>NC_092358.1:26830670-27430670 GCF_030848805.1 Temnothorax longispinosus
TTACAGATACAGTGTGCTCCAAATTCAAATAGCTGCGCGGCAGGCATGCCTGCGTAAAAATAATTCGAACGTAAAGAACCCTAGGTGCACGTTGGATCGCGGTTGGCCGCACTGCGTTCGTAACGTGCAAAAAAAAAATCGGGAAAAATGGACGACGCGAGTGAGCGTATCGCTTTTATCTGAACCCCTCGTCTTGATAGCAAAAATGGGCAATCAATTAGTGGGCATCGCGCCCAGCCAAATATTTCCGGTAGAGCACTATTTGACAGATCACAGTGATTTATTATTCGACGTGAAGTAAGTAACTCAAATCGAGTCACTCCACCTTTACGCGTGTTTATACGTACTCTGCCAAGTTGAACACTGTCAAGAGTACCTGTCAAGCCGCGTGTTCGAGTGGTATTTGACGGATAAAAACATGTTAATTCTTCATGATATTTCCTACACTTGCAAGTAATATTAGCAGAGTAATACGTCATATTTAGGTGACTGTGCGAGGTTTCCTTTCGACTGATTCTCGCACGATTATATAGTATTGAGAAGAATATTATGAATAACAGATCAATAATTGACATATGTACACGTAAAAAAGTCTATAACATTTATAAAAAACTTGGGAATATCATTTAGAATAAGTTATAATTATGAATATAATATTATCGCGGGTTTCAAGCTGTTGATTTACAAAATTCTTCGTCGTCCGCAGTTTAGGAAGTACTAGATTCTTCAAAGTGGCTCGGGCCCGCAGTCTGGAGGGGCTGATAGTTGTAAAAGTGTTCGCAATTCATGACCCAACATTGCCATTATCTACCTATAAGGACAAGCTGGAGGAGATCAGGTCGAAGTTAGCCTCGGCTGTCAACTGCCTACCGTTTCAACGAATGATTGTAGGTATCTCAACATAGGAACATTGTTCAATTGTGTATAGCTTATTTAGAGCACGACTAGAATTAATTGTATGCTTGGATCAGCTCACAGAAAAAGCTGGCTCAATAATGCGGGAATATGTCAAATATTCTCTTTATGACAGGATCAGCACTAGGCCATTTTTAACCAGCATTGAGAAAAAGTGGATCACTTTCCAAGTATTGTACGCTCTTAATCAAGCCCATAAGGTACAGTGACATATGTGAATCATTTAACCCTCCCCGAGGCTATACCTTTTTTTATCTTAAAAATATCGGGCCCTGAATTTTTGTTGGGGTGGTCGCCACCCTATGTGGCCTCGAAATGTTAAAAAAAAAGAAGATATCTGTTCAAAATAGCACGCTGCAAAGAGAATTATTCAAGTTACCTATTTTGACTGAAGTAGCTTATTTTAATTGTTGTCTATAACTTTTTGTTTATTTAAGTAAAAAAATGTATCATTTCTGATTATAATTTTTAAAAATAATTGTTTTCCTTTTCCTACAGTTTGGTGTTTGCCATGGTGACATAAAATTGGAAAATATTATGATAACCAGTTGGAACTGGGTGTTACTCACAGATTTTGCCAGTTTTAAACCGACATATTTACCAGAAGACAATCCCGCGGATTTTTCATACTTTTTTGATACTTCTAGGAGAAGGTAAAATCTTCGCTAAAGCCATCCTCTTTCTCCTTTTTATTTTGATAAAGCAATCTCAATTTAATATATTTTCAGGACGTGCTACATAGCGCCCGAACGATTTGTGAAAACACTGTCTTCAGAATTGAGTAATACGTTGCTGTTACCAGAACAAGAAGTTAAGACAGGCGATCTGCATCCCATGATGGATATTTTTTCCGCAGGCTGTGCTTTAACAGAATTGTATAACGAAGGTCACCCACCGTTCGATTTTTCACAACTCTTGGGTAGGTATATAATATTTTTAGTTCTGTTTTTTTTTGTCGAATAAAAAAATGAATATGAAGTAAAATAAAAGTAAAATCCGGCTTTAACACGTGAGTTCTATTAATGTGGTGATAATATATTCAGCGTACAGGAACAACGAATATTCTGTGAGTAAGCACTTGGACAGTATAGACGACCCAGGAATACGCGAGCTGCTTAGGTCAATGCTAGAGAGAAATCCAACGAATAGGAAGAGCGCAGAGATCTATCTGTCTCAAACTCGCGGCACCATCTTCCCGGAATACTTTTATTCCTTCCTGCAGTCTTACATGCTCATTTTCTCCGCTGCTCCGATTTTATCACCGGACGAGAAGATAACGCGGTTGAAGAAGGACATTGGCAATATTATAAGTATACTAAAGACGGACGAAAGTGAACGAATGAAAACGAGCGAGACGAAACCCGCGGAAACCGCGAAATCTGGTCAATACGAGATTAATGTGGAATCGATTAAGGACGATTCTGGCCACAGCGAAGAAAATACGATGGTGGAAGTCGACAGCGATCAAAGTTCTGATAAGACCGATTTAAATCAAACTGACATGAAAAGTACTGTCCAAGATGTTGGCAGTGATATTCAAGTGGATACGGAACCGGAGAATAAATCGTCCGAAGATTGTAAACAAACGTGCGATGCAGAGTCCAAGAAATCAATCTCTACCTCGAGTGAAACTCTAGAAGGACTCGTTATCATAACTCAACTCGTTACATCTTGCATAAGAGGATTGCATCATTCGCAATCCAAGTTGCACAGTTTAGAGATATTATTAGAGCTGGCTGAAAATGTTTCTGATGAAACAATTCTTGATAGAATATTACCTTATATTGTAAGTACTAAAATACCAATTTTTAGAAATTTTTTACAAAAATCAGTATTATTTTATATGAATTTATATTTATTGAGCTAACCCTGAAAAATTGTTTGAACGAATTAACTGCATGTTTTATATTGTTAATTATTGCTAACATATATTTTTAAATCTTATCTAGTTCCATTTGGTTCACGATCCGGCGCCGCGAGTAAGAGTATCAGCGATACACACTCTAACGAAATGTTTACATCTTGTGAAATCGATACCATCTTCAGATGTGAACATATTTCCCGAGTACATTCTACCAGGTTTAGCGCATATAACTCAAGACGAAGCAGTTATAGTTAGGGCAGCTTACGCAGAGAATATTGCGTATTTGGCGCACATTGCTTTGCGTTATCTGGAAAACGCTCATCTGTCTAACTTGGGCAACAAGGAGGGACCAAAGCCCAGTTACGACAGCGAACTACAAACCTTGCACGAAATGGTATAGATATCTTCTACATTTTATTTAAAAAAGAAAAAGAGTAAAACGACAAAATTTTCGCTGAAATTTTTATTTGAACTAGAGCTGAAACATTGTCAATCATCCTAATATAATCCTCGTATCTTTATCTCTCATGTAGGTTCAACAATCTGTGTCCATGCTGTTAACAGATCCCCAAAATTTAGTGAAACAAACTTTAATGGAAAACGGAATAAACAAATTGTGCGTGTTTTTCGGAAAACAGAAAGCCAATGATATTTTGCTCAGTCACGTTATCACATTCTTAAACGACAAAGAGGATAAGGAACTGAGAGGCTCTTTTTTTGAATGCATAGTCGGTGTGGCTGCATATGTCGGTTGGCACAGTAGTCCGATACTAATGCCGCTTCTGCAGCAAGGTCTATCCGATCCTGAAGAGTTTGTAATCACAAAGGCCATAAATGCCATGGCAACACTTACAGAACTGGGTCTACTACATAAATCTGCTCTCTATCAGTTATTATCAGAAACTATGGTCTTCCTGGTATGTCATCGTTATGATATATTTGATAAATTATTGATATATATATATATAGTAATTCAAATTAGAACCTTTAGAAAGGTTTTATATAAAGTCCAGAACTATATTTTCTTATTGACAAGATCGGCAAGATTAAAGATATAGGATATATTTTTATTAAAATTTTAATAAATTTTAGAATTATTATTAAAAACAAATTCTCTTCTTTGCAAAATTTACAATTTTTTAAAATTAGATATTTAATGATGAAAATTAACAAATTAGAAAAGAAACTTTTTTTAAATTTTTATTAAAGAATACTTTGGTTGAATTTGGAAGTACTATTGATGTACACAGCCATTTTTTATAGGTTCATCCAAATCTTTGGATACGTCATGCAACCGTCGGCTTTATATCCGCGGCGGCGAGAACTCTGAATGTGGTGGATGTCCAATGTAAAGTTCAGACAATGCTTCAACCATATCTGAAGCACTCATTGATCCAAATAGAAAAGGAGATTTTATTACTCGAGGCACTTGTTCCTCCGATATCCAGAATAGTATACGATTCCGTGGTGAAGTATAACGATGTGGAGGAATTATTCCAAGTACTTGAACACAAGCAGGCTGCCAGAGCAAAAGTCATAACGGGTGTGGTACCGCCACAATACAACAACATGAGTACCTCCTTAAGAAATGTATGTAACATTTATTATATTAGCGTATATCTGATTTTCAAAATAACATTTAAAAAAAATTTTGTTATATTGCAAGAAAATTAAATTTTAGAATAAAAATATAAAGTAATGTTGCATATTGCATTTATCGCGCCTTCAGCGAGAGAAATTTGAGCGAAACTACATCGTTCATTATTGCGTGTGACAAAGATTTAATTCAAAAAGATTCACAAACAGATCCTTTTTAGCTTTTTAGGCGACTGACTTCGGAATCGATGACCGAGGCAGTTGAGGATCAGTTGCTGATCATGAAGCCTCACTTGATGAAGATCAACAAATATCGCAATTCCGCAGAGTCGAAGCAAAATGCTATCAAGTCCGTAGATGGCAAGTTGGAGTTGAGTCCAGTGAAGGATAGGATAAGACACCACGTCGTCGTATTATATCCTGATACTAAGGGAGACTTAACTCTCCCGCCATTCAAAAGATTGGACCGAAGAACATCGGAGACCGTTGGCACATACGCAACGATGAATCAAGAATGGCGCACGATGTTTGCAGCTCAAGATAACACTCAGGTATTACAGCTGACAGTTGATTGAGAGGTCTTTCTATATCGTCCTGCTGATTATATTGTTTGCAATAATTATTCTTATATTATTGCTACAGCATGCTATAGTTAAAATGTCAGACATGACTGGAAGCAGTGGTAGCCCTAGTCAGAGCATACACAGCGGGGACATCCATTTATCTCCGCATCATTGCCTATCAGATATGACCAGCATTAATTCTCTCATGAACGATCATTCGCTTCACGAGCGATCTTACATACAATGTAAGTGAAATTAAGGCGAATATCAAAATAATAATATGTAATTTTTGTGTTTTATAAAATTATAGAAAAATATTAAATGATCGTGACAATTTTGCAGATAGGTGTGCACCTTGCCGATTAGAAGTGCGGCAATTAACGTACCGAAAGCAAGAACAACACGCAGCAATATTAAGAGCAAAACGTTGGGCTAACAACGTCGCCTGCGAAGCTGGTAAATAAAAATTGGATCTCTGTACAGATTACATCATGCTGTATGATTATTATATGCTTTTTTATTCATTATCGATATTGGCTAAAAGGCTCCACATCACTGCCAAAGGATTGGAGGCCCCGAGGAATTCCCGTCGCGCATCTTCACGAGCATCGAGCAGCAGTGAATAGATTGGTTTCAATACCGGATACTAACCTGTTCGCGAGTAGTTCCTCCGATGGATGCATCAAGATTTGGGACGCCAGTAAGATGGAGGGACGAAATATTGCTAATCGTTCTAGGTATTGTTTTTCTCTTCCAGAACACTTATACGTTGAAGATTTTAACTAATTTGTTATATCATTTTCAATTTGAAGCTTCGAGTTATGTAGTATTTATTTTTTTATATTGCACTTTACAGGCAAACGTACATGCACAGAGGAGGTCCGCTGGTTGGTTTAACTGTATGCGACCAAGGGCAATCTTTAGCGAGCTCGGCGAGCACATCCGGGACGGTATTCGTACTTCGGATTGAGCCAAACTCCAGTAAAATGAGTTTGATCGGGACTCGTCAATTGGATCTCCAGGTGATTAGAGATTTTTGCAGTAATATAAAAACTTGATACACAGGAATATTAAAGACATTTTGTTCGCGATTGATGTAACAGGAAGAAGGATGCGCTGTCGATCTTCAGTATCTAGATTCTGGCTCGCAATCGGTTCTTGTGTACGCCTCTTTGTACGGATCACTGGTAGGTTGGGATCTACGATGTCCCGGCACAACGTGGCGCTTGGAAAACGATTTGAAGCACGGAGTCATCACGTCGTTTTGCGTAAACAGTCATCAGCAATGGTTGACCCTCGGCACGAGCTCGGGTATCCATACCTGTTGGGACTTGAGGTTCCAACTGCCGATAACAAGTATCAAGCATCCAACAGGTAGCTTATCTCGCCGATGTTATCTTCCATTACTTTATACAAATGATATAGTTTAAAATACTTTCTATCGTTTTAACGATGCCATTCTATCGTTTCTCATCGTTTCAGGTGCCAGAGTGCGAAAGGTCATTACGCATCCAACGGAGCATTCGTGGATAATCTCAGCGGTGCAAGGTAACAACGAGATCTCCATGTGGAATCTGGAGACCGATATTCGACAGATGGTTCTGTGGGCATCAAATGCTCCACCGTTGAGCCGTACTCAAACCGGCCACACTGTATGTGCCATGTACACCGGATCCATCGATTGCTCGGGCTTCCTTCTGGCCGGCGGAACCGATATGCGATTACGCTTTTGGGACTTCAATAGACCTACCGCATCCTATGTCGCTCTGCCCGCCGCTAACGATGTCCTCACTCCAAATTCATTGGCATACGAGTCAGTGATCGAATATAAAATTAATTATGTCGCTCAATATATATATTCATCGTGTTCTCGCATAATAATGTACGATATTGCTTCTCTGTTTACAGTTTACGTTTGATAGACGGAACGAACGTTGTGCAAGAAGTATTGGTGGACGATGATTCTAATCCGTTGTCCGGAAGTGATGCGAGAGGAAGAAACATGGAGGATAGCGGTCCCGAGACTCCACCCTCCGGCCAGCATGACACAATCTCTGCTGTGGCCATGTCGAACACCTGCATTCTCACCGGTAGCACAGACGGCCTGATACAAGTCTGGAAATGATTGTTCTTCTCGCTCCTAAATATGATTCCAAAGTTCCTCGCACAGGCGACAAAAGATTTTACCAGTGCAATGCGGAATTTCTCCCCAGTAATAACGAAACTATTGTGATCCAAGTAAGGAATAAGTTATTCTAGAATTCTTCAGGTAAATTCTCCAGCAATGCCGGACAGTGATCGTAGTATAATTTATTTAAGGACAGTCGCGCGGAGGAATTGTGATGGCGGTATAATTATGATACCATGATATTCCGTTTCGGCAAAAATGACTACATATTTTTTTAACAATTCCGTGATTGGCGACAGGACTTAGTGAAAGTTATGATAAACACTGCTTCCGTATTAGTAAGATGATAATTTGCAGCTTGCACAGTTTTTCTTGCAATTTTGCAAAAGGTAAAAACCTTGTCTTATTCAAAGTTTATACGAGCTCTTTCCCGCTATATGAGTAATCTGCTAATCGACTTTTCATATTCTTCCACAACAACTCTAAATTAATTATTTCCATATTTAATTGAATCTAAACAGATCTATTTTGAGTAAATTTCTCACTTGCATCATCTGGGTTTGATTTTTATTTCTTGTGACACTTGTAGTTTATTAATTTTTTCCAGAAAGGTTGTTTCCTGTCTTTTCAATTCTTAAAAAACATACAAGAGAAGACAAGACATGTCGCCGAGACGACAGGTCTCAGTGGAAGTTACGATGGTATCATACTTATATCACTGTGCAAAAGAGAAAAGCTAACTCTACAAATCAAATATATTTATTCCTAGATTCGTTCACGTTTATATAATTTTGAAAAAATTGGAAATTCCCTATTTCTACATATAATTTTATACATTAACTATAGGTAAATACAATTCTCTTAATTGTATTTAAATTTAAGCTGTATTTATATTGTTCAATTTGCTTGGATAATGTTAAGACGTCTGTTATTGCTTTCTTGAGCCACAAGCATCAACGTACGCACAGCACCGCCGTGCTGTACGAACTCTGTGATCCTGGACTGTACATAGAGCATGTAATATACATGATATTTAAGACTACCAATGATTACAATTGCGCTGTGGGGGCGTGCATTTTTTTAAAAAGAGTTGAACGTAAACTGACATTATAATGTAACATATATGATGTACATAGCTTATTTTTATATGTAAGAAAGAAAAAACAGAAAGAGAGCTATTACCGAGTATTAGACGAGTTTAGAATGTCGATGTTACACAGATCGATAGACAAGCCTTTGAGGTAATTGTATCTAAGTTAGTAGATATTTAGCGGGTCCGTATACGCGTACTATAAATTTAAACACTGAAAGGTAAGAAAAGTTGCATCAATGCGAAATGACTTTGCAACACAGTGGAACACTCTTACGAGCATAGAATATCCAAAAAAATAATCTATGAGCTATATTTTTTATAGCTCTTAGCTTTATTTTTTGGATTATCTATAGACCGTTAAATTTTTTTCACTCTGATACAAAGTTACTTTCTGCAATGCGATAAATTTCGTAGATTTTCTTTTTTTTTAACACACGTGTGAATACGGACCGTGAAGCGAGGAATAATAAAATTCGCGTACGAAAGATGCAATGCGCGAAACAATTATCTCTCGCTTCGTACTTTACGCGATGAACGCGTAAGTAGCTGTATGTAATCACGAATATTTATGTATACTAGTTTGCTAGTATTGTCACACACGGACACATACGTACACGCAACCACATTGACTGAAATACTCGTAACCGGTGGACGTATATTGTCTAAAAACTACGTTGTTACAATAAATTCATATTTTTAACGCACGATGCGTTTCTCGCTTACGTTTGGCACGACACAGATCCGAGAGTTGAACCGAAAATTTCCTTTACCACGGACAGACAGGCGCGGCGGGATAAGGTACGCGTCCCGGGAACGCGTACGTATCCGGATTTATGGTCCTGCAGATCTGTTTCCAGCGCTCCTTACCATCTCTACCTTGACGATGCGGGTTGTTTGCGTAGTATCTGCGATTTTGAGTGTCGTACGAGGACTGCTGAGGGAACCATAGATCGAGCCAAGGTATACAAAAAGCAGAATTGACCAGCAGCAACAGCAGGATGATTAACTTCATTTTATCTGTATCTTCTAAAAACTGCGGACTGCGGTCATAATCTCGTAATAATATCCTTGTGATGATCTGGAAGGAGAAAGAAAGTTATTTTCTATTTTTGTGAGTATTTTTTTCAGACTCTTATGTTAAAATTTGATCGTTCAATTTTGCATTATATTCACGTCTAGTATATTATGTTTTAATATTTCTAAACTGAAGTATAAAAAATGTCTAAAGCTAGAAAGATTAGTACATTTTTTAGTCATCTTTCGAGCTTGATATTTTTATAAAAATACAATATACATATCTTTATATTAAAGAAAAAAAAAACTTTATTGAAAATAAATTTCTAAAGTAGAGTGGAAAAATTGTTCAAGAAGAGCAAAATTTCTCGTTCACTTACACTCTTTTGGAATTTACTTGATTTTTTTAAGTTGCCCGTTTCTCTCATTATAATTGAAATTAATATTGTGAAATTAATATTCTTACATTATTCAGTTTCCTTCGATCTCTTTGGTATCCGTGATGATGTAGGATCTATGGTAGAACACCAAGTGAATGTCCTGCAAATAAAGAATGAAAGTTCTATTGGAAGTAACGCTCGCCGATTGTACCACTACTGACAAGTGTCGCAGCTCACGGTAGTAAGCACCAAAGTGGCTTAAAGACAGGGACAACGCGCGTTCACGCACCAAAAAACCGTATAATGAAAACGTCGTTGCGTCACGAGCTCAAAGTTTTCTTATCGCGCCTTTCACACTTTCTGAATTGTGGAATTAACAACGATGCGCGACGTCTTTCCTAAAATATTCGTCTTACTAATCGCGCTGTCATCTGCATCTGTTTTTCAATCGTACAAAATAATGGAAAATGATTAAGATCACCTCTGTAAAAATGACGATTGTTAGAACGTGGATATAATAATTGACTTCTATCTAATCGCAAGCAACTGTAACAAGTGCACTACCGCAGTGGAGAGATGCTGGATGCTTACCGCTGTTTTATATGCCACCGGCCTACCGCCCTACCGCTCAGAAAAATATATGCGCGGCTAATGGTGAATCTGCGTTGCCTTTTGATGAAGGAACTCGGGATAGTGAATGGGAGAGTACGTGTTCGATTGACTTCAGTAAGAATATGCAGTAGTCTTTTATGATCATGTATTAAAGGGAAGAAAATGGCACAAAAATCTGGCTGAATCTTGATTTTACAATTCATAATTGATATGTAATTCTATTAGAATCACACAATTGAATCGATAATTAAATACATTAACAGAATTATTTAATTATATTATAATTTTAATATTTTATTTAATCACAGACAGATATTCGATCTTCAGTTTCTTCAATCATAGATTTTTGTATCATTTTAAGATTCCTTTCTTCGATGTCTCAGGATCACCTATCTGAAAGATATTAAGCATTTCGAATTTATATATCCAAACATACGATCTGTATTACGATATTTTGCATTACAGATTCCCAAGTTTTCGATTTGCACTCATGATCGAAGCTTGAATCACACTGGATTCTGGATCCTTCGTTGTTTTTCTATAAGGGGATTGCGATCGAGCTGCCGAAGAGATTTTATATTCCAGCGAGTCTTCCGTCTCTTCACGATTATTTCCTCGATTTAGGATTCTGCACGTGCTGACAAAGTGACGCACTCGCTCGCGCGCCTCTGAACTTGGGGAAGGCCCTTTCTCACTCGCGTTTTGATCGTTGTTTACCGCGATTTATATGCAACATTCGTAACTCTTTTGCTCCCTCACTCGCGCATTCCGCGCACGCAATATCGTTTGCGGGGAAATACAAGGGAGATGGATGAGATACTGATACCATCATAATTACTCATTTGCCCGGTATGCCGCATCCTATGATAATGATATTTTCACGTGACTCCTTGAGGCATAGGAAGAAAGAAAAACCCTGTGTATGCCGACGCTCGGAAGACGCAGAAATGGCTGACCGCATCGCGATTGCGTATCAGAGATCGGATACGGTTCCTCCGCGGATTAGCATTCGATGTTTAATTCATGGATCGCGCTTTCGGAGCCGCGCTCAACGTAGGCGTATATCCGCGAAATCCGGCACTCTGCATAAAATAATAATTTTGCATAACGTAACGCGCCACACCGGCGCACGTGCTTGCATGTCGTTGCGTGCACTCGATTATAAAGTGCACCGCACCGGATGAATTTCGCGATGTGCGTTTTTCCTCCAGAAGATTGTGAAAAGGATCGCGTGACCCACATTATAATATGCAGCCTGCACGGACCGATCCGCGCGCGCGATATATTCCATCCTCGCGTACCCGACTCTTCCGCGCTCGCGCCCAACTTTATTGGGAGTTGCTCTACATCCGAATATCGTGTCAAGGACGCTGCTTGCGCCGATACCGAGGACCGGATTATCTTATCGGCGAACTTGACACACTTTACGCACCGCGAAACCGATCGCGCGAACCGAAGCGCAAGTTGCCCTTTGATCCCTTGGGTTTTTTTCCCCGATATGTTTCTTTAAATATTTTCCTAGGTAAAACGCTTATCATCCCTGTATTATTTTATTATCTAACAGTAAGCTACATTTAATTGGTCGAGATAAGGATTCAAGAGGAAATTTTAAATTCACAGGAATTTGAGAGAAATGACAATTAGTAGTTATAAACATTATTTAAATGTTTCAATGATGCAGGGTAGGGTAACATAGTAATCCGACGTTTTTCCTTCCAGCTTATTATCCCACTTGGAAGGAAAGAGATCATTTCCCTGGTGCAATTATAGCATCAATCCACGTCGGTGCAAATTAGCCCTTGCAGTGGTAAGCAATTGCAGTGGATACAGCACTTTTCCGTTCGTTATTCCGCATCTTACATGAAATCTTTCTCAATCTCATTCACATTGCACGCAACTTCTTACAGGAAAGTGACTACAAGATACTGGTAATCAATCTTTAATTACGTAATACCGGCTGTACGTCGCATAAAAAGAACTGGGTTATACGTAAACAAATAACTCGGATTGCCTTGAAGGAAATCATTGGGAGCTGATAGGCCCATTTATCGAGTACGATACTCGTAAATTGCAAACGACGAGGTCAATCGCTTCACGCCAACTGCATATGACTGTCCTTACACTTGACGGATCACGGATCCTTCCACGAAAGGACGAGCTCTCGAATTATGGACCATTGAGCAACGGGGCTCGATTTGCTCTACCGATTTCCTATTACCGTAATAGTCGGTTTCCAGTCCACCCGACTATTAATAGCGTTTGGCAGAGAAAGTATGTCTATTTTCCACACAGATGCTCGCAATAGACGAGCGATTTTTTATTAGCTCATTCCGCACGAAATTGAATTTAGAGTTACAAAAGTAGTAGAATTATAAAATTGTACGTACTTATGTATATATATGATTACATTTAAGAATACTTTTATCCAATTTCGACGCCGTACGTGATAAACGCGGAAAGCACGTGCAATGTAAAGCTATTTAAGAGACTCGCTTTCATCTAGTGACTCAAACTAGTTTGTGGGTGGAGGAAGTTTTCAATGCATTTGAAAATATGCGATCAAATCGCTTTCCGCGGAAGCTTCCACACCTCTCCCGCTTCACTCTCGCGAATTTTTGGCAAGAAATGCTTTCTCGAAGAAGCGCGTTTGCGGCTTCTATCTCCTTCTTTCTTTACTTCTTTTCCAAGAATCCATCTCGAATCCGCCAGATCTGACGTTGAAATTCGGGTCGGGTCAAGTTGATCTTGTTCTCATTAATTGTAACAGTGATAACACGTAACTGATATCGTGATCTGGCAAATTCAAAGATTCGAATATAAAATAAATGTAGAAGGAGAGTCGCTTAGAAATTTGAACCGTTAATAAACATACGTAATTACAATTTATATTAAAAGAGATCAACTGATTATTGCTGTGATCCAGGAAAAAAATTCCTGGAGATGAGCCGGATAAGGCGTCAGACACGCCTAAAAACATCCGCGAATATGCGCTCGCACGTCACTTCTTGTTGGGAGATTTGCAGACACGCCGTGGTAAATCGTCTAAATATTTGGCTACTGCAGACTTCATCAAAACTGCTCCGTGCAGTCGACTGCACCACATGCGTCAGTTTCGTTTCGCTCGACATTCGCTGAAAAGCGTTGATCACTGTCAAGCTTAATCTGATCTCACGTGTCCGTCGGAGTCCCTTCGAATGTCAAATCACGGTGGTATCGATGGCAAAGATAATTGCGAGTCTCTTCGCCGACCAAGTCTCTCCGTAAAGATGCAACGTAGCCTGAGAAAAATGAGCAAAGGCATCAAAAAAATTACCGGTAATGATATCCGATTTGAGCGGTACACCTAGTTTAGTTTTTGTAACGCTAGAAATCGCCAATTAATTAGCCAAATCGCTCGATTAGATTAGATAATAAAAATGTAATGTGTACAATTAAGTAATTTTGTAAGTAGAATCTTAATAGTGCCTTTTTAGTGACAAAACTAATGATAAACATCTATTTTTTAAAATAATTTTTTAAAAATAATTTCATGATAGCTGTTAAATGTGTAAATAATCAGTTTAATTAAATGATTGTATGACAATTATTAATTTCTTTATTGAAAATTTTGAAGTATAAGAAGGAAAAGAGAACAAAAAGTTAAAGTGAATAATTTGCAATTTTCCAATAATAACGCACATTTGGCATTAATTATAAAAAAAAAATCCTCTGAAGTGTACCATTAATTTAATTTTTGTTACAATTATAGTGTTTATTCTTGGAATATAATTGTAAAAAATTTCCAGTTCTAGAATTAAAAGCTTGAAATTTTCAAGATTATTTCGAGTGAATAAAAAATCAGCATGAATATCACTGTCTAACTTGAACACGTTTTCGTAGAAATCATCCAGGAGGATGATAAACATTCATCATACATCTTCCCCGAGCAACTGTCCGCCTTGACCAGTCGCACCGGGTTTTCGAAGGATGAAATTCGTAAACTGTATCGCGCCTTCAAGCAGCTGTGCCCCAGAGGATGCGCGACGTCCGGCGACTTGAAACCCGCATACGCCAAACTGTTTCCGCTTGGCGATCCGGCTAGATACGCGCAGATCGTGTTCAACAGCTTCGACCGAGACGGCGACGGCATCGTCAGCTTCAGCGATCTTCTCGGTGCCATGACATTGATCATCAATGGCAATGTGGACCAAAAGCTTTCCTGGATATTCGGGTGAGAGTTTATCTCATCCTCGATGTTTCTATTAATATAGTGATTTCGTGATAATGAATTTAGAGAAAATTGTAGACGGTATTTTATGAGGAGGTTTAATTATAGAGGAATTAGAAAACAATGTTCTATATATTTTTTCGAATTAGAATCAATGGAATTTTAAGACTAGACTCTTTGATCGATTTTTTTTAAGTCGATTCATTCTCTTCGCTGAATTATAATGATCACGAACATGGCCAAGATGACGAATGTAATACACAAAATACACAAATCCTTTATTGCCTGTCAGGTTCTACGATCTGAATGGGGATGGTTGTATCACGAGACATGAAATGTTGGTCATAGTATCCGCGATTTACGAGATGGTGCAGAATACGCGGACTATCCAGTCCGTGGTTAACAAACAGGTGGACAGGTTCTTTGAAAAGATGGATACGAACAGAGACGGCTTGATCTCAAGGGACGAGTTCATGAGCGGTTGTAAAAATGTACGGAAATATCCCACTACGTAAGAATAACATTATTCGCATTTAACACTAGAAGGACCTTGTTCAATGAAATCTCTTATCGGGCTTTTCTTCAACAGAAAAGCTACAAATATTTTTAAAATCGATATCGATAAATGTTAAAAATTAATTTATAGCTGTCTTGTTATTAAACCTCCTAGTGTTAAAATTCAGCACAGTAAGATCTACTTTAATGGCAGTAAATATATATAAAGATGTATGTGTACCCAGAGACTTCATTAATTCTATTTTTTTACAGGATGCTTTTATATACAGCCAGTTGTTTTTATTTAACAATATCTGGTGATGGGATGAAAGTGACCTTAAGAGATTAATGAAAATAATTTATACATGAAACTATTAAAATATTTATAAAAGTTCACCCTTTTTCCTCTTTCAATCTTATGAAGAGTACATATAATATATATCACATTATTTCCCCCAGTTTCCTTATAATACAAGATTTTGCATTTACGTTATGCCAACAGTTTGATATCATCTTAAATAATTTATACATGCTCAGAACAATCTTTTTTGTAGGATGTAAAATACGCAGGCGAGGAAAAAGGCAAATGCCAATGCGAGCAGCGCTTTATCGGTGACCTCCCGTCTACCGTATTTACCTAACAGCTTCCCTGAGTGCGCTATAGCTTGTTGTTGATGCTCCAACTCGTCCTTGGTGCCGCCGACCTTGTCCGAAGATGTCACTGAAACAATAACCGATCCGTAGAATTGCGGCACTTGCTATTCAACGAAATAGAATACTTACACAGACTGTCCAGCGTGTCGGCGCTTCTTTGAGTCGTTTCGGCCAGATGCCTGGAGATACTGAGAAGCTTGTCCGTCACTTGGCTGGACGCGTTCGTCAAGCTCTGCTTGTCGTGCCGTCTACGGAGAGCGTTTTGCCGCTCCTCCGGCATGGAGAACAGATTCTCCCTCGCCAGTTTGTCGATGACACACGCGCTGACAACGTTGGCCTTGCGGAAGGCCGCCAACGAAGTGTTCAACTGCTCCTTGTAACTGTCCACGTCCGACAGCAGCTCGGCCCTTTTCTTTCCATTCGTCTCGGTTTCGGCGATGGATTTCAGGTGTTCTATGGAAGATTTCAAAACCGCTATCTTGGCTCTGCCCTCCGCGTTGAGCTCGTCCAGCATCTCCAGCGGCCCACTGCATTGCTGTATGTCCTTCGCGGTAAACAGGTAATTTATTAAATACCGATCATCGATTAGACCTGTTACAATATAATTCGTGATATATTTTTTGCCACTGCCAACAGTGCCAAACATAGTCTCGCTATGGATCAACATTGAAATTAGGTTATATTCTACTTACCACGACGATTATATATTTACCTGTATTAAAGCGTTCACTTGAAGCTGATATTTAACGATGTCTTGACGCGTTAATTCCACCGCATAACTGTTGGGATCCATTGACAATGCGAGTTACTTCGCTTTTATGTTATTTCCTGATTTTACGGCGACATACATACGTGCGATACGTAGGTGAAGACTCCGATTGACTCCGATCAGCTGATCGCATGCCAAGCTGTCAATGGACACGTGTAACTGAACGATATGCTCCTTTATTGTTCGTAATTTCATGGATTTCTGATAACTGGAAATATTACTCTGTAGGCGAATAGCACATTTTTGTTGTGTATTGATATATTACTTATTTATATAATATTGCATATTTATATATTCATATAATTATTATATTTGTCGTATAAGGTCATTTATTTCACAGATATCAGGAAAAAAAGATAGAAATAAAACAAATCAGAAAATATATCTTAATTACTGTCAGTGCTAATTTATCACAGCTTTTAACACTTTGCTATGAAACGTAAAGACTGGTAAAGACGCTCGTCTATATTGTTATTTCCAATTATGCGAAATAAGGAGAACTTGTGATTTCAATAGGATCTACAAGGTAGCGTAATTTATTATACACAGATATGATACAATTTTGCCTATTTTGATCTATTATACAGCTAATTATGCAGTCCACGCGTCGCAATTGAATTTTTGCGACTTAGCGATTGCAAAATACTTTGGATTTCCCCTTGTTCGCAGAACATACGGGAAGTCACGGTTGCAAATACAAATTTGCACATTTAAAGTTTTCTAAAATGATACAGCTTTACAAATTTTATGACGCGTAGGTGAGTTAAATATACTCTATGACGGGTGCGGCACTACGTTTCGCACAGTCCAGATAAAAATGAGCTCGCGACGTAAGATCTACGTCCTTCTATGTCACACAATTTTTTTTTCGTTAACGCAGGCTGTTTATCACAGCGGCGACGAAGTCCGACGTCGAGCTTTGCCCGCCTAGATCCTTCGTGAGCACCTTTCCGTCGTTCAGCACGCGGTTCAACGCTTCCCGAATCTGCTCGGCGTAACGTTTGAGATTCACGTGGTTCAGGAGCTTCACCGCGCACAGCAACATCGCCGTCGGATTCGCGACGTTCTTGCCGACCGCCTCGGAATACGTGTGCCTCGCACCCTTTCGAAAAATACAAATCTTAGCAACTTGCGCTTTAAAATGGGCGTAAGTCAAGAGTTCTAGAGATTCTTTTTAATATCAACTATTTCTTATTTTGCATAAACAAAATCAGAATGTATTTGCATGTTACCGGTTCAAAGACGACACACTCGGCGCTGTAACTGGCACCTGCGACGACTCCGGCACCGCCGACCAGACCGGACGCGAGATTATCCACAATATTTCCGTACAAATTCGGCATTACCATGACATCGAACTGATGTGGATTGGAGACCATCTGCATAGTGCAATTGTCGACGATCATCGTCTCGAACGTAATCCTGTTTCGTTAGAGAATAGGAATATAAAGTATACCGTGCAATAATTTCGTAATAAATATTTATAAGGGATAATCAGACGACGTGGAAGTTATTCCAAGTACCTTGGGTACATTTTGGCAATTTCTTGACACGATCTGAGAAAAAGTCCATCGCCGAGCTTCATTATGTTAGCTTTGTGAACACACGTGACTTTCTTGCGGTTATTCTTTACGGCGTAGTCAAAAGCGAATTTCGCAATTCTTTGGCTCTTAGTGGCAGTCACGATCTTCAAGCACTCGACCACCCCTTTGACAGATTCGTGCTCGAGCGCGGAGTACTCCCCCTCCGTTTGTTCCCTGATGATGACGCAGTCCACATTCTGGTGACGCGATCTGACGCCCGGCAAGGATTTCACGTGCACCACATTCGAATACAGGTCCAGGCTCTTACGTAATTTCATGTTCAAGGTCTGCAACTCTCCCGTCATCGAGTGATCCGGAGTTGCTAGAATCCCCTGTCGCACAAAGCAACGCACAGTTATATCAAGTTACAAAATTATCGTTATCTTTCAGCCACACACTCTTTAAAAAGTTCGTAGTTCACTTTCTCTGATAGAAAAATTTTTATATTTTTAATTATATACGTTTTAGATATTAACATCAAATATCTCACTGAACTACCTATCTGTATATATACCAAATGAAAAAATTGAGTATATTTTATCGTTAGTTTTAGAAGGTACATAATTAGACCTTTAGACAAACTCGGTTTCTAGCGATACTGTTGGAGACTTGCTCCAGAGGTGCGCTCAGGGTTGGATTCACTTCAGACAAGAAGTAAGGTTCGAATTCAACCGGGACATCCGCAGCTTTGAAAACACTTTGAACAGCAACCACGAGCTCTGGTCCAACGCCGTCTCCCGGTATCAAGGTACATTTCAACTTTCCTTCTTGTTCGACTGTCTAAAAAGAAGTAGCAGGGTCACCCATGAGCCTGATTACCAATTGGAGAATAAGCAACGCTCACCGATTCTTGCTGCCTAATTGTTCCTACATGCAGCGCCCTAACTGTGCTCTTATGAGCAGCCTGCAAACACAAAAAGCGAGATAGAAATATAATATTATAATTTATTAATTATATCAAGGTTCACAATTCCCTATAAACAAGATACAATCTAAATGTGATATATTTTAGATATAATACTCAAAATACAAACGCATCACATTTTATGCATATGTTATGAATAATTAGTTATTTAAAGAATTCAAAGTAGCATTTATTACGCTTCTGTTTCACGTGTAATCTTTTTTCCAGAAAATCTAGAATATCCGGACAGGATTAATCCTCTTAATTGACTGGAGTCAATCTGGTACTGTTCACCACGCTTTTTCATCAACAATCGGCTCCTTCTTGCGTAATCAGGGCCAATTTATCGCTTTTCTTTTTTTGACAAATAACAAGACTACTCTGATTAAATAACGTGAGCAGGCGGGCGTGGGTGTTTGCCCCGACCGACGTTCACCAATTTGCGCGCCGACGGGAGGTGTGGAGGATCTGCGTTATGCATCGAGGAGCGAGCTTGTGTTTTTGACAAGCGGATGCGTCTCAGATAAAAATAATCACGGTATCAAGACTTGATTGCGCGATCGTCTTCCTCGCCGTGCCCGCCGACGGAGCGGCTACGTTATTCGTCGTACGGTCAATAATATAGTCAATAGAACTTATACGCTTTTCTTGCGATTCGCAGGTGCGACGGGATTCCGGAGACACGGAGCGACGGAGGAACGTCGGTGATTTACCTGGGAGAGCGCCTTGCAGATGTTTCTCGCCAGCAAAGCCATTTTTCACGACGGAGCCGAGCGTCGACTGCTCGTCTGCTCGTCTCCCGCTCCCTCCGCGCTTGCTCGCGAATCGCGAACGCAGGGATGTAATCGCGTTCGAAGTCGCCGTATTAATTTGATCTAATCTGTTGATAAACCTGAGGAACGAACGCTTCATCCTTGGTGGAAAAAGAAAAAACGCTGATTAAAGTAACGTCTTCACAAATCGTTTTTTTTTTTTTTTTTATAATAAGAATAAAACAAATTCCAATATAATGTATTAGAATTAGAGGAAAAAAAGTGATTGATTGAGCCACCATTCATATACCAAACTGAGGAAAAAGTAAAGGAGAATGATGGGAAATAATAAATCAATCGTTGCACTAAAAATTAGAAGATTTATAAAAGGCGTCGGTCAATTATTATTTATAAGGGAATCGATCGTTTAGTTTTAAAGAGGCTTAATTGGTATCTTATTTATAGTATAGATATATTATTCGTCTGGTACTTAAAAAACACTCGTACGTGAATATGTAAGAGAAAAATTCGACATTCCCGAACAGCGTCCGTCACTGTTCAGCCGTCACGTGGACAATGTATACGCTAGTAACTTATATATTTCTGATTATTCGCTCTTTTTCAACGTCCATTCCGTATACATTCATCTCGTTTAATAAGTAAAACGCATAAATCAGGTTTATGGCAATTTTTTTGTATCTTTTGTTTTTCCTCCTTTTCTCCACAACATCCGTCTTCTTTTAAATGCGGAATACAACGTGCTGCTATGAGAAGTTAGAAATGTTAGAGGTATCGTAAGGACGACAGGAAAGCAAGGAATGCGAGGATGTGTAAGGATGATATGAGGATATTTTCGTGAGGATTAAACTGCAATAAGGGCTGCGATCCGATTTACACTCATAGCGTGTAATCATCGTTCTGTCTTCAGCTGCGGTCCACTTGACGCTACAAATGCTTTGAACCGTTCTTCCTCTCCTCCTTTCTTTATTAAAAGAAAGGAGAAGAGGAATCCTTCGAAGCATTTGTAGCATCAAGTGGACCGCAGCCTTCGTTGCACACATCGAATATCAAACGAAGACAGACTGATGCGCTGCTGTGAGCGTGAATATCGGACCGCAGCAAAGTGAGCGAAGGAGAATCAGCTGATCCTCGAGCAGCAAACTAGAGAATTAGCGGCCGTAACTCCCTAGTTCTAGGCTCAAGGATCAGCTGATCCCGTCTTATCGCCTCCTGGCCGCGATCGTCGACATCGTGCTCGAAGCGGCGCGGAATAAACGCATCGAGATCCCGACGTTCGTCACATTTCTCCGGCGTTCTCGCTTCTCGCTTCGCGAACGGTATTCGCGCCTCGACGAGGGACAGCCGGATCCCTAGAGGATTACGATGTCGCGGAGTTTGCGGGCGTGGTGCCGCGGTGCCGCGTAGAAATAGATACGAAGAGGTGGAGAAGGGGCCGCGCGTGAAACGGGATAAATCGTGCGGTCTATTTTTGCGGGAGGGACCTCGCGCGGTGACGCTACTTGGGATCTCTCTCCTCCGGGTCCCTGAACCTTCGCCCCTGTTGAGATTCCCACTGACGAGAGCCGGTCAAGATGACGGAGAACTTACGTGAGTAATAACCTTCCACGGGATCGGCGCAACAGGCGTTTCTTTAATCCCCTCTGACGCGTTAGCCCTAAATGTCAAAGAGAAATAATTCAGGAATTTGCGTGTTTGTACACAAGAGACGTAGATGTATCTTGCGTGTGTGTGTATGTGCTTCACCATCTTGAAATTATTTTATAGATAGAAAGTACAAGAGAGAGAGAGTTATATGTTGCATTGTTGCCGTTTGCGTCAGCTGATATTCTCTCACGTTGACGATTTCTTGCAGCCGAGGAGGTAACGAAGTCGAGTTTCCGCCGTAAGGTATGGGACTACATGACGAAGAACGAGCTGGTGAACTTCCCAGTCAACATATACAAGCGTATACCGAACTTCAAAGGCGCCGCGGAGGCGGCGCAGCGACTGATCGACCTGGATGAATTTAAGAAGGCGAGGGTCATAAAGATAAATCCGGACAAGCCGCAGGAACCAGTGAGGTTTTTAGCTCTGGAGGCAAATAAGGAAATCATCGTTCCCATCCCCAGGTTGAGAACTGGCTTGTTCCTACATGTTACGCCGGTTGCCGACGCGACAAAGGAACAGCTGAAAACATTGGCTTCCATGCGCGGTCTGGAGCAAACGGGTAAACCACTTGGGCTAGATTCCCATATCAAGGTGAATATTTCACACATAATTTAAGAATAATTTACTTATTAATGGATAACGGATAAATAATGGATCAAAATAAATTGACGCCATTATCTAGATATTTTTTTTTACGTTGCATAGATTTACTTTGACAACGATAAGGACATTAACTTGCGATTCTAAACATTTATTTTGCATTTGTTATTTATTCAGGTAGATCTGGTTGTGCTGGGATCTGTATGCGTCAGTCGGGACGGATACAGGCTCGGCAAGGGGGAAGGTTTCGCGGATCTTGAATTTGCGATGATGATGAAAATGGGCACGATAACAGAAAACACGATTGTTGTCACGACAGTGCACGATTGCCAAATCGTAGATCACTTACCACCGCAATTGTTCAAAGAATATGACGTGCCGGTAGATATAATTGTCACTCCGACACAAACTATCTACGTAGAGTCGAGACTGAAGAAACCGTCTGGCATTCTGTGGCATATGCTTAGCGAAAGAAGACTCAAAACCATGCAGGTATTACAGCAGCTCAAAGAGATGGATGAAAAGTATGCATTGAGTTGCCTGACTCGACATTAAGTAGGCTATTTCGTGTAAATACACGGTTATTTTTTCGCAGCGATGGCAAAATCGTAGTCCTGAAGGAAGTCGATTCCGACGTGGAGACGCGCCATTACATCAAGAATCGTGTTAAATATCCGAGAAATAGGAAGCGCTTCAATGCGAAGAGAGATGTGTCCAATACAGAAAACATCGTGGAAGGCGAAAAGGATAAAATTGACAAGCCGCGCCTGCCACGAAGGCGAACGTATAAGAAGCCAAAAGTCGAAGAAGAAAGTAATCCTCCCAATGCTGAAGTACAAGTAAGCGCCTTTCACATATATTGAGTTCAATATCGAGTTTCAAATGTATTGTCATATTTTTATGAATGAATTTAATCTCTCTCTCTCTCTCTCTCTCTCTCTCTTTCTCTTTCTTTATTAATCTAAAGTTTACATGGGTTTAATTTTAAAAAAATATTTTATTTATTGATTTATAACATTATTTCTATATATCATCTTTTTCTTTATAAATAAATCTTGCTTGTGCGTTATAGACGAAGGTAGAGAACAGCGCGAAGAATGCGTCCCGGCGGCGTAAGAATCTTCGTGCTAGAACGAAAACGCATATCGACTTCTCGTTGAAGCTCTCTAACATCTCATCCGGCGTGAGAGTCCGCGATCTGAAGAACGCTCTGCTGATGCGTGGCGTTAAACCGAGTGAGATAACTTGGCAGGGCTACCGTGGCATCTGTTATCTTCACTTCAGCAAACTCAGGAGCGAAGCCGCTCCGCCAGATCAGCCAGTTCAGGTAGATTCGATTGTGGCGAATTTGCAACAGCTCCGAATCGGTGAGTCCGTGAACGACGAAGAGGGATTCATATACGTAGAACCGGCGAAACCGATTTCCAGAATTGAAGTGACCGATGTGACAACCGTCTAAACGTTTATCGAAAAACTACATCGAACAGGCAATTACGTAACAGGTAATTATTTCTCGGTCGTTTACATTTCGACGTCGAATGTAGGGATGGACGTCTTCCAAAGTCAATCCTTTTTCTATGAGAATTTTGTCACGTATACTGACAATGAGGTGTCTCAGACAATGCGCATTTCTTCTCAGTTATAAACTCTAATGAATTTCGTCTGTAAAAAGTGTAGCAATATTTAATTAAAAGCTAAAATTGGCATTCTTTAGCTTTTTTATCTAACTTTCATTGTTTTGTCCATTAATTTAAGAATCACTTTAATTAATAGCCATTAATTAAAGTGCACTTTAATTAATTATTTAAGTGTTCTTTAAAATTAAATGAATTAAGTGGACCACGCAACCAAGTATTTATGACAGTAATGATAGACCATAATTTAAATTGCTAATTAAATTTAATAGCTGAAAGAAATTGCGCAACTTTTGGGGCATACTGTACCTTAATTTTTTTTTATAGACATTAACTTGAATACTTAAAGCACACGCATTATATATTAACGTTATTAACATGCGTTTCGTATAATTTCACATTAATGTTATTTTACTTAAATCTATATATTGGAGTTGTACTTGCGAATTACTCCGAATACATCGACGAGGATTTGCGTTCGGTTTAAACTAAGATGTGATATATACCTAGTGTAGTGCGAATATTAATATTTAATATTAATAATGATTACAATTAACATAGACATACCGCATATTTTTGGTTGACGATTTTATTTATACATTTATATTAATAAGCCGTTACATTTTGACGAGAATATATCGGGTAACTTTCCAGTAAATTCGTCGCAACGCCCACGAAATAATCTGTGATCAAAAGATACTTAGGAGTAAGATAGTTGGTCTATGGGGAGAAACAATAACAAGCACAAAGTCGCTGAATGGATTGAGAGATAAAAAGATCATCAAAATTATATTAGATCGGTATCTTCGCGCTGTTCCAAACCAAAATATTTTCTTTTATTTGTTAACGGTTAGGTTTGTAATTTTATAATGTGCAATAATGTAAATTGATTATTGCATATTAGATTCCCTCTGATTGTATGAAATTGAGGATAAATGAATCTTTGTTCATTAGTGAGAAGTGATTCGGATAATTTGGGCAAAGAGTTAATTAATCTCTTCTAGTCTGGAACCATTAATGAAAAGTCAAAAATATTTCTTTTTGGCACAGATTAATATGTACATAAGATACAATATGTGTGACCTAGAATTAAAAAAAAGAAAATTACATACCCCGTAGATACGTTGACTGTTGTTGTGTCTCTTCATGGAGTAGCAAAACTCGTTGTGAATTACTATTTTCATTTTCTGCAAAAATATGAGTTGAGATTAATAGATAGAGTAGAATGCATATCTGCGATAATATCTGATGGTAATCATCTAATGTTATGGACTGATGACAATAGTTTAAGTGTGTCGTTTATAAAGGACATCCGAGACAGATGGAAATGATTAACATTTCTTCATTGTTTAAACAGAGAGAAAAAATACTCTATTTTTCTGAACAAAAAAACACACGGACATACACACATATGTATACACGCGCATATATATTCTAAAAAAAAGGAGATATATATACAAATAATATATTTTCATGCTCTAGCCGCTTTATAGACATGTTGCGGTCTTCCATATATTGCCATTTGAGCGTGCAGGGAAAACAATAGGTGCTTGCGTGTCGGCTGACAAAACAGAGAAACGGCAATACTTTGTGATATTAACAAATATGATTTATTTACTTTTATTGTTTCTAATCGTGCCGGTGACGTAGAACTTATGGTGATTGTTTCTACGCGCAATAGACTTTATCTCGCTATTACTTACATATATATATATATATCATGTATATAAATCTTGCGTATATAAAGGAAACGTTTCTTTTTATCAAATCTCCGTCCTCGTGACTTTTGCGTAACTCCCGCTGCTCCGATTATCCGCATCCAAAAACGCAATCCTCCCGATAATTCCTGGGAATAAGTGTGCAAATTTATAAGTGTTAAACAAGTTGCAAGTTTTCATTCGCTTGCCCCTTCCTTGCCCCTAAATATAAAACTTCCGCGGCTGAGAGACGTCTAATGGTTTTATCTCGGCGAAAGTAGGCCAAAACAGCTCGTACACAAGTTTTCTATTGCAGGTCTCAAATCTCTTTGCTTTTGTTTGCTTGCGATTGTTTTCCACACTGCGAGATAAGATTAACGAGCGACGATTACTTACCCTTCGCAGAGGCGCGCTTCGTTTTCCTTTTTTTTATCGAGAAGCGTGGGAAATGAAGGAATTAAGGCGGTCGTCGCAGAAACGCCTCTCATTTTCCGTCAGACTCCGTGGTTTGAAATTGCATTAGTCTCGATTGAACTTCCCGATAAGCGTCTCGCGGGAGTTTACCGTCACGGACGACAGCTTTTCCCCTTTAAGCGGATGAAATGAAATTTATGTATCTGCCACGCGCATGTGAATAAAGCGATCGCGACACAAGAGTCTGGAGATCGAAATATCTTTCCGAACAAGATTAAAAACAAGAGTAAAAAAATGTCGTTTTTTTTCCATCAAAGAAGCTTATAAGCTAAGTGTAATTACAGTTTTTATACGGTCCTAGGAGAGGTAGCTCATTCTACCGTAAAGAGGACTAATTTGCGAAGCGCGTAAAGGCAATTAAAAGGGAAACGACGGGTCTTAGGGTTCCATTAGGTTGAATTTTCTTATTTAACGGCGCCTTTATCGCGCAAAAGGCTTTGCCACGGCTTTCATCGGCCTGCAGAAACCAAACTGCATTATCTCCTATTGGATTTCCCCATCGAAGACCGGCGCGATTGCCGTTCTCTACCCCCCCGCTTCGTTACACTTCTCCGTTAAGAACCACAACTGTTCGCGTCGGTATTATTCCGTGGAGAGCTATTAATCCTTTCGCGACCGATTGGCAGGTTCTAAAGAGAAAAAATATAATCATTTTTCTCTCGAACGAATAAATATATTTTAGTCGGAAATATATATTTGTAATTTTTAATATATGTATTTCTGTAGATTTATTTAAAAAAATAACTCAAAAATGAAGACTGAAGTGAATTTTCTTTTCAACTCCGTAAAATATTTTAACAATCATCGTTACTTCGAGATCCGTCAAATGTAAAAATTTCGAATTTTGTATGCGATTCAGAAAGAAAGAGAGAACATGTTCGGGAGGAATTGTCGCGCGCTAATGTGTTTCGTCGGACAAATTATAAAAGCGCGAAAATTGAGAGGAAAAAAAAGACGTTAAATGATTTTCATTCATTATAGCCGCCGTTGACGATCGATGGTTGCGCAAGGATATTAAAAATACATCGAGTCAATAGTTTAATCGTCGCGCAACTCGCCACTTGCAGCGCCGATCGGACGCGATATAATTGGCCCATTATATCGGCTCGCAGCCGGCTTTCACAGAGATGCAATTACCTCGGAATATCCCCCTTTTTAGACACGACCCGCGAGACGCATCTCGTTCGCGCAATCGTTGCATAAATTGCGCCACTTGTCTAAGAACAATCGTTAATTTATTTGAAAATTATGCATTTTCTCGAGAGAGAAACGGCGCGATACAACTCTCTAAATTTCTTGGAGTGGGAATACTGCCACTCCAAGAAATTTAGAGAAAAAAGGCGCGTTTACTGCGACCCTTTTACGTTCGCGGAATATTTTTGATCTAATTTTTCGAGGACCTCGCGATTATACCTCGCACACGTGTAAAACGTGCAATGTTCGCATCACTTCGGCGATGTTTCGCAGTGTCTCTGGCGGGGATCTATATATTGCACGGGTGACCCCTTTCACCCCTTTCTCACCCTCGCGAAACGGCGCCAGTGCTATCGATTATCCGGCGCTCCTTCGGCAGACACGCTCGGTTAATGCCAAATTCTGTTGCACCTGCAATTCTTGAATGTGAATCGCTAATGACGAGAGTTCAACGGCTCCCCCCTCTCCCCCCCCGGTAATTCGATATCGTGAAACGCGATATAATCCCGCGAGTGATTATTCGTTTATGAAATTGCACGAGATAAAATCGCGCGCGAATAATTAATGTAAATAAAATGGTTATATGTTTTTCCGATTTCCATGTGGCTTACGCGTGAAAAACATGTTTTGTCGAACGCAATTTTATTTGTCGCACGTCTCTCCATAATCTGCGCGGAGATTTAAGGGTGTTATACGCCAAAATGCGTTATAAACATGTCAAAGATATTTTTTTATTCTCAATTCGTACATAGCTCGCTTCTAAACAACATATATTTTTATAGAACAAAACATTTATATATATATGTATTTATTATATGTATAGGTCATATTTTGTTCCCAATCTCCCGTCAACAAAGTAGTCGTTAATGTACGCCGTAATCCCTTCAGTACCATGTCAATTAAAATTGATCTCTTTCACACATTCGTCTCGACTCACTTTTAGCATTCTTGGACCACCAAGATTTTTGAAATCTTTTTTTTTTATCATCTATAATCCTTCTTTTTATCTCGCGCCATTTTAAACGTAATTCGTCGTTATGATTCTATAGTTAACGCTGCAGAGATTTTCACGGTATTAAGATAACAATGCGCATAAATTCATGTCACGTAGTGATTTTCGGAGAAAGTGAGATGGAAGATAATTTTTCCTCTTTTAAAAGCGATGCACGGTATGTGACCGCAATTTGTACTGAAAGGATTAATTTATATTATATTTATCGAAGGCGTGCGTCCTAATTCTATAAGGATCGTCTAACGCAATCGGGTCTTTAAGGCAAAATAAAAAAAAAAATTTGCTATTCGAATAAAGATCATCCCCTCCGTTCTCTCTCGTTGCTCCGAGAACAAGCTTGCGCCGCTGTTAGTCGGAATTCGCGGGATAATCCGGGATGGTAATCTTATAAATGCACGTTTCCTGGTACAGTGATTAATTAAGCGCGCACTGCTGGAGTCTGATAGAGCTTACGGCGACGTGCGGTTACCTCCAGCTGCTATCCACATTTTCAGGGTATCGCGGATGAAGATAGTTATAGTTAGCGAACTGATATCCGGTAACCGGTGTGCGCTATCAGCGACTACCTGTAACATTTCCCCCAAAAAACTGAACGAATCCGCCGTGGATAAGCATAATTTTGTCGTAGCACCAGAAAGTATACGGAGGCCTTAAAACTCGCGTTTATCCCGATTCTTTTCGAAGCGTATAATCGAAAGCAAGCGTTGCGAAGGGAGGACTCAATGTAGGAGCTCGTAGAGGAGGGGCGTTAAAGATAAATCATCCCACATTGAATCGCGATAGATAGAAAAATAAGAGCGGAGTACTATGTCACTATGTCATATGTCGTCGTATATATCTTGTCAAGAAGAGTATAAAAACTTCATCTACAATGGAATCTCGCTTCCTCGCCTTACATTTTAGCGTGAGAAATAATTGAATATTAGAGAGACACACTTCTTTTTTTTTAATGATAAGTGCGAAGGACTTCCGTCGGGGAATTCGGTGCGCATTCGTATAAGATTGAAGGAGTCTACTGGTCGCAGGCAGGTAGGCTACGTCGAATATAGCGTCCGGCGTTATCTAAGACGTGCTAGGCTCCGGACTCGCGTCGATGAAGTCGATGTCCGAGGACGCGGTGGCGCTCGCTCGGCGACCTTGCCTCGGCGACGCGTTTATGCGCGCTTTGACGTTCGTCGTCGAGACGCTCAGTCGGTTTCCGGTTCGCTGGGCCGGCAGATGTTGCTGCTTTGTTCTGTAATCAAAGGGTTGCGGCACGGATATATATCGCGAGCGCTGGGAAGGCGAGACTCGTCGCTCTGGGGGAGATTAACATAGACATATACACGCGGAGGTGGTGCCTCCGGGGTCTCAGCTTCGGGACTCGGGATTATTAGTTGCGGGAGTCGAGGGCACAGTCGCGAGTGATATTGCGAAACGGGGAAATAAAACGGGGGATTATTCAATTTGCAACGTTAATCGTCAGCGATAAAAAATATCGATGAATGAATCACGAAGGAAAAATTAAAAAAAGGAGAGAAAAATATATTACAATCTCGAGGAAGTTTTTTTTTTTTATATTCAAGCGTACTTGAGTCTCTCTTCGGCACCCTTCATGGCAGTGTTCAGTTCCTCCTCCCACTGTTTCTCCTTCTTCTCTCTCTCCTGTCTCTCGATCTCGCGCTCGCGATTGTACACCCGGTATTCCGGGATGTAGGCTAATCTCCGTGTGTCTACGCTCGAGCCAGCCCCATCGGCGAACCCAGCATCCTCCGCCGAGTCGACCCTCAGCGACCTGCAACGGGATGTCGAGATATTGCTTCGACAATTAGCATATTAATTATCTCGGTAATATGCAGTTTCGCGAGAGAAATATACGTGAAGCTCAACATGTTCGAGAGCGTAACAGTCGCTAGGGCTCGGGTCGCATTATGCTCGGGTCGTATTCGCGACGCGATGATAATTTTCTTCAACGTAATACTAATCGTGATAGAAAAGAAGAAGAAAAATGTGTTAACGCGAAAGAAAACAATGTGAAAAGGTCAAGGGCCAATAAACGAGCAAACGAAAGATGTTCAATTAAAAATAAATCCTAAATATACAATGGAATTTAGAACTACTCCGAGTCTTTGTCGTGAAAGAAAATAATGTCCCTTTTTAGGGAAAATAATCCTCTTAAACTGACAAAACGTATCACAACTGTCTAGAAGCGATTTGCTTTTCCATGAAATGTATTGTTGAACACAAGGGAGACATGTATTTTTTTTACGTGCCCATTTTGAGGCTCGAGGGAAACGCAATCCCTCAAAACGGTTGTTTATATTTATATCCAAGCGCAATTATTGAAACGTTGAATACGATTTTTATTCCATAAATACGAGGACCTGTTCCAAAAAATATCAACTCTAAATATAGAAAGGTTTTAAAAGGCTTTTACAAATACATGCGATTATGGTGAAATCTTACGTCCTTCGACCGCAATTAATGAGACATAAGACGAAAGTTGCGGAAGTTTGCACTAAAAATGAGAGATGATACTCACTGATACTCATCACAATCAGTGAGAACCCCGTTTAACTGGTTTGGTCGATATTTTTACTAATTTGAGTTTAAGAGAGCAATGCACGAAAGCTAAACTGACCTCTGTTTAGCCAGGCGTTTCTTCTTCTTGTGCAGGGGTTTCGTCTCGATTATCATTTCCTCGAGCTCGAAGGTGGGGTCGCAATTCAGGTGGTCTTTCGGCGGGGTGAAGGCCGGCTTTATCTGCTTGTTTAGCACCTTGTCGAAGTCCAGGTTCTTCATCACTCTCGCCCGCTTCAATTCTTTCAAGCACGACACTCGGGCGCTCGGTGCGAGGGTTAACAGGCGGTCCAGGAGATCGCGTATCGACGAGCCCCAGTGCGAGGGTGACTGCCTTTCCTCCTGAAAGAAGAGGGGTTCGTGTCGCGCGACTTTCTTCTCGCATCCGTCATAAAAATATGATGAGCGTAAACAAGAAGTTCCGAACGAAGATTGAAGATAGTAAAACTCAATGCTTCTCTCTCTCTCTCTCTCTCTCTCTCTTTCTCACAAAAAGCATATGTTTTTTATAAAACTTATGAGAGATAATCCTTCAAGACCGACAATCTTGATTATCTCCGAATAAAAGGGACTTAGATCATTCTCGTAAACACGAACATAGGTAACTCCAAGATCTTTTGTAATTACCGAATGCGATATCGGAATGCGTAATGTTTTACATCGTACATCCTGCGCATTTACTTTAGGAATCATTTCAAACCGGAGTGTCGCAAGACAGTTAAAATGTTGGTGTTGTGCAAGCGGACGGACATGCAAGGTAGGACCGGCGAGAACTATATAATACGCTCGTGGCTCGTGTCGCCAACGGCACGCTCATGACAAGTCCTTAATTAACGTGACAGCTGGGACATGACGCAACCTTAATTAACAGAATAACGCGCACATGTTACTCAAGAGTGCTCCGGAAGAATTCGAGTGTACCGTGTAGTTTCAGACGAGGCGGAAGAAATTGAAGAGTCGCGCGACACATTTTTTTCTGTTTCGCGTGGACATTCAACGTTGTTTATTATTATTATTATTATTATTATTTCGTTACACTTGCGTCTTACCTTCAAGATCCTTAGAGCTTCTCTGTTGGACGTCGTGGAGTGAAGCGGATACGGTCTCTCCATGGCCAGGGTCTCCCAAGCGAGAATTCCCAGGCTCCACCAGTCCACGGCAAATCCGTAGCCGAGAACACCGTATTCCTCGCACGAGCACATGTAAATCTCCGGGGCTGATCCGCGTTAAAAAGAAGAAATGCAAGAAAACGCACCGGTCACGTCAATCGCGAGAGCGGCTCCGAATTTAAAGCGGACATAAAAGGACGGATTTGAATTGATGCGTGGAAACGAGGGGGGTATTATTCTTTTCAAAACGTCCCTTTTTTTCTAAGCCGTGAGACTCGCTTGGTATCACCGATATTTTATTGTTGCGAAGGTAGCTTTCGCTCGAAGATCGCGAATCTTCAATTCGTGAAGCAAAAGCTTCCGCGTGAGAATAAATAATTAACTTCACGGAAACAAATTATAAGAATAATAAAGTTGACCGCAATTATAAATTATGAACCTGACGTGCGTTTATATTAAATACAGAAAAAAATACGTGTACGCGATAATTTGAATAATTAAATAAATGTTAAATATATTTTGCAGTTAAATACACATTAAATATATTTTGGAAATAAAGATTAAGGCATTGGAGGAAATTAAATGAATTAATTTGAAAATGAAGAATGTGAGAATTCAAGCAATTAAAATATATCTATACGGAAGAAGGAAAAAGAAATTAAGAGATGTGAGACTATTCGTTCACACATACCTATGTACGGTTTTGTCCCGGACATGGAAGTCGCCAACTGTCCGTCTTCGAGTACAGTCGCGATGTTGAAGTCTGTCACATGGGCGTGGCCTAGACAAGCAAATAACTATCTTTTGTAATCTGCCGTCATTACGTTAATGACTAAGCAAGTGAATTATTTACGCGCCTTGGAACATCCCTCTCAAGCACGAGACAGCAATTACACGTAATGACTGCTGATTAATATCTATTATAAAGTAGCACCACAATCTAATACGTAATAAAAATTTCAGAATGTCACCGTACAAATTAATATAAATATAACAAAAAGACTCCCTTGTAGGCGTATACCCAATAAACAGCACTTAATTTGTTCTTTTATATGCATTAAATCTTGGATTAAAATTTAACTTCCCGCGACTCCCTGCGACGTGCTTACCACACAACCCAAGATTCATCGTTCTAAATATCTAAATTACAGAGGCGGTAAAGTATATTTTCCTCGGGGTTTCCAGCCCTCGCTCGGGGTATTATAAAAAGATGCACAGTGCTATAATAATGGCAATTAATATGTGTGAATAATACATGTGCGCGCTCGCGATCTTTAGATGTTTCTTGCGGGATGAACGCCTAACGAACCCTAACTACATCGCACAGCTGTACCTATGTACCCACCAGAGAACTATTAAGGGATGGATACACACGCAAACATACACACACACACGCGCGCGAGCGCGATATTGGTTTTCCGACGCTGTAATGGTCGAGGCTCTCTCTCGCGTGTGCCACGCTACTCCCGCAATATTTATCCGTTGCCATTTTCTAAACATCGCGTCGACCGCAATGTGGATTGAGCCACGATGTAAACTAGAGAGAGAGAGAAAATGAACTCCGATGCCGCTATACATATTGCAATAACACACAATCCCCCCCATTGTGACCGGGTTTAGTACCAGGCACGTGGGTATAAGTTTGCATATAACATCAGGAAGAATGGCTTCCTACCTTGTAGACGTAGGGATATAAAAATTGACGACCTCCGTACGGAAAGCGGAATCTTTTCATTGAAACGCGATCGTTCATCATTGTTCAGCGACAAGAATGAGAAACGTCGGGATTTGAACCTAACTTTTTGCAACCAGTTACTCAATTGATTTATAAATAAAAAGCACGACCGTCTTTAAAGCGCATAACGCTGATTACGCTCGAAATTTTATAAGAGCTCAAGTTGATTAGTTATACGATTTAAATGGAGCTTACGTACTAAAATTAAACGTTTATTTCAGAATCACTTTTAAAAGCGAGTTTTGATAACAATTTCCGATGGAAAATAATCGAGAACCATTGCGTTCGCCGTTGAGTATTGGTATCGACAGACGTCTATACGGAAATGAAAAACGAGTGACGCATTATTTAAATTTAAACAACTACTCGCTCGCGAATAATGTATAGGAGGTCCGCACCCTTCGTCGGGTCTCGGCAGAAACTCACTGACTCGTAAATTTTCAAAATAGATTAGGGACGCTTCTTTGGAGCGCTCCCTCGGCTTCGTCCCACTCGCCAAGTGTTTGACGGCTTCAATCTGCTAAATTGCCTCCGCCTACTAAGGTCTCGTGATCTCCGCGTGTGCGGAGCCGCGTTTAGGTGAAATTAACGGGATAAATTGCGACGACCGCGTAGCGGATCCCCTCCAGAATGCGGAAGGAAGCGAGAAATGGACTATCATATTCTCGCGATTTTACGCCGTTCGCCATTATAATCACGCCTTGAGGCTTCAATGAAAGTAGTTCTATGCGGGGTTCTCCCTCGGAAAGACGTCGAAGTTGATAGACTGTAAATCGGACTGCAGACCGGCACTTGGAAGTTTTTTTAGTGAGCCTCGTTCTGCCATATTACGCTGAATTACCTTAACTTCTTCAACTACGCAATTATTCAGGATTATAATGATTTTTAATGATATTACGGCAATGGAATTAGCGAGCGAGCGAGCGACGTGACCTTTAAAGAGAGAGAGAGACTTTGAGGGACTTCCGCCCTTTCGCGTGCTAAGAAAAGAGATTTACTCCGTAATGGTTTTTCTTTCGGGCAATTATTCAACGAACGTTTCTCTGACGTCGCGCAAAGGGCTTTCGGGAATCCTCTCGCGGCTCCTGTTTCTAAGGAGACGCTTTTCGCTTTTTCATCGATTTCCGAAGTCGACCTCATGCAAGTCGATCGAATTGAACGACTTCGAGGTCCCCGCTACATTCAACGATCGTGATAATGTCTGGCCTGAATTGTCAGTGTGAAACAGCTGTTTTGCCGTCGCCGGTGTCCTCAAGGTGATATTTTCCCCGGTATAGAATGGGCCCTGCGTCGCACGACGTGATATTTTCCTCTAGATGGGACACGAAAACCGAGCGATAAGAGCCGAGAAACCGGGTGCGTAATTTTAAATGATGCAGAGGCAATCTCGGGATTCAAACAGCCGTCGGCCAGGTGCAGGAGGAAATTAGGATTACCCCCTTTCCCCGCGGACCACCATCCACCCCCCCGGTTTCCCTTCTTCGCGGGATTGTAGATGTATGTGCAGTGCCTCTCTCCACGTCCCCGAGGCACTTCCCGATGAGACAAGCCCCTTCCCTCCTTCCCCGTCGCACCCCGTCGATCCTTTCTGGTTAAAGCGGATCCGACCTTCAGCATGAGCACGCACAAACCCTTTTCGTCTCGCCAACCCTATCTGCTCATCTCGTGTCTCCCTTTTCGATTTCGTAACTTCGTCGTAGGCGGTATATTGTACCCAACGCATTGTTCGCCGTCGTTACCGCCTCGAGCTTAATTTTCGTTTGGCGGAAAATCGATAAGGCAATCGCGCGGACGTAACCGAATATAATGAATATATCATTCCTCCAACGTTTATGCTGACAGAGTTTTCGTGGTGCCCGAGTGGCGAGGGGTCTTGAATCGCGGCAATCTAATCCTTGGCTTATGGCTTGGTCTCGCTTCTGCTATTTGTTCTGTTTGTACTTGTTCGCTTCGCTCAATTAACAAATGCGCAATAAATTACGAGCAGCCCAGGAGCCGAGGCTCTCGAGAACTCGAGACGTGTCTGCATTATTTAGCGTCGCTCTCAAGATTTGCTCGGCTTTTATTTCCCCGGCAGCCTCCGGCGCATTTTGACAATAAATCGATATCGCCGGGGAAGCAAGGCGGAAAAAGCGTCACCGATAATTTCTGGATCCCGGCTCGGAGTCGTGAGAGAGTGAGAGGCAACATTTCCCGCGTTGATAAGCGAAGGGAAGAACCTCTTATACATTGCTACGTCGTTCTCGGAGGAACTCTGAAAGAGACGAGCGAAGTACCGAAGATACGCGAAGGAGTATCGATACCCGATAAAAAATACATAATAAAATTTTCCCCTGTTTATTTTGTTACACGACTCCCCGAGCCGCATTGAGATCTCGTAGGCACCTCGAAATCTTCATATTCTTCTTTGTACTCTCTGTCAGTTAGTTTTCAAAATCAAGAAAGGCAATATACTTTGAGATTATTATTCCACTGCAGAACTCTGCATAATAGAAAATCCTTCGCCGGGAGAGAGAGCGGCAATATATTAATTCTGCTTGCGAAGCGAATGACGTCCGTTGCAATTAGCGATCGCGTCTTCACGACGCGCGGCCGCGATGTGTTTCTCGCAGGCAATTTCCGCGCTGCACGCGTGACGTCGCGAAGGCGTCTCGTAAGTAGGTATCGCCCACAGTCTGCTAAATCCACATTCACAGGAATATATACGTATATTAATCTCACCGGGATCGAGGGCGAACGAGGGACAGGACGCGGGTGGATGAATGGCGCGCGAACGCAGCCGATGGCTTAATCCCGTTAAAACCCGGCGATTGCTCCTCGCATTGCGGGCCCGCGCGAATTTGCAAATAATCTCATTCGCCGGGCGAAATTCAGTTGCCCGAACGATAAACCCGGCGGGTCTTGCTTGCGCTCCGAGATGTAACCGAATCACGGGCGCGCGATTAGAAACGTTTGTCCGCGGTGGCACCGCGACATCGAGACCGGACCTCGGAATCGGCGCTTGATATGCAAACGAGAGCACGTGTCGGTGGAAAGCTTGACCCCCTGATTTAATGACGGCTATTTCGAGATTTGCGGCATCAGATTCGTACGGTGGGCTTCCACAATATAAATTAAACACCAATTGTTTCGGAGGAAATTGCTGTACAACAGGAAAGAAGTTGCGCACGATTCCGACTAGTTCCGGTTATTTGAATACAAAAATATGATAAACGAGATAAACGAGAAGTAAACAAAAATAAATATGCAAACAAGAAAATATGTACCCTTCTTTCTGAAAAATATCTCGCTTTCTCTGTCGCGTGATTTTATTACTTGTTCTTTCACGAATATTTAATATAAATTAAATATGGATTTGTCTCGGAGGAAATTGCTGTGCAACAAGAAGAGCGCTCCCGCGAACGATTCCGACTACTTTCGATGATTTGAATACAAAAATATGATAAATATTGCAAACGAGAAAATAAAAATTTACCCTTCTTTCTGAAAAATCTCTCTCTTCCTCTCTCGTATGTCAATGATTTTATTATTTGCTTTTTCGCACAAATGTTAGATACAATACAAATTAAATATGAATTGTCTCGGAGAAAATTGCTGTGCAACAGAAGAGCCCATCTACGAAAACGTTGCGCACGATTGCGACTAGTTTCGGTTATTTGAATACAAAAATATGACAAATATTGAAAATGGACAAGATAAGTTTATCCTTCTTCCTGGAAAATTCTCTCGCTTTCTCCCCCGTACGTCGATAATTTTATTATTTGCTCTTACGCCCGATTTGTAAAACGGGCGCGTGCAAGCACGTTACCGCGATCAGATTCAAAGTTTATTTACGCGAGCCACATTCACCGCAGACACGGTTACGCGAGTCTCATCCCATGTTTACATTGAGTACGACTTTCGCATTGTGTTAAATGAAACTCAGGGATCAGCTGGCCATTGTTAAAGCCGTGGCTTGAAATAGAAGTGGGGATGTCAAACAGATTTGTTTGTCGCGGAGATTGTGTCGTCGTGCTTTTAAACTCTTTGGCGACGCGATCTTTCCTCATCCGTTAAAATTCACAATGAGCTACAGGGTACAGCTTTATTTAATAGACGCATATTAACGTATCGATTTTACGCGATATCATAATTAAATATCAGTTTATTAATCTAAAATTAATAATTAATTTTAATAATTAAAAGCTCTCATAACGCCTCATATAAATGCAAAATGCACACACACACACGCTGAGCTTATGTAAATAAAACAATAAATCAGCTTATGTAAATCAAATAATTTAACGAGTTAAACCCCTAAATAAAGTTACCAAATAAGAGATATTTGTGCTTTATCTGCACTTATATACGAAAAACGATGATATATATCGCTGTCAGATTTTCGGATGTTTTTCCGAGATAAGCGGGAAAAGGAACTTTTTGGGAAATCCCACTTGCGGAATTAAGCTCTCTCGAGCTCGAGATTAATTAGCCTTATCCCGTATTATTATTCTCGCGCGACCGCGGTCGAGTGCAGCTTGCGCGGATAAAGGTGAGAGTTCGAGAGATCATCGACTCACCCTCCTCGTCCAGCAGTATGTTGTCCGGCTTGATATCCCGATGGATGATCCTGTGGGTCTGCAGGTAATCGAGCGCCAGCGCGATCTCGGCCACGAACAGCACGACGCTCTCCTCGCCGAACACAACCTCCTGCTGGATGTGATACCTCAGGTCGCCGCCCAAAAGCAGATCCGAAACCATGAAGAGGTCCTCCTCGTCTGCGACAAGAACGGCAGGCGTAACAGGCGCGTAAATCCTCTCTTCTACGCACCCCCTCTTCCCCCAAGCCCCAAGGTTGCCCCTTTTTCGTCACGTTCGCGAGATGAAAGCGGCGGGTGGCTTCACGTCGAACGCTTGACCGATCAATATTGACCCAGTACAGTCAAGCACAGAGTATGCGTTATTGTCCCGATATTTTCACGTGCGAGCGATAAAACCGATTCCGAACAATACGCGGTATATGAGTCTGTCTCTCGGCAAGCAGACGCGACGCGAAACCGCACGCGCAAATTCTACATAATATGTATATGACGCGGCGCCTGTTAAAAACGTTCAAACGATGGAAATCGATAAATACGATGATGGTAATTTCCCTGGTTCGCGTATAAAACGTTAATCGGGGGGCAGCTGCCGAATAAATTCTCAGCGAGTAATTTTTAATTACGTCATTTTTACACAAAATCGCCGTGACTTTATTATTTTGCTATGCATAATTTGCCGTCTTTTTATTCGGTAGCGTTGCTAAATATTCATTAATGATACTCTTCCGTCGAGATACAATTAAAAATGTTAAAGAATTACCTTTTTGCATAAATTACCTTTAACGATCAGGGAATTAGAACACAAAGCTTCTGTTATAATTAAACGTTACATTCAATTTCTATCCATCGTGCCTCCGTTAGCTTGCCTCGTATATTCCACGTATAAATCACGTATATTGGAAAATGTGGTGCAGAACGATATCCTTCGAATGACACGAATGAAAATAGAAAGTACGATAGCTATACGCGGTATGAGAAAACTTTTAACTTGATTATTCTATAAACACAAGGTATTTGTACACGGCGATTGTAATTTGCTAATTGTCGCACGGTTACCATATTAATGTCTACATATATATCATATGTACATAGATATAAATTTATGCAAAATAGATGTCCCAGAGAAATTTCTCAAAAATTTATTATTTATAAAATTAAATTATAATTATTATTTATAAATTGTAATTATTATTTACCAAATGTATTTTAACAAACCGTGTAATTAATGTTTCAACATTGAAATAATTAATGTCCTGAAAGTTGCAAAGATATCAAATGCACGATAGATGTTTCATTTTTCTTAATTTCGCGAGGTCGCAATTATTTCTTCCATTTGCTTCTACTTGCTTAATTATATTATTATCATCGGTTTTTTATGCGGGAAATCTCAGTGATTCCTTTAGGTCGCATTCTTATTATGTTATCCAAATCCGCGGCCTATCCATTAAAATCTTTGACGACAAAAAATTTGATAACACAGTCTCGTTATTTACAAGCCGCGTCTGTGTGTATCTCGTTTAGAATATTTAGTTTAATATATGACCCATCTCTGAAGAGTCGGTTGACTGACGAACCCTCATTAAAGTCTTTACGGCAACTGCGAGCTTCATATTGCTCGTTTTTGCATAAATATTTGCACCCGCCCGTATTCCCGACGTCGAGAGAACAGCTTCTTTCAATAAAGTGCTGTGTGTTTTTGCGAGATAAGCGTAATATCGTTTAATCCGCGTTTGTCTACCGCGAATAAAAAACCCGAAAAAGAGACATCGTGCCTATGGTTTCGCGTGATAAAGAAAATATCGTGCGTTTCGCACTTTAATATTTGCTGTTCCCTTTTTTACGTAAAACAAAAAAACAAAATCTACAGTGTCTATTGTCACTGTAAAGATTAACGTGCGAGCGTGATGGAAATATCATTCGAGTTGGATTCTAGCGAAAAAAGAGAAAATTATAGTGATAAATGATTCTTGTAATATTAATAAAATAATTTACAAATTAAGACTTTCTTAAAGACGTGAATGGATAAACTTGATTTCAACAAAAAAAAATCGAAATTTAATTATAAAGCTATTAAATTAAAGAGCAGTAAGAGATATTACAACGTTTAATAAAAATCAGTTTAAAATGTTCAGAGAGCCTCGGGTTCTTTTTATAAATACTCAAATTTAATTCCAAACGTTTCGCTATTTCCGCGATCGTTTCCTCGCGGGTCGTCTGAATTCGCGAAATAATTATCCACCACTCTGCATTGCGTTAATTATCGCGATCTTTATTAATTTATGATAAAAAGCGATTGTTATACATTTAATTCACAATGGAATATTACAATTTTTAGCATTCATTAAAATTCGTAGCTGTACAAACATATATTACAAATTGTCTTTTACAACGCTTGCTTTGACATGAATCTCTCTTGGAATTTGGTGTTTTTTAGAGAAAAAGTGTGAACCTTAATCTGTTTGATTCTTCGATCAAAGGTTGAAGGCTGAATTTTTCCCGGCGAAAATATCGTACTGTCAACGTTTCACAAATCGCGAGGCGCGACAAAAGAGAGATGAAACACGGTAAAGCTAATAAAGGATTCGTGAACAAGTTTTTCTAGGACCTCTTGGAGCACACCTGTGTATATTTTACGCGTTTCCCACGAGATCTGGAAGAATGGACTCGGGGGTGTGATCGATGTCTCGAAAGACGATTTACCTTGGAAGCTGAACCATAAATTCACCAAGCAGGGATGCTCCAACTTCGACAGGATCTCCACCTCCCTCGCCACATTCTTCAGGGCGCCCCGTTCCGCGCACTCGTTTTTATGTACGTACTTCATGGCGTACATATTGCCGGTACTGTCACGTTTTTGCACGATGCAGACCTGTGTGTGGCAGAAATTGCATCGAAATTTAATTCCGCCCGGCAAATTCGTGCCGTTCCGCTCCAACCGCTGGAAACCGCGTTTGACTGTCTGCGAGTTTTCTCGAGTCGGCAAATTCAATATTCACGGAATATGTAATTTCCCTTGCAGAATAATAATAAAGGGAAGGAGCTGAAACTTGTTCGTTTATTTACCTGGGCAATTTGCGATAGACCGTAGCGTTGATGTTTACTTTACGCTAATTTTTGTATCGCTCTAATTACCACGTGTTACTTGAGAGAAAACATTTCGCGGTGTCTCCGTAAAAACAAAATCTGGAATAAACCGAAAACAATTTCAAGCCGCGAACGACCAGTGGTCCTCGTCCGTTATACATAAATTTAATTCCCACTCTAATATTTATTCAAGAATTATGGAGGAGCGTAGCGTACTCGCTCCCCCATAAAAATTGAGGGAACGAGTTTCGGAATTTTCGCAGCGACCTTATCCGATAGATATAAAAGCGTCGTGAAACGCACTTTTTTACGATCGGGAGCGTAACGCATTTTATAGGGGCATAAATGCAATTCGCGCTCGCCGCGTTTTACGTTACGGACCGAATAAATGCGCGCCCGTTGGTCCGTGCGTCGTTCTTCAAATAATATATTTACGTTATAAACGCGTTCGGCGCGCGGTTAATGGACTACGTGCGACTACGTGCGACTACGCGCGAACTCAAAAGAGCCACGGTGTGTTAACAAGAAGACAAAAATTCTATAGTTCTTTCCTGACGTACAAAAGCGTTTTCCGCGAGGGTGTGAAGCGACGTGTAATCACTTCGCGACTCGACGTATTAGCGAGACCGCGGAGAACAACGGGGCGCCTGTTACCGCGCATGTAAAAGAGTAATGCCGGGCTAAACCGACCGTTAGGATTTTCTCATGTCGAGATAAACGGCGCGGGAAGCCGCAATCTGAAATCGTCGAATTCGCGATTCGCGAATAAAGGCCGCGAGAACGCTCGGGGCTCGATTTGTAACGATATAGCGGGCACCCCGTTGTGTGGATCCGGCTGGAAAACAACTCGTGACCTACCTTGCCGAAGCTGCCTTTCCCAATGGCGCGTAGGATTTGAAAATGATCGAAATTCACTGCAACACAGAAATGAAAGTCAATGAGGGGGGATGCGAATTTAACGGTGAGTGAGTAGCGCATTGACTCCCGCTAATGAAGCGCGATCCTAACAGTCGATGGATAATCGCGTAATGGTGCACGGGGTATTTTCGCGTTTCTGCAATCGGTATATACGTTAAACTCGATGCTAATCGAAATCGGCTCTCGTCGGCATTGGCAATTTAAAAATCACCCTTTATCGCGAAACATAAAGGTGTCTTGTTAAGCACAGCGGCTCGTAGATACGCCAATTAAACCACCCCTTTGGCAAGCGTGGAAAGCGCGGTTTTAGCAGCGGTTTCGTTTGGCCGGCTCTATCGCTTCCGCGACAAATTTGAAATTATTTGGAAACTGCAGCGTCGATATAGCGCGGCAGGGATTCTGGTGGGGATCGATTCCGCCGGATGTATAAATTGCGTAGTTTATATTGCACCGAACACGCAGTTCCGGTCTTCCCGAAATAGCCAAACCGCATAACCGGAGAAGCGCATAGGAGCAACTTGAGAATCTCGAGCTTGATCCTCCCCAGATTCGACTTACGTGAGAACTGATGTTCTCGCCCGTAGTAAACTTAAACAACTTTGAAGTAATAAGGGTACGATAATTGAGATAATGTGCATTGTTAAATATTAAAGGACGAAAATTAAACCGATACCTTGAGTTTATATAACTTTTTTTTCTATTTTTAACTACCAAACTACACTGTGTGTCGAAATTTATTATTTTCACATAAAACAATATTTTAACTCCATTGGTTTAGTTAATTAACGACGATATTAAATAGGAGCAGTGGCGACTACAGGAATGGTTAAAAATTGTTCATTCAAATTGAGTATAATTCGACACTATAAATTTAAACAGGTGACATAAAGTTAATCAATTTTGAGGTAATTTTGCAGTCTCCTTTTGCGTAGACATTATTTCTTCGGACATAAATAATTTTTCCGTAATTCTATATTATTAAAAATTTAATTATAAATATAGATTAAAAATAGATGTGAGACTTCGTTAAAGTTTCTGGTTGGCCAGTTACGAATCCGAAAAACAAGATCGGCATTTTCAACATTCGTCACATCAGGAGTTAAAAAGCGAATCGCGCGGAGACAGAGTCGTGAAGAAGGCGCTTCTCTTTTTCCAGGAATTTAATTACAATGGGATTGAATATTGGATTTTTCCTGGTGAAATTAAACGTCCGTGGGACTGTCGCACGATATACTACAGAAAAGATTTATTAATAGCCCCCGGCAACAGCTCGATATTCTGTAATCGAGTCGTAAAAGCGAAGATTTCCACGCAACGTCGCGCCGTATCGCGCATCTCTCGCGAGATATCGCGAAAGTTATAGCCCCAGCGAGGCATAAACGTGATAGAAGAAGCTGATCCTCCGTGAAACGGTGCATGTTATCGATGCGTATCCGTTCGAGCAAGAATTCGAGTTATGCGAATTACACGTAGATACCAAGCGAGGCGATATAACGTGGCGCGGCATCTCCACTAATATTCTACATACCTATTTCATAACGTCTCGGTAGTAAATATATCTCAAGGATATAATCTTATAATTCTCGCTATAAGAGAAAATTTCCTTCAATCGAGAGCAAGATCTGTAGAAGGTAATTTACTTCATTACTATTTTTTTTGTCTTTGTTGTGTAATGATTGATTCAGCTTCTGGTCAATAGCTTTTCCAGCTTTGATCAGCTGCTATCTTTAGCGTCGATGCTGACTCCTCCGCCAGTTAAATTTAGGTAAACGCTATAACGAGCTCAATTAGATCGTAATAAAGGAATAACTTTTTTTCTTCGTTGCTTGAAAGCGACTGTTAACGTTACTTTGTACACTCGCCTTCGCAACAAATATATATAGAAAAATATAATAGAAAAATAGGCATTTTTCAAGCTGTGTAAGATAATTATATAGCGACTAGACTAGAAGGCCAAACACCCCTTTTCGTGCTTGAAGCGGAGAGTCGCGCCCATTGTTTCCGTTCATAAAATATCAGAATCGACCGCATTAGGTATACGCGTGTGCGCGTGTGTGCAACCGAGAGCCTATATACTCATTGTCAGCATTTCCGCGTAACGTGCCCGCGAGGCTCATAAAAGATTCGCGCCGTCTTCGCTTCGCGAGCCATATATAGACGGAGTATTACCTTCTTCTCCGGGGGTGGGCGCGCTCCGGGTCGACTGATTGGCACCCATTTTTCCTCAATGGACGTCGGACGTATAACGCGTCGGCGACCGTTGTAAGTCGCATCGGTGCGAGCGCACTGCCGACGAAGACGACGGTGAGATCCGGTCGGCGTGGGAAGTCTCATATTTCCGCATTGTCACGGCGCCGCGACGCCTCGTCGCGCGGCCCCACCTTCATCGGACGACGCGCACCATCTTCCACGACCGTGAGAGACGAACAGGGTGAAAAAAAAACCGGCCGTCACACGTGCGCCAAATGGCTCTCTCTCTCTCTCGTTAAATCCGTCGGTCGGTTGATCGAGGCGATGTCCCTCGGTCGGCGAAGAGGGGAGGGGAGCAGGGGGGCAACGCCGGCGTTAATTAGCAGCGGCCCGCCGCTGCTGATTCGAGCGGCTTAATTAACGGATCGCGCTAATGCGCGGGATAATTGCCCCAGGTAACCGTCGATGATCCCTCCGACGACAATGCGGGGCACTTGCTCGCGGCGCATCGGATCTTACTTGCGACGTGAACGACGACGGCGGCGCGACGGCTGGTCCCCCTGTAACGGATATGTATCCCTCATAATTACTCCTCGTCACTTTAATTGCTTTCGAGCGAGGTAACAGAGCGCGACGAGCGACAACTGAGTCGTGACACGATGAATGATACGGAGATGTCGTCAAATTAGCGAGCTCACCCCGGATTGATTGGGGAGACGAGTTGGACGGCCTAATGAAAAATCCAATTGTAGTTTCCACAAACATTTATATGATCAATATTAAGTATACCGAGAGAAGCCGCGCGCCAGATTAGAACTCTATTATCGAAATATGCGTGTTGAACCCTTTGCGGTTTTGTTATTTTTTTTCGAATTGACGAAGACATACACGCGATAATCAGCATAATAAATTATATTTTTGGGATTTGCATAAATTCCCCCAAGTAATAAAAATTCTTTGATTCATGTTGGATCAGCCGACTAATATTTAATCTTCGCTCATTTGCGAGAAATAATTTGGACCGCAAAGAGTTAAACGTAATAATACGAGAAGAATAATATAATAATGATTTTCTCGTCCACGTTAAAGATCGGGATGTTAACGATAGAAAACTTTTCATGCGTTCAACATTGAAAATAAACGCAGGAGAGTACGCGTATTTACATGCAAACAAAGAAAAAGGTGAGAGCGAAAAAAAAAGGATATACGGCCTGGTTTTCAAAATGCTAAAACTATCCCCGTCGAATGACAATGGAAGGCTCTTTCGCATGAATGAATTCTGGAGCATCCTCGTGGTAGTCTCGATCGAACACGAACAATCGCTCGTTTCTCTCCATCAACGAGACAACGGGCCCCTCCCTCTCGTCACATTGTATTAATCGGCGGATATCTGTGCGCGATTCACCCGCGCACCACCACCACCACCACCGTGCGGACGGGACCGCGCGGCATCGGTGCCAATTAACAACGTTGATTAGTTGGTACGGGCACGGCAAACACGCTGACGTATAGCTGCCACCCGAAATTGCAGCTCGAATGGAGATCCGTGCATTAGACATATTACGCACACGTATACTCGACGTTGTACACATGCCCCCATTGTGAATCTTCATCTTTGACCTAATTACATCCACGGTCTGACCGAAACGCGCTTCATTACCCTTCGACACGCGATTATTTCAACTGGTCGCAGCGCGATTGACCGTGCGAACGGGACGCAGAACTAGCCTTATAAAATCAATTGGGTCGATGAAAGAATGAGGGATCTTCGGAAGGAGTTTTTATGTCGTTCGACAAAAATGGGCGCGTTCAGCAGACACAACTGTTGAGTCTCGTCTTATCAACAATCTGCGTTGATTGGTTGGTTCTAAAAGTAAGAGCCAATCACGTTCGATTGCTACTGAGCGGTTTGTTCTGCTGAACGCACCCAATGATACGATTATTCGGAAAAAATGAAACGATTACGGCGGCAAGTAGCTTAAAATAACTATAATTGCACGTAATAATAACAATTATTATATAATTTTATATATATATATATATATATATATATATATATTGTATAATAACTATGATAGAATAAGACTAAAGAGTAAAAAGGAATAGTTGAGCTATGAGAGTCAAACACGATTATCTGTGAATGATCACTACGTAGAAAAATGTTATTTCCACCGAAGTTGTGAATCGAGCTTATTAGGGCTGCCATAGGCGGAAGGTACGCGAAGATATTGAATTTAGCGACGATATTAAATTTATATCGGAGAGACACATCGGATACGGCGAACGTGATGCATCTCGCGTCACTACACACATGTCGTTCCTCGAGGTGTCGTGTACGACGTTGAACCTACGGTGTCAGCGCATTTCGCATTACTCGGAGCATGCAGGGTCACTCACGTGCGCTACGTCTTGCGAAGTAACATCCTTACCGCACAATCCGTCGTTAGATGAACAAGCCACGACGCGACGCGGAACAGTAATAGCTTTTCGAGATCATAACACCGTCGCGCGCTCGTACTTGCCCTTATTTAATTTTCCTTCTACTCGCCGACGATCATACGCCAGATAAACAAACGGGTAATCCCGACGTGATCGATATGGGAAACGATGCGGCATATTAGCGGCGTAACGGATCTAAATTGCTTCTTGGTGTCTCGGTTTCGAAGCACTGTAACGCTAAAACACGATTTACGCCAGCATTTGTATTCATAATGTCGCAATCCGTAATTGGGCTGTATATTTCAACCGCGGGAAGGTACTCCGGACTGTGGAAAAGTGGAGTAAAAATAAAGTATGTGACGGCTATAAAATTATTATCGTTTAGCGCTCGTGATGGTGTACAGCGGTGTTTCAAACTTGCGACCAGGGTATTTCACCTTTCTCTTTTTATTTCGAGGGAACAAAACGCATTAACATTTAGAGCGCCCGCGAAAGGTCTCGTATAGAAAGTTTTTTCCCCCGAACAAAAACACCGAAGAAAACTTTCCATTACAGATAGGCAAACTTCGTCCATGACGGAGTTTTCTTATCGAGCAACATCGAGGTTGTCGAATAAACGTTAGAGCGAATGAATCTTCCTCGTGTACGTATCTCGACATTTTCATTCGATCTCGACGCTCGCGATGTTAGTTCGGAATACACATTTGTCGAGGCATACATCAACCTATTCATCCATCATGCTTGCTTTACCATCACGTTTTATCAATAGAGGGGAACGTGTGGTTGCGTGTGTTCTAACAAAACATCGCGATGCTCGACATAACGTCAAATGCAGGGAAAGAAAGCTTCTTGAAACACGGCAATATTAGGATGAGTAAAAAAAAAATAACCCATAACCGTATTAATGTTAATTATCTCCCAGTGGAATGTCGAGTAATATAGAGAGATGGAAGTGACTTTAAATTTCGAGAACGTCATTTAACATCATTATTCAAAGCTCTCGCGATTATCATTGAATTATTATTAATTAATTAAATAAGCTCCGAAATGTCAAGAGTTGACCATCGTTTCTCCATCTAGTTTAATTTGCCAATTTACCAATTTGCAAGTAAGCTCTGCGCGAGTAAGCTTCGCTATACCGTCGCGACCTTTTAATACCAATAACCACGCAGTGGAAAACTCAATAAAGGTTGAATAACAATTTTTGTGTAAACGTCAAAAAAAGAGTTTTTTTTAATTTGAAAGTGTACATTTTGACGAACAATGTATATCACGGCCGGCTCTCACGACGGATTGCCCCGTCAAAAATAGAATATTTATTAAAGTAAATCGCGCGTAGCGTGGTCTTTGATCTCCATTCGAACGACTTCCGATCTGGTTGCTCACGGCATCCCCAAAGCTGGGGGTCCAAACTTTGTGAATAAAAGCGCCGATATAAAAGCGCGCACCGTTTATACCGCGTACACCCATTGCATATGGTAGCGGAAGGATCCGCGAGGCGGAAAATTCGCTTATTCGATACCGCTGGAACGAACGCGAACGCCTTTAATAAAGTTTCGCGAATTACTTTGCGCCAACCGACGTCAAATCCGATTTGCACGTCCGCGTGGATTCGACAAACTTGTCGTCTGACGACGGGAACGAGAGCAGCCGCTCTGCCGAATTCAATTACACGACGCATTGTGCGTTAAACAGCGCGTTTCGAATGAGCTCGGGGGGAGCTCGCGCGGGAAAGAGAGATGCGCTATTTTCCGAAATTATACGCAGAAGAATTTCCTTGCATCTCCTTGCATTATCGTTTCAGGCAACTTCGTCATTAAAGCTGTAAATTGAGATCTACAAATGATACGTGATACCTATAATGGATCTTTATTGCATATTCTGCAAGGCTCGATCAATCTCGTATTTTGCGTGTTGTGCAACATGTTTATGAATTTTATATATATATTCAGGATATGTCTATATACATTAAAATACAAAAGTAATATACGTATTAAGTAACATAATTATATGATCGCAAAACTTTATGCGATTATATAATTCGTGTCAGATTTCAGAACAGAATGCTATTTATATTTTTACACACCGTACATTTTCATATGTATGTGTGTGCACTTAAAATATTTGATATATGCACATGTGCGTATAACTGATTTTTTAAAATGTTTTTGCATTCCACGGCATACAGTTATAAATAAAACTTTATCCCAAATTCTAACAGAAATTGTTTTCAACTTTAGAAGAGATATTAAATTTTAGATCAAAGAATGTGGATACCTAGAATTCTGTTTTAATGTCTAAAATAAAAAATTCTTTTTTCTAATACATATACATATGTTGTGGTAGGAAAAAAAGGGTCATTTGAAGAGTGCAGTTTAGATAAATATTTATAACAATTATATCAAGAACATTGAGAGAGAAACAATAAACATCAGGTTCATTTTGGATCCCCTTCAATATCATAGCTCAGATAATATATAGGTACATTACGAATTACAATGAATATAATATTACAATGAGAGAATTACGCATTATGCAAATAAAATGAATATGCTACATGCGTCATCCTGGCTTTTGATAATTGTTCCGTGATAACGCGATGTCGAGATTCTACGAGCGAGAGGGCTTTCTTTGATATCCTGGTCCTTATAATCAGACATGGAAAACATCCAAGGAACGTTCTAATTTTCAGGTATCGTTTGTACGCTTTCAGGCACCTTTTGAGGTCGTTTCGTATTGTTGGAAGCGATATTTTACGAATATAGCGCACAAACGGGAGACGCGGATCGGGAGACTATGCTCTCTCGTCCTTTATGGAACTTACGCGACCGTAAACATCGAAATCTGTGAGACCGAAGTTAGGAAGGAGCGTTTATAACTTGCAAACAAGAGCGCGCACCCCGTTCGGGGTGCCTTCCCTCAATTACAATGCGCCCGTACTCCGAGGCGGAGTCGAGTCACCGAGTTGTAGTTGCGCTGCAAACAAACGTTTGAAAGTCCATTCGTCAGATGAGATTTTTCAAAGCGTCCCGTTACGCGTTCTTTCTCTCTCTTTTTTTTCTTTTAGTATTTCGACTATTTTGAAATCGACAAAATTCGTCGACAAAAACGTATATCGCAGCGATAATCTACCTCTACCATTTCACCGAACTCCACGGGATTGCGAATAAAACGCGTTTCATAAATTATACTTCCGTAATGTTAATAAGTAAGAAATGTGTATCTCATCAACGAGATTATAAGTAATTTAAATAACGAGAGTTGCAAATTAACTTTGAAATATGCACAATTCTTTGAGAATTTGTAATTATCATAATTAATTGCAATACTGGCTGCTCGGAAAATGTACTACGTCGAGAAAATTAAGTTTTCGTATACTGCACGATTTAATCTCTTCCGGTTAAACTGCGAATAAATCTTGTTGATAGAAATCTCGTACGACAAACGGATTCGCGTTTCGCGCGTAGTACATAACGTCGTGTAATAGCGATTTCATTCCTTGATAGTAGTCTATTCTGCATTTCGATGTTAAGCGCAGCGTCGTAAAAGCAAACATGCAGGACAAATATACATTGAGTGTATGCCGGTTCTATATTTGTACCACTATATCTTTACACAAATATGGACTGTAACGATTTCTTGATCAAGAGCTCCCGAGAGTTGACTTTTCTGCGGCGACTTATAGAGGCTTTAATTACGAGGTCATCTAAGATTACGAGAGATTAAGTCTTCCGGAAGGAATTAAAGCTTCAGAGTCGGGGGGATGGTTACTTCTCGTCCAAACTCAAACTCTAACTAGAAATATAAAGATATCAAATATTAGCTATCAAGAATTAAAAGGGCCGACTTTAAATCCCCGCTAAATTTTTTAACACGCAACCAACCTCGTTTCCCAATTTATTGGAGAGTCCATAATTAAAGGGAGAGGGAAATAATCGACAATGTGCTCCAGTTATATTATTAATAAATATTTCCACGTATAACATGTAACACCGACGGCGCTTCTAGGTGAAACAATAATCGAACTATTGGACATTCCACTAACGTGACACGTGCGGCAAAGTCGTGATTTTCTAAATACATTATAGTGCCGTTTGGTGCAACAACCATGCAACTCGCGCAATTAAAATCTATGCAGGGTGAAACTGCACAGAAACTCTCGCCTTTCAATTATCTATAGAACAATATGTATAGAATTACATAACTTTACCGATGATATTCACAACGTAAAAAAAAAAAAAAAAAAAAAAAAAATTAAAGCGATCAACGCTAACTCAAAAATAATGTAAAGTAAATGAATAATCACGCTCGCGTGTATCAAATACTGTAAATAATAAAATATCAATAAACGAGCAACAGTACTCTTTAGAAATTTAACTTCGCGTATCAATTTAAATACAAAGTGTCAAAAATAATAAAATAATCGACGTGACGATGAAGACGAGAACAAGAACGAACCGAAACAGAAATGAGAATCAAGCAGTCGCGCTCCATCAAAAACTTATTCGCCTACTAAAAGATATCAATATTCTCGACAGAATACCAATACGTCCCCACCAGCATCGAGCGACTTTCAGCTTCGGCCGTGTCGGACACGATTACAACACCAAAAACATTTCCCGCGTCTACAGGTATATCGAGCTCGACCGAGTTCTGCGTGTGATTGTTTCAGCCGCGAAATACGCGATCCTGGTCACCACCTGCTGGGGCACACCCGCGGGGCACAGAGACCTTTCGCGATCGCGCGGCCCGCCGCGCGGAAGCTGCGCGCCCCGCGCGTTTACTCCGGAGCGAGATAGAGATGAGGATCCGGACGTGCCGCGTTCGCGGTCGCGGTCGGCGCACGAGTGCGCCGCGAGGACGAGCGTTGTTCCTCCACGGCCGCCGCCGCCGCGCCGCGCCGCGCCGGTTTCGACGACGGTGCTGGGATCGCGCAACGGCCGCCGCGCGTCTGCGCCCGAGCGCCGGGAAGCCGCGTGCCATGTGCTGCACGAGGACCGATATGGATGGGGGGGAGGGGAGGGGGTGGCGAAGGGCGAGGGATGACGAAACGAGGAGCAAACACGAAGGGTGTCTCGGCACTCCGTCACACTCCGTATAATCCACTATATCTCGACGGTACGGAAGATCGTATACGATGTGAGACGAATGAGAAAGCGGGATGTAAGACGCTGCAGGATAACTGGCACTTTCGCGCCGGTTTCCAGAAGAGAACGGTGCCGCGAGGACGCGAGAGGACGTGAAATAAGATGTAAAGCGCGATAAGTATTCAGAGAACGATCGATCCTTCGCGCGATCTCTGCGATCCGCGAGGAATCGAAAGAGCCCAGACAGCGCTATATGTCCCGATTTTGGATAATACGCGTGCTGCTGCCTGGGATGGTACGCGAAGACACGTGGCGTAAGAAAAACGAGAGAGAGATGGAATAATTTAAATATTCAGAACAGCTAGGGCGCTTTGCATAATTCGCACGACTGCTTTACGACGCTCGAAAGATGGATTACAAAAATATGACGACGTATAAGGGAAAAAGGGAGGGAGACGGTGGCGAGCGAGAATATTCGGAATATTCGGGATGTAACTGGCCCTTTGTGTACGCTTTTGATACACGCTCGAAAGTCGAGTGGCGATACGTGAAAAATAAGACGGCAAAGGAGCGAGGAACAAGATGTAAATATTCAGAATATATGTACGGCGCACACACTCTACGTAATTTATTTACCTTGCGCGAGAACCGATGCCGGAGTACGGTGTAGGAATATTATACGAGGGTGTGGAGCGCGCGAGGGATAAGAGATATAAAGATAAACACTCCCGGACCCTTTTAGCCGACACATATCTAAATGGGCTTCCCCCTCCCCCCCGCCGGTGCAAGCCAGGGGCTACCAGAAATCTTACTACGTAAATTCTATCTACTTTCAGCGTGCGCCCGTGTCCGTAACGTTGCTCCGTGCCCGTGCCCTCCGGACTCGGGAGACGCAGCTGTACTCGTCGCGAAGAGGGTGATGGACGGGCCGGGCTGTTTTCTCAATGTCACACGAATTCGTGCCATCTGCCACTGGCGAGTGCGCGCTCGCGACGTGAAACAATGTCGGGTATGAAGATATAATCGATGTTTTTCACCGATTATGCTGCTCTCCGGAGTCTGAATTATTAAAGTTATTAATATTAATTCTATGTGATTACGACCGTTATGTCCAACGCGAATAAATGATAACGTCGCGAATGAACCGAGCCAAATTCTATAGCTCGGTCGTCGAATCGTTATTGTGGAGTCGCTAATGTCATTTGATCACCCGCATCAGGCTGAATAAACTTTGATTATCTGGTTTTACAATCGCGCGAACGTTGTCATCGCCGCTTAATGCGCGCGAATCAATGCCGATGAAACGCTAATCTCTACGAAACTATCTCGTGTTCTAAATTTTATGCGGCACATTTACATTCCGAGTTACAACTGCATAATTTTGCGCAGCGAGACGTTTCACGGGGTATAAAATCTGTCAGTAAGCCAAGAAGAGGAAGAATATAAAAGTGTCGTCGTTTTTCTTAGCATCGCGTTGCGTAACAAGTGCGTTGTCGCGGGTCTTTCAGCTTTATAACTTTAATTTTTCTCGAACGGACAAATTAAGTTGAATAAAAATTTCATTTTCCGAGATCGGCATTAAAAAGAAGATGTTGTAAAAGTAAACAAAACATATACTGTAAAATTAGATAAAGAAGAAATAAGAAGATACGAAAAATTGTCGACAAGCGTTCGAAGAGATATTTTGTAATTACGGCAGGCCACTGAAATGTATTTTAATTCCAAATTTTTTGTTCGTACAATATTCACCGTCTCTGGGCAATAACAATTTCATTTTTCCATTTCCGAGATTGATATTAAAAAAAAGATATTGTAAAATTAAATGAAATATATTGTAAAATTAGGTAAAAAATAAATAAAAAGATATATACGAAAAATCGTCGATAACCGTTTGAAGAGATATTTTGTATTAAATCGTATCAGGCCACTGAAATGTATTTTAATTCTAAGCAGTTTTCTGTTCGTCCAATATTCACTGTCGTCGCGGGGCGTCCGTCGCTTCCTGTAATAAAATATAGCGCAGATTCCGCGAGACAGGTGCACGGTTATTTCGAGTGTTCTTTCTCAGGAGCGCTCGCGGATTTTCTCGGATTATTCCCGTGAAAAATCTGAGACTGTATACACGCTACGTTGCCGCGGAAAAGTCGTCCAGTTGTTATTACCGCTGACGGCGTCCCACTATTTTTTTTTCTGCCCCTCGTTACCGTATCCATTCGTTTTGTCTCACGTCTCACGCGCGCGCGCCCCGGAGTTTTCTTTCCATCTCTCGCGGAGAAAGACGATCTCGTTATTCCGCGCTGAGCTCCTAAATAAAAAATGCCCCGCCTTCCTGCCGTCGCCCGCGCGCCGCGCCGGCCTCTTGAATTATGAGCGTGATCCGTAAGCGTCCACCTTGCGGATGGCCGCCCTCGTGAAAATTCGATACGCCGAATGCAAGCATTGCAAGCACGTCGCCCAAGGTCGTCGTATTTTGAAATTTATCACCGCAACGGGGAAAATGTCACGTGAATGAGACACAGAGGAGGGCCTCGGGATTTATCGCGGCGTACATACGCAGAAAGAAAAGAAGTGTTGAATCAAAACTTATATTCAAATTAACGCGTTCATTGTTTCGTAGGATACGCAATAATCTATGATCTTTTTATAAGAATTTGGTTTAATCTATTTTTGATCATCTTTTTCTTAGTTGAATTATAATCTATTTGACAATCTTTTTCTTGCTTGAACTGTATAAAATAACTTCAAGCAAGTTTTATTCGTTTGACATAATATAATCTCATTTCAAGAGATGTTAAAAAATATTATTAAATAAAGAATATTCTTTTCTTCTGTGTAATTTCAAACCTTCCACACGTATAAAAGGTTTCCGTGGCCGAGAGACGTTTGCACTTAACAGGCGCAAATGTAAACGTACATTACTCATGACCTTTATAAATATAATAGACGTGTCGTTATATTTTCATGTATATAATCGCAAGACGAAATCGAGATCTGGAAGTCGCCGAAGCTACATTTAGGTTTTCCTTGACAGATACACAGCGCGTGCATCACGGACGCGGCTGAAAACTTCACCTCTGGATTTCTCCCGGGTCTAAAATTTTTATTCACTCCGCATTGATCAAGAAATCGCGCACGCCACCGGCCGGCCGCCTTTGTCCACTTTAGCAACACGACATTTCCGCGATACAAAGGGCGCGACTTACGGGGGGATCAATAACACGCCGGCCGGCTGGCTGGCCGAGCCGCGCGAGATGTCCGGCTTTCGAGTTAACGGGGCTTTTTATGCCGTTTCGCGCTAATTTTAGCGCCGCCGTCCGAAACAAGCCGGCGTGCAGTCGTATACTTTCTTTCGATAAGGCGAATCCGTCGGCGCGCGGCGTTTCGCTTTCCGAAACGCGCGGAATCGCGTTACCGTTTCGTCGACAATATTCGGAAATTGAATATTTTATCAAACGCAAAACTCGTATGTCTTCGCGCGAGTTTGCCGCGCGCGTATTTTGAGTTTCAAAGTTTATTCTGCGAAAGATTCCCGGGAACGGCGTCGGTACTTGTTTCAAGATACGGTTTCGCGAAGCACGAAAACTCGAATGATACCAGCGGCAAGAGCTAGAAATTAAATCATAACATAAAATTATTATGTGTAAACGGGGAAGCGCGCTGTTATAGCTTCCAGAGAATTGTCCGTTTTAAACTACGGGACGATGGAACGCGCGCATCTCTGCATGCGGTACCGGGTGCATTAGCGGAAAATGAATTATTTCGTATTCCACTCTGTATATCTATTCTATTCCATTCGTGTTCCGCTCTGCCTGATGCAATTTCCGATCACGTGATCTTTTCATTTGAATATATGTAATGTAAAAAAAGAATAAATGAAAAAAGAATACAGATTTGTAATATACATATTCCCTTTATAAAATCTCTCTTGAAAAAGTAATGCAAAATGAAAGTCATAACACCATACACTTATTTCTTTGTAATGTTACGATTCTCTTACGTTTGTCATAAGCATAACAGCATGACTTTGACATTTGCGATGCAAGATTTCGAGATAACTAATGGAAAAGTTTAATTAAAATCGGAGAGAGAGATACGTGCTCGCAATATTTCTCTTCCACCTCCATTCGTTCTCCGTGAACAAACATTCCCGATTAAAAACCGTGTCATTTTGCGGATAAAAAAAAAGTAGCCTCGGCGAAACTCGCGGGCGATTCCGTGAGGCCCCTACTCGAGTTCCCCATAAACACCGCGACTACGCTCAGCCCTGGAACCGATCGGTGCCGCTCACCTGGGCGAGATGAGAGTCACTGGCTACTACCTGGCTAGGAGAGCGGAGAGTGTCCTCGTGAAAGCGAGAGAGAGAGAAAGACAGACGCGGCCTCGTCGGCTTGAAGGGGATAGCCGAGGACGGAGGTAGGCGGTGTTTTAAAGAAGGACACCCGATATAGGAGGCATTGTACTCGGCGAACGAACCGAGAGCGTCAGGCGCTTGGGTCCCAGGTGCTGGAGGGCAGTCCGGCAGTCGAGGCGGTCTACTCGCCACGAGCCCAGGGCACAGCGGTAGTAGTAGTAGTAACGTTGCCTGCGCTTCCTCTTCGGCGGTCGGCCGAAGATTCAGGTGCCGTCCCCGCGAACGGCGGTGAACGGATCGCATCCGAGTGCGAGCCGCGTATAACAACGTGAACTCGTCTCTCTATCCGCTTCGGGTAACCGCGGTGGTCTCCACGCGAGAAGAAGAGAGAAAGAGAGCTTCGCGTGGGAGGCGAGAGGAGAAGGCCAGCGGGAGACGGGCGAGGGAAGAGAGAGAGAGGGAGAAAGAGAGAAAGAACTTCCTCCCGGTGGGTACTCTCGCGTGTCATCATCCGCGCAGTGTCATAAACACCGTGGCAGTGCGCGACTCCGTCGTCAGTGGGTCGAGTCATCGCGGAGCGCGGATCCGCTCCGTTCCGTTCCGTTCCACGGGGACACCGCGGGGAACGGCAGGCGAGTCCGCGCCAGCAGGACAAGCGCCGCCGAGAGGGAAACCTGTTTGCGTGGACGATGCTCCTCCGATCCTGACTGACGCGGAGAGGATTCGGCCGCCGCGGGTTCAGGTACGCGGAAAGAGCCGCCCGCGTGGATGCTCCTCGCGTTCGGGCACGTTCCGAGACAGACAACAAAAGAGAGGGAAACGTGTCTGCGCAAAGCGTCGCGAAATATCATGCGTGCGATAATGAAAGGACACGGGGAGGTCCGTCGCCTCCGGTGTTCCGACAGCAGCGGCGGAGGTATAAAAGGAAACGGAGCCGACGACGTCTCTCTCTCGTCGCGGTTGGTCAAAGTTAAAGATTTCCCAGCGCGCGCTCTTTTTCCCTCGAGCTGATGGATATCCCGTGTTCCGTGCCATGCAGCGGTAGGACGACGTGAAACGGACTCGCGCCTGTGTTAGTGCGCGTGCGGTGTGCGTGTGCTGGTTCACGCGACTCCACGTATATAAGAGTTAGTGAGGCGTGATCTCCGTACCCTACGCGGTTCAAAAATCCTATTTCTAACACTGCCCCCCGGGACAGAACGGCTCGTTTTCGATATAAGGGGAAATTTTGATCAGGGAGAGAGGCGAAGTCAATTCGAATCATCGCGTGTGGCCCCCCCCTCCACCCCCTAAAGAGAGACGTACATTTTCGATAAATATACGAGGTAATGAAGATGAATCACACCGCGCGTCGTTAGCAATTTGGCGAGATAAGTTATCGCGACACGGTCGTATAATTTCGGGAAGAGTCGAGACGAGATGAGAAACGTAACACGTCGCGTTGAAGTCTGTTGTAAACATCGCTCTGTATTCTGTAGCGCTATTAGCAATTCTGTACTATATATATAGAGCGGAGCTGTCGCACTTTCTCTTACGATTCGCAGATAGAGTAGAAATTAAAAGACTTGGCGATTATTTTCAAGTATTATTTTAAAGGGTCATTATCTTGTCGAAGCGAGAAGTGATTGGAAATTGAATTGTTTTGATGAAAAAAACCTTAAACCTACGCAAATAAATCATAACAAAACAAATTAATATATAATATGTAACATAAACAGATGCCAAAGTTTCATTTGGCATTTCAATTAATTTATTAATTCATAGGATTAATTTCAAAGCGAGCTTTATACATAAAAAATGTACATTGACTTACCATAAATTGCTTAATATAAAACACATTAAACGTTTCACGGAAAGAACTGTTTTGTTGAAGTATCTAAAAATTTAACTAGATATAGATCTGAAAATAATTTTGTTAGACCAAAATAATTAGGATACTATAATAAGGATGAAATATGTAGGACACTCAAGATGATAATGATAATGCTGCAAATAGTTTTGTCATTCGAGCAACCATCTACATAATTATTTTGTATTTAGCTAAAGTATTTAGGTAGTTCAGCAAAGCTGTTCTTTCCGCGTTTTTGTCGAAAACGTAACTTTCTATAAATATTAAAAAATGTCGATCAATATTATATATATTAACTAAGTGAAAAAAATATGTAGAATTCACTTAATATGTATAAAATAATATATTATTAATATATATAAACAGTTCAATTAATATAAAATCAATATATATATATAACAAGTGAAAAAGATATTCTTGTTTTATCTCCGCTCGTTAGGATCTCTGCTTATCTTCAGAAAACTTGGCGAAAATTATCTTCGCCGCGTTCCGAATACACATCAGTACAGTTACATCAAACAACTGTATTAAATGAGAGTGATGAAGATAGCGTGCTGGAAGCTAAATAAACCTATCAGTTTGTTAGCTTGATATTTTATCTACCGGCAAATCTGTCGGCTACGCCTGTAGCGAATTCGGTTGAATGCACTATATAGGTACGCACACACCGATGAGCTCTACAAAAGCCGCGTTGCGCACAAATTTACCTAAGTACTCGACTAGGTAGTATTTAGGTGAACGTGGCCTACAAGCGTTTTGATCGCCGGAGCGCGCGGTCCGGCAGAGAAATTCTGCCAAACGACACTGACTTACACCGGTGTCACCGGTCGTTGTACTACCACCATTGCGTCAGTCGGGACCACTGGACCACTCGTGTTCCATCACGCGTACGATTTTCAGTCAATTTTTGCGCACCAGTGCGCGCTATTGCCTCGAATCGAGTCCGTCACGCGAGAGGAGTGGAGGCGAGCTCGCGTTCGCCCAATTTTTTTCCGACCCAACAACGCGAGATCAATAACCATCATTCCCGAATATCACGATTCCGAAGTACTTAATGGAAACTCGGATCGAAAATTCTAATGCCGACTCATACGTCAGGGTGGTAAGGAAAAGATCTCCGTTTTTCGTATAATACAGGACGCTTGAAAAAAATGTTACACTTACATGGAAGCAACTTTTTTTGGACAAACGGAACTGATAACACAAGATATAGTAACGAACGTATTTTGTCTTCCAAAGAGTCTCCACTTGTTCCTTATCATTATCAATACGTTGTTAGAATTTTTTCCAAGTCGTCTCCAGAGCCCTAAAGCATAATTTTTTGGATTGTTACAATTACATTTGCAATTTTCTATCGGAGATCTTGCACATTGCAATGATGGTAAACAAGTGAAGACTCTTTGAAAACAAAATACATTTGTCTTTATGATATTGTGATCTTTAAGTTAGGAATGGAAGGAGGTCAGAATATCCAAGCAAATTAACGCGGACTTATGTCCATTTCTATCAACGCAGGTTAATTTTGATCTTGGTTTAACTTACCTGTCATCTTTTCCTAGTTCTAAAAGTTAGAAAAAGATAGAAAGTAAGTTAAACCGAGATTAGAAGTTAATCTACATTGGTAGAAACGGGCATTAATGAGAGACCTATTTTAATGTTAACGATTCGGTGACAAGAATTAGACTAATTCATTGTCGTTAAAATAAACTTCGCCTATAGAGATACATTCATTATAATAATACGCTCGTCAAATTCGTTAGGTTCAAATCTAACACAATATCTCGTGTTATCAGTTCTGTTTCTAAAGAAAAGTTACTTCCATACAAGTGTTAACATTTCTTTTTGAAGCACCTGTACTCGGGGGCAGCGAAGTTCCTCAAACTTAATTGAAGTTTCCTCAACTTCTCGCTGCCCGAGTATTACGAAGAACTGGGATCCTTCGTCCGTAACGTCGTAGGGCCTCTCCTCTTTGATCGGCCCTTTCGCCGCGCCACGCTCGCCGTCTGTCACGCAGCAGCAGGGCCCGCTGACATTGGAACAGCGGTCCCGGACGAAGAGAAACGCGAGGAGTGGAGTTCTCTGGCGCGAGTGCGACGAGGACGGTCGACGACAGATGCGGCGACGGCGGCACGATTAAGCCCGCCGTCGCCGCCGCCGCCACCACCACCACCACCACCGTCGCCGTCGACGTCGCCTGGTCGCCTCGCCGCTGCAATGCGACATTCGACCATAATACACGACACACGCTTTCTCGGATCGACGGCCGCCACAAGCGTGCGGAGAACGCTCTCGTCTGTCGCGTCGCGTCGCGCCGCGCCGCGGCCCCGACGGTGTCTCCCGTCTGTCTCTTTGTTCCCGCCCGTCTCCTCGCGTACACGGTCGTTGGTCGTTGTCGTCTCTCGCTCGAATCGATACATACATACGTACACACGTATACATGTGTATGTAATTCGATGTCGGTCGGCGAAGAAGTCGGCGACCGAGGAGACAGACGGAGCGAATCGCGCCGCCAGTGAGCGAGCCGATGCGATCCCGTCGCCGTCTCCGCCGTCGGCTCCCCTCTATCCGTCGGGAATTCGCCGGGCGAGTCCCCGCGCCAGTGGTCCCGAGTGCATTCCGGGAGGGGAAACCCCCCTTCGGAGGCGAAAGAAATTCGTCGGTCTCGGCGGCGAGGAATTCTTCCGTTGTTCGCGGGACGGGATCGGCTTTGGATCGAATCGATTGATTCCGGCGCAGAGCGACGTGGTATTGCGGAGTCTTCCAGTGGCGACCGACTTCCGTTCGTCCAGTCGAGAAGGAGAAGCGATCGAGTCGCCGGATATATTTCGTGGAATGCCGATCGCGCGGGGAATCCCGCTCGTGCCCGAGAAACACATGGGAGATCTTCGAGGCGGCATCGCTGTAATAAATACACGGGCGAGAGCAAGGGAGAGAAACCCGGAGAAGGGACCGCAGTGAATAACTACTTCAAGGGCTCGGGTTCTATAAAAATCCAGCTGCTACGAGAAGCACGAGGAGAATCCTCCGAGGGGACAGACGAGCAATAAAAAAAAAAACCCAAGAAGAGAAAAAAGCTCGGGAAAGAAGAGCGAAGGGATCGAGAAGGGATTGTTGCAGAGAATGTTCCTTGAAACTTGGGAAGGTCCTGCGTCCAAGGAGACTTGAGAACCAATCGGGCAAAATTATCTCCAAGATTCTTGAAGACTAATTCTCTCTTTTTTTTTACTTCAACAAACACAAGTGGAGCAATTAAAGGACACTTATCTTGAGGACCCGATGATCGTCTAATCGGATTTGCCCGAAATATCGCTACAAATCATTGAACCTAATGCATCGAACTTACGAGATCTCCCTGGAAATTGGTCTGCGTTTCGAAGATTCGCAAGTCACTCGGTTCACTTCGGAGGGAGACGCTTGCTCGAATGCGTCTTGGAAATTCCGCAGCTGTACCGAGACTCGAGATCGGGAGGAGAGATCTGCACCGGCTATTCAATTCGTTACATTACATTACATAACAAACCCGCAACAAATGGCCCCCCGCGGAAACAAAGGAGGCGCGGGGAAACGAGCTTCGGCTTCGATTGATCATTCTCCCGCCGACTCTCGCCGGTAAAGACAGAGAGAGATATATATATATATATCTTCCCGTTGCAGCGTCCCTCGGGGGAGGGGAAACGAATAAACGATCTGACACCGACGAGACACCGAGAGACAACACGACGACGACGGGACGACAACACACGCTGCGAAGGTCGAGCCCACGTGACACGCGCGACGTTTAGCCGGCGCGGCGTTACCAAATATTGTGGCCGCGCGCGATACGTGACGTGACGTTCGCGAGACGTCAGAGACGTTGATATACGTGAGACGCGTGTCGGGGTGCGTTATCATTGCAAGTTTGTGGTTTCTCCGATCTCCCCGAATCGAACTCGCGGGGGATGACGAGCGCTCGCACGTGAACCGAAAGAGTGATAGTGGTCGGGGAATATAAGTACCTGAATGATCCCCAAGTTTCGGTCTTACGGATAAGAAAGGGTACGAGCGGAAACCGACGAAAATGAAGTGAGTAGATGCGAATTACATTGCCGAGAAAATGATAAAGTCCGCGGACTTCATTTTGCGGATTCTTTAACGAGTTTCCGATTTTATCTCGTGCAAGCTTTTTTGGAAACGTAAATGCGCGTGAGAAATCAGGAATATGATGAAAGTTCAGTTAAATGTTGAAGCAAAGTTCGCTCGAGATTGTGAGCACGTGGAGTAAGCGTTAGCTATCTTCGAATGACTTGTTTGTTTTTAATCGGAAACTGTTGACGTTTCGATGATCTTCGACGAGAGGCAACTGACTTAACTGATAATTAAAATTAAATTGATAATTAATCGGAGAGTAAGTTTTGCGCTATACGGAACATCGATCGCGAAGACCCACTTGGATATAAGCAAATTTAATGAAGCCGAGCACTACACTTGCCTTGTTTTGTCTTCGCTAAAAGTTTTGCAGTGAATTAGCGGCGAACCTCGCGATGCACGAAGTGACGCCAACTTCGTGCCGGCGAACCTTGCTTTGACGCAGTGTGAGACAAATAACGGAGCCAGACATTGTTCCGCGTGGCGCAACACACAGGCTTATCTAACGCGTGTATACGCTGAGAAAGGATATTTCTGTAAATTCTGATGAGAGGAGATAATTCCATCAATTTCTACTTTTATTGCTTGAATTAAAAACGTTTTTCCATTTCACAGGATTAACTCTCGAAATAATTTATTTCATTTAAACTGGAGCACCTCAATTTTGCAAAACAAATAATAATCAATTTTTCAGTAACTTAGCGAATAAACAATATAAAAATATCGTTGCGCCGTGTTTGCCCGTTTATATATATATTTTTCTATCGAACTTGGACGCGGCATAAAATAAACGCAAAAATACAATACAAATTTAATAAAAAAATATGTCGAATAAAAACGAAATCGTCGGGAAAGAGAGGTGAATTTCTAAATTCGGCGGGACACAGCTTCCGTGGCGACGCGTGATAGATAACAAACGAATTATAATCCGATTCATGAGGGTCTTCCTTTGTCTCGAATCCTTAGGCGTGCATTCACTTGAACGTGACTGAAAAAAATGCCGGTTAGAAAGTGCAGGGTGACTCATGCGTGTACCTGCATACATTGCTGCACGTGTTTACAGGGTGTCTCAGAAGACCCATCTATTTGATTGCACAGCCTTTCCCAAAGGAGGTTTAGAAATTTTCTTTTGCAATATATTTTAAGATACGCTAAAATAAATATATAACATATATTTTAAACTATTTAATTTCGGTATGACATAAATCTCAAACTATGTCAGTTCCTGTTTCATCGATTTTTTTTTATCAAACTTCCTATCTTACATGTTAATTGCAAAGCAAGAGATGTTATTGGCTATTGATTAACTTATCGATTATTATCCTTCCAACAATATCCGTCAACTCTAGGTATATTAAGCTATCTAAGCCAAATTATCAGAACATAAAAAATTTTATATGGAAATAATTTGCTGATTATTTTCTATTTTTTGCTTTTAAAGGTAATTTTTTTGCTCCAGCTATTAAAAAGTTACGAAGGGCTGGATAGCTTAAGATTAAGCTAGCCAGCCATTGTAAAAAAAAATATATATGAGTCAAAGCAAAATTATTTGCTATTTTTTTGCTATTTTTTGCTCGCACTATTAAAAATTTGCAAAGAGCTGGATAGCTTAATCTTAACTTTTTAATAGCTGGAGCAAAAAAATTATTTTTAAAAGCAAAAAATTGCAAATTAGCAAATTAATTTCATATAAAATTTTTTGTGTTCTGATAATTTGGCTTAGATAGCTTAATATACCTGTTAACTCTAGACATGACACTCTAATTTTCTTCTACTTTCTTAATCCTTTGTCAATCCTTCCACATTTCTTTGGATTAGCTCGACTGAGAAGTTAGAAGAATTGGCAAAATTTGAACAACTGTCCATTGGAATGCTATTGAAAGACGGAAGTCCCTGTTTATCTGCCGCTGCCAAAAATCTCGGTATTAAAAACGCCCTCGGAGAATAGGGTAGCGAATTCGTGAAACGTGTCAAAAAGCGTTTTGAGTCTGCAGCTCATCACGAGTGTCTTTTTTTTTCCATGATTTGCATGCAGCGCGTGTTTACACGTTCGTTGTGTTTCCGCAGAATGGCTCCCGCAGGGACACCTTCGTCAAACGGAGGTCTGCCACCGCCCGTAGGGCCCACCTTGACCGGCACGTCGTTTGCCAATTACAAAAGGACCTGGTGGAGGAGAGTGGCCCCCTGCCTCGCCTTTCTTGCCGCTTTTTCCACCGCTATGGTTCTGCTCCTTGTTTGGAGCGAAGCCGCGGCTTTGAGGTAAACTGCCGATTAATTTTCGTGAGATTAAATCAAGTGGTTTTTAGATAAGGGAAAAATGTAAACTTTTTAATTATTTTGATATTAGAAATTTTTTTTTACTTTTTTAATTTTCAATCAAACTTGTTCCCATTTTTAATGTCACGACAAGATTACGATTCTTGGTGATTATATCAGACGACGACGGATATTTTAAGCTTTTGTGAAATGTTTGATACCACGCGCAATCTCATTACCGAAGAGTTTTTCGCTTTTAATTATTTCAAATCCCACGTGCATCTCGTACGTGAAATCCCATCGTTCTGCGCCGCAAAGAGAGTCAGGCGACTCGCGATTTATACTGTACAAGCGATCGGATTTCGGCGAGCTCGTGTGAAAATTTATACTCCTTACGCTTCTCTTTTTTTTTTACTTCCCTTGCGAGACGATTACACGATCGAGCTCCACAGATTATGCGAGACTGAACACCACTGCTGTAGCTTAAAGGAGACGTTCCGTTACAGGAGACAGGCGTTCGACGCGAACATGACCAGAGACTACGTGCTCGACAGCGTCTCGATGGACAATCCGCAATTGGTCGCGTACATACGGCAGGTGCATCTGAAAACGACGACTCATCAGGACCCGTTGAACGCCAACCAGACGTCGGAGGAGAAGTACGTGGCCACGTTGTCGCAGGGCAAGCGCGAGGGTGTCTACGCGGAATACATCAGTAGGGTGAGAAATCTTTCCTGATTAATGTCCCACGGTGTCACCGTCACCGCACCCTGAGAACTGTCATCTTTCCAATGTGACGACGTAATATCTCTTTGTTGGTTGAAACTCGCGGTTTACGGACGGTGAAAGATAGTTCGTGTATCACGCGGGATGTTCTATAATCCTTAATCAATCTGACAGAATCCTCGATCAATTATCGGATGAGCTTTCATTAATTAAAAAGACGGAGCATCGACAATTTTCGAAGTATAAGCGGCTGAAAAAGAGAAGCGGATGAGGTTTCCGCGAAGCAAGTAATTTCCCGTAATTGAATAACCGCGTTTTGCAGTTCACTTCGGTTCAAGTGTCTTTTAGAAGTTCAGTTTTCCGCTTTAATTACCGAAATATTTATAATTGAGAATTAAAAAGTTAAAGCAAGTAGTCCTCCATGAAATTTTCTTCAGGAAAAGTATGAACCCTCTTAGTGTTTAAATTTAAATTGGCAATTTTGGAATATTTTACGAAGGCATTGCGAGAGAGATTAAAATTTTCTCGATAATATTGTACATACATTGATGTTACGTTTTTATGAATTTTTGAGAGCGCAACGAGCGATGCATAATCAGCATAATATGAAAGTTCACGAGCGTGAAAGGCTCTCAAAAGGCTCGGAGCTGAATCCCTTTGAGTGAAAATTCACGCCGTCTTGCATGCGCCCTCCCTCTTTGCATCTTATCAAGTCTTGGAATTAAAATTAGCGCCAAGTATATACCGGTGCCTCAACAGTCTTGAAAGTCTGCTTTAGATACCGCACGGCTGCGCTAACAATTCTTTATCGCCCGCGCGATAGTGCACCGTAACATTAGCGAAACACGCGAAAGTAGCGGATCTCCGTCGGACACGCAATCGGTTAAAAATAGGCGAACGAGATAGATGAGCCTCGGGTATCTCTCCGGTTCTCTTTTCAATTCATCTTATTAATCAGAAGCGAGAATTAGGCCGGCCAATTTACCGTCCTATCGCGATTTCGCCCGTAAAAATCTGTCACCAATCGCCCGCCGGGCGTCATCGCTTTTTCAGATAGGCGCGATTTCCAGCACCGCTTGGCTGGAGTCCAATCTGAGCTGGCGAGGTGTTCTGATACTCACCGAGCCCAAGAGCTTCTTCGAGGCGCAGCGAAGCACGAGACAACCGCGATCGAGGGTCCTCCACGCCTGTCTCAGCACGGACACGGATACCAAAGAGGTGAGAAACGGGGGAGATTGTCGCGGGGGGGAGAGCAGTGATGATTCAAACGCGACAAGAGTACGCGTTTCATGGGCGCGAACGGTTTATTGCAGATAAAATACCACCAGGAATCGGAGGTCCAGGTCACCAAGCTGGGCGACGGTCCTAACAGCCTCGTGTCGGACGACGGTTTTCCTACCACTAGACTCAAGTGCTTTCCTCTCTACAGCGTACTGTTGGCGTACAACGCCACGACTTTGGATTACCTAAGTCTGGACAGTCCCGACGCTCCCGACGGCCAGGTAAATAATATAAATTCAATGATTTAGCGATCCTTGAAATAGATAAATTTTTATATTTGCTTGTTTGTTTAGAAAAGTATGTAAAAGTATACGTATTAATTTTATATTTACCTATATTTTCATTGTTTTCTTTATTTAAAAAGAACGAATATGGTTTTACGATGATTCGAGATTTTTAAATTCATTAGAAGCATCAGAAATATTATACCGCGTGACAATTCCTCGAGAAGCATATAAACTTTAGAATGTGATTGATCAGAGTTATAAAAATAAAGTCGGTAACAAGCGTTTCAAGGGCTTGTCGTAAGGGCGCGATTGAAAATTATATATCGCAGGTACTCGACACCATCCCATGGGACGTCATAAGAATATCGATACTGTCGATACGGTGGAGTCCCCATCACAGCGAGGCGGAAACAAAGAGCTTCATCGACAAGATGACCAGCCGGAGGTACAAGCTCGTACACACGACCGACACCGGAAAGTCGATTTTCCTGTACGATACTCTCCTTAAGATTTGATCATTGACTCAGGTTACACAGACTGGTCTGCGCCCGTATCGCAGGATATGTAAAATAATTTAAGCGACTCGAGATGAGCCCAGCCCACCGCGCCTTTTGATCTGTTCTTAATATTTTATTTCGCCGTTTAGAAATATTTCTTTCAGTCGGAAGCGCGATCTTCTGTTCGACCACACACACGTAAGGGACGACTCGTCGCGGTATCAGGGACACCGGAAGTAATCGATCGCGAAATTCGTTTTCTCCGCCGAATTCCCGAGTTTGTTATTAGCCAAGGGACACGGGGTCTTGGACACCCCCAAGGGTAAAGCTCGTCCCTCCCGATTTGTTGAACAATGTTTACCCACGATAACAAGTTTACTGATATAACAATCGCCGATCGAATCTCGAGAGACTAGCGAGTTCAAGAATTCCGTCGGAATTGCTACGACCCTATTTTGAGCGTTTGAAATTAGCTACAAAACTGTAAGTAAGCTGAAGATTCAGGATTTCGGAATTTCGATTTCCAGAATACTAAAAAATTCCAAGTTCCGAATCAAAGTTAAAAATATGGGATTAAATTTCGAAGAAATATCCACAAGCTTCGAGTCGAGCGATTCAACTTACGATTTTAATATCAAAAGTGTCCTGGTTTCTCGCACAAGATCTAAAAACACACCCTCGAGTTCCTGTGGTTTCCTTAGAGATATTCTTACATCTAGAGGACCAAAATTGTAATTATAAATCCGCAGACTCGAATTCCACTGGACTCGAGAAATCGATTCACATTACTCCCCGGCAGTCTCGGATCGTATGCGAACAATTAACACAGATGCAAAAATTTCTCTCATCGACGCGGGCAAAATATAGTGATGTTCTAAACGCACGTATATTTTGCACGTCGTATGTGGCGGAAACACGTGCGAGTCCTTAAATCTACTTCGGATACACGTGACTCTCGTATCTGTGTCTTATCGCGAGACACACGTGCCACGATTTTTCTCACCTTCTTGTTTTCAGTTGTGGTTTTCGCGTATCGACGATTACCGACGAACCAGACGGAGCGTTCTTTTAATTTTTCTAATCGTGCGAACGACGCTGTAATAAAGATCTCGCGGAAACGCAGGATCGTCCGTCGGACCTCCTGCGACGTCTCGTTACCCTCGCCACGACTTCGACTTCAAAATCATGCGACACGTATATAATACTCTATTTATTTCGTATACGCGAATAATTAACGAATAATTCACAGTGATTATTGCGAATAGTTATTTAAGTATTTACACAATAAAAACAAAAGAAATATTCAGATTAGAGAGTAGTCGAGATACAAACACGATACACCGTCACAATTTGTGTTCAATTCTCGTTTGACTCCACACCGCAAACTGATTTTCACGCCGAAATCTGTTCGCACAGCAAGAATCGTTGGCTACAGACTGCCTAATCGTTGTTCTTTTGTCTGGCGCGTTTATAATCTCATTTCTCCATTTTTATACCAATGGAAAAATAATGCGATGTTAATTTAATTTAGAAAATGTCAAACAGATTGTAAAATTGGCGACTCTCGCGCGATGAATATTTAAAGTTCATTTCCGCCTCCTGCCGCTTACGTTTGCTCAGGCGAAACGTAACGTAAAATTACGTTAGAAGATGGGGGAAAATAAGGGCTGGAACCGTAAAGCGGAAAGCGAGAGAAATTAATTCCTCCGTACCTGAGCTAAATAAACGTCTCGTTTAATCTTGTCTCCGTAATGACTTCCCCCCCACGCGAGGATACGCGGGACATCCGCGTAAAAAGAAAACGCGATGCAGGAATCGCGTCGGATATTTAAAGCTCCTGAAGTTTCGCGGATCTGGAGATTATTAGAGGAGGGATTTTCGCCGAGAGCGGAGAGGGCTCCGAGACTCAGAGGATTGACACGAGGATCCGATAATTCGGAGATTCGAAGGACCGATCGCTTTAACGGTCCGAGAAAGTCCACTCGAAAAGTCCGACCCCGATAAATCCCGCGCTCGGAGAGCGAGCTGAGATTTCCAAGCGTCCGCGTCGTCACCAAAAAGAAAAAAAAGAAGCGAGAAGAGACCTCATCTCTCGTACGATTTTACGGTAGCGCGTTTTTTTTTAAATTTAGGGTATAAACTACTAACGGTAATTGAGCGTTTTTACGCAGGACGCGCCGATTTTAATTTGTAAGGAACATTGAACGCGTGTCCGGACATCGCCGCCCGCACACGCGTCGATGCGCGTTGTCACGTGTGATAAGCGAGCGAGCTCTAGAATCCGAGGTATTCTCCAAGATTCCACATTCACGCCGCGCGTTCGTAATTAGACGGAGCGACCGTCCGAATCTCTCATCGTGTATATTTACAATTAATTGAACGCTACTCTTCTCGCGTGTCACCCACGTCGATCGAGTGAATCAAATTGCGACGGACGGGGGAGCGATGATCCGCGATCAGTTTGGTCCACGCGGTCGATCGGATTTCGAAACGGCACACCCGCTATTTAGTGCTATATACACGTGCGACGTAGAATGGGGACGTAAAATACCTTAAAGCAGGCCTTATTAGCGCGTAAGGTGATATATTTTAAAAAACGTTCTACGTACGGTAGTGATAAGTAAACAACCGAACCGCGCACGTGGTTCTCGCGTTTAAATTAAGTTATATCTTCGCTCGCGGTGTGCGGTGATCTGTACGTCAGTTAGACTCTCCTTTACGTCTTACGTTAATTGTAAATTATAAACCGTTGCCATTCTTCTCTAGAACCCTAGGGATGAGAAATTTCAAATTAAATTATTTTTTTTCTACCGATGATCTATCTTTGAGTGAAAGTATTCTTCGGAGAGAAAATTATTTTGCTTTCTGAACGTTAAATTTTTCAGCCCTTCAAATTCGTCCGCATCTCGCCTCGCCTTTTCGTTCACGAAGAACCGCGTAAGTCTGCGAATCCGATTTCTGAAGATATAACATAAGCTCGGGAATTATCGTGCAAGACGCCGCGTGTGCACATGAAAAGGTAAGAATATATCGTGTTCTACATAAATGACGGTATCCTTTGTGTATTTTTTCAGTTACGCGATAATTCCGAGCAGCGCGAGAATCACTTGCATTCGTGACGCATGTTTAACGCTGAAAAATGATAATCCGTAATTATGATAATCTTATTCCAAGTAATAGTTCACAATTCTTCATTCCTAGTGGATTTAAATTGCACATTGGATAATCAACAACGAGGGAAGGTGAGGTGCCCTTAGCGTTAAACACACGCCACGAAAGCGGATTTCTGACTTAAAATCCCACTGACGCGTTATTGCGATTATATGGCTCATTAGGAACATTCAGCACGACAGATACTTAACAATGCGATTTTCTTTGCATCGATCATAGCTTCGTTGCGGCGATCATCATATTATTTCCATTGTTAATCGCACGAAAGCACAAGCGCGCAGTATTTGAATTTTCACAAAGTGCAGTATCCGCGAAACGGACAGTCAGCCCTTCTTTGATCATCAAGGAATTTGGTTTCGAAATTTTGTGACAAAAGATCTGGGAAGTCACTCGAGAATCCAAGATTTCCATCCAAGATTCGTAAATTTTGTTTAGAATGAACAGTGAAAGTTTCTATACACCTGGAATCAAAATTGTAGCTTTGAACGTATACGTTCTCACGTAGAATCTCATTCTCTTTGCTATTTATTTTTTGTACAGATGGAACTTTATTATTTATAAAAGTCATATATTAGCGTAATATATAATACTTAGTTTTAATATCACGATTAATTAATTTAGCAAGGTAAGTATTAAAATAATAGACGTTCCTCCTATTAGTAAGTATAACAATACAATGATTCAAGGTACAATTTGATTCTGGGAGCGAGAATTTCACTGTGCCTGCACAAATACGCGAACATTTATTTGGGAGCGCGGTCTGAATGTGCGGGAAAATACAATCTCGTTTCATATTTGGCGTATATAAATTTTGGGTTTCACACAGAATTATTATTCAATTATCACGCACTCGCGGGTATGCACTTACGCGAATTCAGCTGCGCGGCTATGCGATTTCATTTTGTAAGTCCTTCATTATTCGTAAGGATAATCCGCTTTCCTTGCCGCGCTTTACCGAAAAACCATTCCATGACTATATTAATTCACCATATTTCTCTGTTTCTCTCGCCAGTGCCTGTACGCAGTATCGACTTCGTTGTAGTACCCATGCGTATTTTTTCCGAGAGATTTTTTCCCCACTTTTGTTTATACTTTTTTTTTTTTACAGCGTATTGTAACTCGTAGGTTTGACGTGACGAAAAAAGGCTGCTTGCGTTTCTGTCCTGCGAGGAGCAGCCAATTCCCTTTCGAAAGAGCAATAAATTTGGATATTATATTTTGAAGTGAGAGATTACTTATTGGCCTTTTCTCCTGTAAACTTCCTTATAACCTGCCTGTTTACTATCGTTTACCCTACTTTTTTTCGTACTCTTTGAATATCGGATCTTTGGTTCATTTAGAGCTGCGCATATTTCTCTGCGCCACGATCGCCACAAAAGTAAATCTACTCTAGAAATGATTATGTGATATTAAAAAGATATTTAATCGTTAAATAAATCCCGAAGTATATGTGTATTTTCTACTTAAAAAGTCGAGATAACGTATACAGCTTTTCCCATATCTATATTATGACTCGATCGTCGATTTTTCACTATTTCCGAAGGTAGTAGATAAAACGCGATCGCTTTCCAATATCGATCTACTATCAAATACGAAACTGATTTGTTGGCGTGATTCCATTGGAATTTCTCTTGAATGCGTCTTATCTAACTTATATTCCGTTTTATAATAGAAAATCCTTAGCGATAATTATTTTCTAAAATAGACATTTGGCACATTAAAAGAAATATTGCAATTTTAGGTGAAAATGCTTTCCCGCTACTTATTTCTCTCTTGTATATCATCGTGTTTTTGACATATAAAATCGTAAAATTATGTTGAAGTACGATAACGCGGTACATTATTTGCGCCCCGGAACATTGTCGCTTGTCGGGAAGTATGAAACTGATGAGTTACGTCCCCTTCATTACGTATTTCCACAATTAACTATAACGTGCGATTTACCAGAGAAACGCGTGTCACGGAAAATTTATCGACAATACGATGCCGCGTTCAAACCTACGGCGAGTGACAGCGCGACAGGCTACCGTTATGTTCTGTGACTGGCTTAGTTTAATTTACAGTTATTAAATGACGGGCGGCGTTTGTTTGACAGAAGTTATTGGCACGGATAATAATCGTGTCATGTATCGTATAATTTATTTAGTTAAATCTACCTCATTATCGCTGTTAAATTTGTTGCAAGATTTGAGGATTTCGTCCAAAATGTGGGTCGAACGTAATAAACTGAGCGTAACGACGACTTCATTTGATAAGGAAGTTTTCTTAAATCTCTCTCGAGATTTAATAATATTTTTCTATCGAAAGAGGAACAATTGATAACGATAATTTTGATGATTATTGAACAGAAATAATTGAATACGCTCTCATTATATTTACAATCATATTTTTTGATTATTATTATTATGTTAAATTATGTTAAACGACTTAAGTTGCATTAGTTTCAAACAAGGTTCAAGCAATAAAAATGCAATTTTTCCCATTCGGCCCATCTCAATGAAAATCAAGTGCAGAGATTAATAAAACTCCTTATTTCACAACTTAAATTCTTACAAATTTTTTTTTTAAATTCCCTTATCAGATAAAGCTTGTCGATATAAAGCGACTTGCAATCACCGCGCCGCAGCGAAGCAATATTTAGTTAACGTTTATGTGCGGAGCGAGCGCCGATTAAAATTTTTCGCACCAAAGCGGACGAAGATGTTAACAAAGATGGTAAAAGCGCGCGGTAAAACCGGGAAAAAGCGGAGTAGCAAAACGATGAAAGTGTCTCGACAGCGATCTCTTCAACGCGGGGTGAAACGTGCGAAATGGCGCGCAATGAGTAGTTACACGGTGTTTCTTAGGTGCATCCGCTTGAGCTTCTCACGAGAGGAATGCAATAATCTACGACGAGCTGTTTCCGTCGGGGAAACTCGAAGGAGAATATATGTCGGACGTGGAAACGGAAGAGATGGAGAACGCGCGTTGAGAACGCGAAATTCAACGCGACGCGACGGCAGAGAAAATCGAGAATTGCACTCTGCCGGCGATTGAAATCGGATTGAAGTGCCCGTCACACGACTAGAGGCGAAGCTCGCCGTAAAAGGTAAGCGGCCGCATTTGACGGGGCTTTCATTCCTCTTTTCTAAATCCGACCATTTCGGAATGTTCCGTTCATGAAACGGGAATGGACGTTCATGCACATCGCACGTGTAGCTCGCGATTTATACCAGACGCATTTTATTAAATATATTCCATAAATTCGGACGTATGCCACGAATTTCACCGCGTTGTCGCAGAAAATAATTATCCGTCGCGGTTTGTATCTTTCTGTTTTTGATGCGATCCAAATGTACACGTTTCTTTGCGTAATTTTCAATTTGCGCTACGTAAATTAATTTATCGTTATTCTAAAAAATTATTTTAACGAGAACCATTTTGCGCGCTTAAAAATATTCTATATTATTAAAATTTTTTAAATTTGTGTTTCTGTGTGAGAAATTTTAATGGTGTAGAATATTTTAGAGGCAAGCATACATCAAAGTGAGTGAGATTAAAAGGGAAGGTTATTTTTTAAAAATATCGATCACCCTCTTTCTCTCTCTCTCTTTTTCTGACACAATTCCTACCTTTCTCACAGATTGATGAAAGTCTCGCAGTAGCCGATAAAATGTTTCTTAAAAAAGTTCTTGAAAAGATATTACTATACTGTTTAAACTTCGCTATATCATTATCAGAGAAGGAAAACAATTTTATCAGCTAATATGAAGATTAATGAAAAATGATTACTATAATATTTTTCTTATTACAAACATTGGCGCCTTTCTCGGAAAAAATGTTGAATATGCTGCAATCCAGTTTGACCTAGTTTCTTTTATTCTTATCGGGATATTACAAAGGTCGAGAGATCCACTGATTGTGAGTTCATTTTTAGTTCATTTCTATCATCGCGAAAATCTCAAAAAAGCGTGACGTGGACGCGAGATCTAACAATAAGCGGAGCGCCGACTTTACGGAAGCGCGTCCGTTTTCGTTCGGATTTTCAATTCCGCGGGTGCCTCCGTTCGTCACCGTGATTATCGTGATTTGTGTGATTTGTAAATCTTTTTTGCCGTTTCGATCGAGCCAGATAAGCGCGAGATTAGTGATAATGGTGACCAGATAGTGTGACGTTGGTGATATACATTGGCCCCGATGCCGCACCGTTCATTCGGTTCCGCGCGCCTTCGTGTTGTGCCGAAACGTATAGATCGCATCTTTTCACTTATCTCCGGTGAACTTTGCGTTATCCGTGACGAAAAATCGAAGGAGATAGGCGAGTGCGAAACGCGTTAGTTAGAGAGTGACGCGTACGAGAACGAGTCGCCGAGCGCGAAGTCGTTTTTCCTCGATACTCCTTCAAGAAGCAGCCCGAATCGCCGAGCAGAATGGAGGAGAGGATGGAAGCCACGGGGATGATTAACGGTGCTCCCGTGCGCCAGGAAGGCAGGAAGCTATGGCAGTATTTAGCATCCATTTCCGGTATTTAACGGTGTACAAATAGGCATTCCGTTGTATGTTGCTTCTTTCGCGGCACTTTATATACGAATTAAGTGATCGAAGAAATTAAGAGTCGGATCCGTGTCGAGCGACGGGGTGGAGATTGTGCAAAATCTCACATTGACCTGTTTAAACATTTATGATATATTATGTGCTTTCAAAATATGATGCGTATATGTGTTTCAATTTATGGCACGTATTAGTTATTTAATATACAGCTTGTGTCAACCGTGTATTTAAATACAATCTACGCTGTTTACTCGTGAGCCAATTATACTGCTCACAAAACAGTACGTAATATGTTATATCAAGTGGTGTGCAAATATTACAAACATGCAATCCCGACTCAGATTACCATTAATTTCCATGAATAATATTTGATATTCATCCCCGCAGTTGAGCGATTTATTTTTTAATTTATATGTATTAAATGCCAACATTAAAATATTTAATATTATTATTATTATCTGATTATATTTATACAATGTTATCCTTAATACGTATTTTATAATTTTACTAAAGTGTTTACATTAAAAAATATTTGTTCTTAAATAACGATGAGTCGAAATTATCTTAAGACGAATACAGAAGTATAGATATTACACTATTTGTCTTTCTCGAACATTAAAACTTCGCAGATGATAAGTAAATAATGTTAGTTTAATTTTTCATAAAAGAATGCGATTTTTTACTTGTCCCTTTGGCACAAGCGTTTAAGTTTGCTTTCAGAAATAAGTCAAAATTGAATTAAGGACTTCCAATTTGTTATATATTTCACAAAGTAATTGTTTAATCAGTTGGTCATCAACTTATTACAGTCTTATCGAGCTGATAATCGTCAATCACGATCGTTATGTTGTTATCAATTGACGTAACTGCGAGAAACTTAATAATTACGTATTTTACTTAAATATTACTTAAACATTATCCAGTCCTAATTGACGAAAAGTACTATTTTCTTAGAGGCTTTATAACTGTTAAAGATCAAATTACTGTACATTAGATTTTTTTTATCGCTTTTTTCCGTTGTTCATGAAGTTGCTGGATTGCAAGTAGAGATAAAAAGATCATTAGATCACAATTTAATTAAATTAAAGATGCAATCGGAAATATATCTTAATACAGCTTTGCTAAAGTTTTCATTATCCGTAAAAATCTGCTTAAGAAATTACATTCTTCTGTCAATAAAAGTACTCGAGTTCCTTAGTCGAGAAAGGCGATAACGATATTAATGACGAAGTTATTGCATATCTTTCTCCTTTTAACGAAAACATCTTTTAAAGATATCTGCGTTTTTCACTTACAATTAATTTCACTTGTATTTTATCTGACGGAGATAACTAAATCTGCATTCCAAACAGCTGAAGTCATATAAAAACGTAAATCGATATTATCAAGGGATTACACATACAGCTTTTCATTTAAAAGACTTTTATAAACGGAATGCTATTAATCAGAGCATTATTATAGAGTGACGTCAATTAGCGTTTGTGCAATTTCACTGAATTAAAGTGAAATCTACCGTGTGATTTTAGTTGAGTTTCAACGAATCGAGCGAAGTGGATTTAACTGGACATCAAACTCGTTACGCTACTCAGTCGGATTGCGCTCGTTATATTGATTGAACTCTACACACAGATATAATCGTGAGAAAGAGGAGGGCATTACGCTTGCAGATTGTCTTCCGAGTTTCTTGACTTTCCTGCAGGAATTTAGATATAACGAGATCGCAGTCCCACCATGGTTGTCAGACCGTTCATTATTATGAAATCTCACTGAATAAGCTGGTATCTCGCTTATGAGCTCGTATCTCCCAAAACCCCCGGTGATATTTTATTGAAACGAGCGCGTTGTAATTTGCTCTGGGAGGAGAGACGGTGGTGTCCGCCGTCTCGCCGTGAAATCCGACAGTGTTCTACATAAGCGTGCACTTTCGGACGTAGGGCCCGCGGGATCTCAAAGAACAGTGAATTCGCTGTCCCGTACAGCTATATTCCGCGAAACGACTCAATTCATCTCCGACGTGTCATAATACACCACTGTCTATTGTCGACGGCGGTTGTTATCGTAGCTGGAGTTTCGGCGTGCCCGATAAAGTAATTCGGCCCATCTGTCCGCCTTATCGTGCACGCCAAATAATCGTTTCTGAGCGTCGACAGCGTGGATTAGCATGATATATGGAAAGGAGATTTGGTTTACAATTGTCGCATTAATGTTTGCGCATATGCCATCGCCACTCGGCACTGTAGATCTTAAGAAAGAGACTATTCATCGAGAAGGTAGAGCGGCAAGTTGTTTTAACGAATTTACGAAATTCGGCCATGTCTTTTATCGAAAGAGATAAACTATTTCTGATAATTTATATTTCGTCGAACGAAAGTAATGATGTAATGGGATTGCAGAGCGATCGATAAGAATCGAGCTCAATATCTAAATACAAATATGGGTGACACATTTTTTAAGAAATAAGATAAATGTAATATTTACAATTCTCAAAGTTTTAACTTTAACTCTTATATTAACATTTAGTTCTTAAACTCCTAGTATTAAATGTAATATTTAGTTTTTAAACTTTTAATATTAGAGTAAGCATATAAAATTTCTTTGTTTGAAGAAGTTAATTCACAAACATTTCGTAGTTTGCATAATTCTAATAAAATCCACTCAAGAAAGTAATCAGAAGTAGCTATTCGCGATACCTTTATTAAGTCTCTCGAACTTAATTAGTTAGAAAATTTAATTTTAAATGTAATAAGACTGTTGCTAAGAAAGGTTCCTTAAGTTTTCTCTTTAATTGATTCGACGTTTAAAATTTAATTTTAAATGTAGTAAGACTGTTGCTAAGAGAAAGGCTCCTTAAGTTTTCTCTTTAATTGATTCGACGTTTAAATGCTTTTAGCCTGCCTAATGGCGGTCGGCGTCGGCACCGCCCTGGCTTGGACGTCTCCCGTTCTGCCCCAGCTATACGAGAAGAGTTCCTGGCTGGTTATCACTAAGGAACAAGGGTCCTGGATCGGCTCGTTGCTGGCCCTGGGCGCGATAGCGGGCGCCGTTCCGTCCGGACCGATGGCCGACAAACTCGGCCGGAAGAAAACGCTTCTACTGCTGGCAGCCCCGTTTCTCCTGTCCTGGGTGATCATCATATTCGCCTCCAAACTATGGTTGATCTACGTGGCCAGGTTCATAGTCGGCGCCGCCGTGGGGGCGGCCTGCGTCGTCGTACCGACTTACATCTCCGAAATTGCGGAAACGTCGACCCGAGGCTCCCTCGGCGCCATGTTCCAGCTGAACATCACGATTGGGATCCTGCTGGCCTTCGTACTCGGGGCCGTGATGAACTACACGGCGTTCGCTATAGTCTGTGCCCTCATAGAGGTCGGCTTCTTGGCTTCTTTTATATGGATGCCGGAGTCGCCTATTTGGCTGGTGGTAGGTCAAACCGATAGAGACTTTTCGCTCTCGCGCCTTTTTATTATTACATGGCTATTCATGTCGGCTATTTTGAATTATATTAGAATTTTACAACTGTTCAGTCGAAAGAAATTATTGTGATAGAAACCTGAACCGTGACGAACTCATTCACGAAGAAAAATTTGGATATGTCTCGAATCTTTGATAGAATCAAGGATTGAAACCGGAAGCCACGATAGCGATGACAGTCCTCCGAGGAGATGCTTACGATCCGTCCGAGGAACTCGCGGAGGCGCAACGAGAAGCCGAGCAGGCAGCCTCGAGGAAATCGAGCATATTCGACCTTGTACGAACCACGGCATCCAGAAAGGCTTTGCTCGCTTCGTTGGGCGGCATGTTGTTCCAGCAATTATCCGGCATAAACGCGGTGATCTTCTATACCGTCACCATCTTCCAGGCATCCGGAAGCTCGATGAAGGCGGAGGTTTCCTCTATAATTGTGGCGATCGTTCAGGTGCCACCCATTATCAATGTTTAATTTGCATAAAAGCCTACACTTTTACAGAATTCTTTTAGAACACTTTTATGCAGCTTTTTTTTGTAAAAATAGAATTGTAACGTTTCTATATAACAATACAGTTTGTTCAAATAAAGAATGGGAACTAAAACTTTTTTCTGGAAATTTTCAGAGTTTGATTATCTTATTGAGGTTTAATTAGAGTATTTTTATGTTTGCGCGTTAATCGTGCGAAACGTGATTTTATATGAATTATGTGTACAACTCGTGTTTCTCGCAGTTGAATTTTACATAATACTTATTAATCAATTATTATTAACTGCTTTTAATTGTCTGTTTACCTGAAACCGTCGTTTCTGGCAGATGGTTATGACGGGCGTAGCAGCTCTGATCGTGGATCGCGCCGGAAGGAAGCCACTGCTAATATTTTCGTCGAGTGTCATGCTAGTCAGTCTCGTGGCCCTCGGTACGTACTTCAATATTAAGGCGAGCGGAAGTGACGTCAGTAAACTCGGCTGGCTACCGCTCACATCTCTGACGTTATTCATGATCTCCTTCTCCATCGGGTGAGTAAACCTTGCAATCAATTACGTTCGGATCTTTTAAATAATACATTCACAGTATATTATCCCAGTAAACTGTCCACTTATAATTAATATAGTTACAGATTACGATAATTTTACAATTGTAACTGAAGTATCTGATATCGCAATTAATATACAAAAAACGAGGGTTTGGGGGGTTATCGACTGCAGTGTTACATTTTATGCGTAGAATGGGCCCGATACCGTGGATGCTGATGGGCGAATTGTTCCCCGCGGAGACCAAGGCGGTCGCTTCCGGTATCGCCGTGATGCTAAACTGGTTCCTGGTGTTCTTGGTGACGAAGACCTTCCCGGCGATGAACGAAGGGTGGGGCGCGGACGTCACCTTCTGGATCTTCGCCGCGATCATGGGGGTCGGCACTGCATTTAATTACTTTTTCATACCGGAAACTAAGGGGAAAACCTCCCAAGAGATTCAAGAGGAGTTGCAGGGCAACAAGAGGACAAACACCTAAATTGTATTGACGAACTTTCGCTTTGTAGCGTGACTGCTGTTTCGATAACGATATTTACTAGAGTATAAATAATTAAATCGTTGCTTATTGTCGAGCTAAGCTGCAAAAAGATCTTGGTGCGACAAAGCAGACAAACGGGCAAACAACAAAAAGATTTTAACGGCGATGCATCAAGAAGTGAATTGCTGAGAAAGTTGCTGAGAATAAAGTTAAATCTCATGCATGATTCATTTCTCGTACTCTCGTCCGTAAATTATTTCATTGGACATATCATTGTTGTCCTCTATAAATTATTAATACATAATTCTTATTCATGCAAGTTTATCGATGACCACGCGATGCATAAAAATTTCATTAGTTGGATATTTGTTAAATATTATTTCATAATAATGTGCATTATATCATACGAAAGAAATAATATCTTACGAAACTGCCTTTTAGTTAAATTTAAGACTAAGTGATTCATAATCTTAAATATTATTGCATCATTTTACTTTAGGACTTCATTTTGCAATTAATAATTAAATGTGTGATATATGTCGCCTCTGTTGTATTCCAGTTACGCATGAAGAAATATGTTTAGTTAAGCGATCTTTTCATCGTAGCACAAAAATAAGATGAATTATGACAATAGATGATTATATTGTTGCTGAGACACCCGTTGCAAGCTGAACTTGGCTCACGAGTAGCGCGTGTCTTGACAACGGGCTGAACGGACTGTAATATTATTTTATTTAAAACATCTTGGAGATTCGTTCTGGAGCTTCCGAACCGTTCGGACCTGTTCTCCAATCTTACGCTTCTCTGTATTTTCTCGTTCAGAATAAACCTGAGATTCTCCTTTTAAGAGAGTGCTTTTTTCTTTACGCGAGTGCGGGAGTGCGCGGCGCGAACGCGAGTGTCCAAGAGATTGCGAAGCACAGCGCAACATTTGGGAGCTCGGTGCTCGTTATGGTGTCTTCGCTCGGGTCTCGGGTGCTGAGACACCCGTTGCAAGCTGAAATTGGCACACGAGTAGCTTCAACCCGAAGCGTTTTATTTAAAACAATGTTACAGCCCGTTGTCAAGGCACGTGCTTCGGCTTGAAGCTACTCGTGAGCCAAGTTCAGCTTACAACGGGTGTCTCAGCACGGGCACAACAATATACATATAATAAATAAATTTTTAGTTTGTCATAAATATTGGAAAATATGTTGAAAACAGGAATGAAAAATTAATATATTGGAAATATATTGTTTTAAACTTCTTGATACATTATTAAAATATTAATTTTAACAATAAAAATATTGTTATAAACCCCTATTAATAATATATTGTTATAAATTCTTTAATACATTATTACAAGTTAATAATATATTAGACGCGAATATAATTTATTCAAGTTTATTACACATAATGCGATTTGAGTAATAAATAAATTTTTGAATAATAAAAAAATATTAATTTTTCATTTTTCTTTATTTTCTAAACTTATCTTTTTTGCAACTGCATAAAAATAGCGATCCTGAAATAAGTATTTCCTAAGATGATTAATGTAAAGCAATTCCCATTAAAAACTGCGCTTGTTTTGAAAATTATGCGATAACGCGCGTCATTATCTCTCTAGCTGTTCTAGAGTACATATAGATAGAGCACAAATATAGAACCCTACCACTGAAGAATGAAGAAAAATGTAAGTTAGTATATTGACATTTTATATTTATTACTTTTTTTTTACGTGAATGGCGTCTTCAAGACGAGTAGAATATCTTACGGTAAGATAACGCAGATTACGATTGAGGCTATCGAGGAGCTGTTTAACCGCTATTGATTAAAGTCGCAAACAATTTAACGTAAATTGTGTGATAAAATTTAATTTTCCTTTTATAATATCGTGTTTTCGTCCACTTGATGTTTAACATTTAAATTTTAGAATTGCACAGTCCAAAATTTTACCTAAAAAAAACAACTATAAATGACGTAATTCATTGATTGAAAAATGTTCTATGCGCCAGTACTATAGAAGAACAGACATTATTTTTGAGAGAGAGATAGAGAAAGGAGGGGAGATTTATAATATACAGAAAAAAGTAAGAAATATTCTTTTCGAATTTTTTTCAAACAAATCAAGATTATTTGAAAAAAGATTTAAAATCCTCTCTACGGATTTTAAATTCAGTTTTTAATATCAACTTTTTGAATTGTATATATTTAGAAGTAATTTTTGTTCGACAGAATCGTACAAAATTTACGATAGAAGAGAGTTTTGTAATATGCGCATATTTCTAATCTATTTCTAATTTTTTGACTTTGCGCTTGACAATCTTGCGAAATACGTAATTAGAAGTGTTTGCTGTCTGAAACAGATGTCTTAAACGGATGTTTAAAACGACGTTGCTTCACGTCATCGCTAATTGTCTGCAACCTGAACGGTAAGTTATTATATATAGTATATTTCTACGTGTATGCAGCTCACTTTGTATAGCATATAATTGTAACCGTGACCTTCTGATATTGCGCGCACTTGTCATGGAACTTCCCTCTGCAGACGTATTGATAAAATAACGATTGTTGAATCGATCGGCATACATTCAATTTTTTATTGCTCCAAGGTTATCGTAGAAAGTACGAAGTTATCACCGTTTTTTTTTAAACCAACGAACGAGATTAGAATGCGATTACCATTAATTCTTTCGTATGCGCATGTATGTGTACATATATACATTGTATGCGTGTATATAGACATATATGAGAAATTCTAAATTTAAAAATATTTTACATCAATACATAATTCAAATGCAAAAGATAATTTTTCTCAATTTTTTCTCAAAGACAATTTAAACAATTCTCTCTTAGTTCTTTTAAACATTCATTATCTTATGGTCTTTGTTACATTTTCTTTCATTGTAACTTGTAAGGTTGTTATTCTCATATTCTTCTTTCAGTATCTTATTCTGCGTCTCTTGCTGATGTTAGTAATTGTAATCATATTATTTGTGCTAAAAGAATCTCTTTCGTACATCCCGTTTGTACATAAGTAAATAAATAACTAATAAAACAGCTACTTAATATTGAAAATGTACATAAATATGTTAATTCAATTATTATAATTCGCACTTTTTAGTTACTTTAAACTAAATTTCAATATATCCAGATTTAACGACTTGATCCGTTTTTTGAGAAATACTAAATATTGAAATGCTGACGGCAAACAATGGTGTCTCATTAAATTTTCATCGAGGTAATGTCTAACTGAGGTTCATCAAGAAATAATTAACAGCAACGCGATAAAATGAGTGGATAATATCATTATTTATAATGCAATCGGGCTGAAAACGCTTTTGCTACCATTCAATGAATGATACAGTATCCTGTCTCTTGCATAAGACAATATAGGTATTTAAACTTCAATTCTGTGAGAATAAGTAAATATAAAACTCATGTCGACGGAAAATTAAAATAGAAATAAATCTCGGTTTATTTTCGCACCAAAAGTTTCGTTCGAAAATCAAGATATACTTAAATATTTTTCACAAAAAGCGATTCAATTAATTTTGAAGTAAAAAGTCGAAAAATATATAAATAAACCGAGAAATATCTATAAACGAAGAATATATAAATTTCTCTTAGAAAAAGTTCGCCGTTGCGATAAAACGATTTCTCAACAGTATGACGTATATCAAACTTTTTTTTCATAACTAGGAAGTTTATCGATGGCACTCGAGAAAGTTATATGTAGTAAAATACCTTCCTCGTCCAACGATAAGAAATTATCGACAAAATCCCGTTGAGCTAACGGTATTTTCTCGCAGGAAACTCAAACAAAACTTTCCAGGAGATTCACGAGCTTGCATGCAAGAGACGGAAAATTTTAGTTTTACTACAATTTGCGTGGGATGACACTCCTTTATTTATTTAGAATGACAGCAGTAGCGCGTCAATCGCTTCGGAGCTTTTCGGAGCGCGCATCTGGCGAGTAATTTACCGTTGTATAAATTAATAGACGGAGATATTAAGCGTTAATTAATATTATGGGATTAGTCTCGTAAATAAATTACACAGGGAGATTAATATCCGAAGCTGGAAATTTTTCCACGCGGGATGACGCAGACTTTGCATTCTTAAAGTGGAACACAAATCATCTTTTATGATTAAAATGAGCTTCGTGCGTCGGAATGAATGTTTTTGCCAGCTGTCACTGAAATTCATCTCAAGTATTGTAGCTCTCATTCAACGTGAACAAATTTTCCGCAGTTACGAATGTTTGAAATGTTCTTTCACAGATTTTTTTTCTATTAGTAACGTTAAAGAATAAAACGCATAAATAATGTTACATAATGTTAGATAATGATTACACTAGGCGCTGTGAAAAAATTGTAGAATATTATATACTCAAGTTTCTGGAATTACATTAAATTTTATGAACTAAAAGGAGATAACAGTATCAAGAAAATATTATCTTACAACAAAAATTGTGTTAGAATGAGGCAAAAGAATTATTACACGTCATAAAAGATGTAGGTTTGAGGAACCATTTGCAACGTAAAAAAATATCCATTAAGCAAAATCCGCTTTTAAGATATTCTAAATATTTCGCAAAACATTTGTGATTCCAAAAAATGCATGTCTTCTTCTCTGATACAATTTTCTTGAGGCGCTTCGATTTATTCTCACGTAAGGTGTAGAAAAATGTTAATTTAATTCTTTAACGTTGCTACTGACAAAACATTCCGCGATTGTGATTTATCGCTTGTAGATTGCAGTGGAATGTCCTAATGACGCATGTACGCACTTGCAAAGTGCTGTGAGTAATAGGACGTAAGTACAAAATGAATGCACTTTGTCACGTTTCGCGCGTGGCAATTCCCGTATCCTCCCATTCACGTTTCTCACTAATCCTCCCACTAGTAGCACTGGTTGCATTTCTTTTCTCTTTACACGTATAATGCATTTTCTCACGTATTAGATTATGCAACGCCATTTCGCGAAAATCGCGCGACGTAATGCGTTGTTCAACGGTTATACATCTCGAGTTCTCGTTATCATCGCACTCGTGGGCGATTACGTTAATGATATTAACGGTCAATTTCGCTGTCGACCAGGTTGAAGCACCGAATATCAACGTCGTAATATAAGACTGGTTTCCACCCTAATTTCTTCACAACGGCATTTTATCGTTCGCGTTACATAATACAATGAGACCGTACAATAAAGCAATGATCTTTTGCCTCTGCAAATGAAATCGGAGTTTTTCCTTCAAGAAAAATTTCAATATCTTTCACCGAAACTAAATTGGTAATAAAAAGTAATAGATTCTTATTTCAACCGCACTTCTTCCGTTCTTGCAATTTTATAAACGACAATATTTTAGTATACCTTCAGTTATTTTCAATTTTCTAGATTATGTTGGGCATTTTTCCGCTCTTTAGGGTGTACATTCTCCTCCTATTCTTCAATCGACTTGTATTCAAAAAAATTAAGCAGGTGTCGCCATATATTACATTTTTTAAATCTCAGATTCTGGTATTTACAAATTAAATTAATTGTATATATGATATTTTACATATTTAATATATTATCTCGAAACAGATTTTAGAATAAAGATTTATATTAATAAAAAAAAAGTGTTATTTTTATAAGACGCGGTATCCTAATTACAAAGCTAATTATAAATTTTCTTGAGCTTTCTGACGGTGACGTTTCAATTGTTAGAAAGAAAAAAATATTGTTTTAATTTCGTGATAATGCAGACTGATAATATAGCGAATAACAGTGCAATGTGTTTCCAGTTGGAAGCGCGCGCTAGGAATCGCCCATCTGTGAGGTCCTTTATGCTCGCGCAGGGTAAAAACCGAGGCCAGGTCAAAGAAGGGTAATAGCTTCTTCACGCTGATAACTGGACCAGCTGGTTACCTGTTGCCGCTATTATTCGCAAAACCAAGAGATGGCAGGAGTTTTAATTCTCAATCCTCATCACGTCGGCCCTTTGTTCGGCGAACTCGTCATCGGGAGAGCGGTTTTTTTTTCGACGAATCCCCGAGGACCCGTCGACACGACCCCCGATTGATTAAGTAAGTCTCTTTGAAAACGCTGAAACGTGTCGCTGACGAAACGTGTTATTCGTTCGTATATAATTGATGTAATTGAAAATTCACATGTGCTACCTTTTAAAGTCTTAAACACAGCATGTCGCGCCATTTGAAATGAACGTTACGTAACTGATAGTAATGACGCAACTTTTTTGTACAAAATTTTTAATTTTTTTTTATTTTTTGCTATACTTTTATTTGTAGATCAGTTTATATAATATCAAACAAAGAGATAAGGATTTTTGCGTTCCGAATCAATCCAACGCAATAATCTTCTTTAGAAATTTTTTTTTTTTAAATCAAGCGAAGCTTATTTTTAGTTTTTATAAATAATATAATAGAGACTGTAATGAAGGTAAACTGTCGCAGATTAAAGAGAATTGTGACGATGCGCAAACACAAAATGAATTATAAGAGCGCTGATCTGAACAATTCACAGTCTATTAGGAACGAAAACGCTAAGTTTCTGTTGACACTGTTGGCACATGGGCAAACATAATCACGTGAAAATTATTGACATACGAGACGATTTTCCTCGTAATCCTGCTCATTATGATGGCTTCTGCCATAATATTGCCTCCTACATCATGCTATAATTATCTCGTGATTATGTTTGGCGAGTTGTCAGTTGTGTCAACGAAAACTCGACGTTTTCAATTGTTCTTTAATCCAATTTATTTGCGAATCATTTATATACGACATTGTATCTTGCGATTGTCTTTAATTCACGTATGTTCTAATTTATAGATTTGTCACACTGGGTATGTAAACAAATATAATTACGAGCGATAAATTACCACTTCGTTCGCTATATATTGTCTCGTTCTTTTATCCTACGGGGATGCAGTTGCAGCTGCAGCCTCGAATAAACGTTAAGGATTACGATTGTTTCCATCTAAATTATAGCCCGCGGCATACGGATAGAGCTAGAAAATTAAATTCATCATGCTTAATGTTAATCGATGTTATTGGTGCAATATATTTCAGATGCCATTAGCTGTATCGGCAATTCTAGTTGATTAATTTCTCTCGATGATCTTCCGTCCATCTCTATAGATGGTAACAATTCAGTTTTATTAATTACCGTCGACGTTGATCGGTATTCGCATAAACACGTAATTTCCCTTGGAATCGTGTACAATCGCGCGGTCGATTTTATTTATTCCGATTAATTCGACCCATCTTTTTCACATACAACGTAATGATTAATTAAAAGTCGGATTACGTAGAAGCTCGCGAGTGAAATTATGAATCACGTTCGGCTTGGAGCAATTAGTCGCGCTCGCTTATTAAAATGTTGAAAATAATTCTGTCGCGAAGAACGTAACGAATAAATTGCTTCCTTGTTTTGCCTTGCACGACAGTTACGCTTCTGGTACGATAATTACTGGTTTAATCGCGTTTTAAACGTCGTACAAATTACGCACAAACTAGACGCGCATCCTGTTTGTATATTGTACAATTGATTGATCTACAGTTTGAGTGATCTATCGGTATCAACCTGGATGTCAATTTGCCTTTCATTTGATCCTACTGGATTTCTTGAAATTCATAAAATATTCGCTTTTTTTTTGTATAATTTTCAACTTTGCATTTTTATTAGTTGATATTAACATCGCGACCATGACATTAAAAATTTCTTTTTAGCAAAGAAGATTTCAAAAACTTGAAAGAGATGAAAGAAATGAATTAAGGCAGGCAGCAGCATCCCCCATACATCTGCGAAAACGCAAATTCCATCATAAAAATGAAGGAAAGCGAAGGATATCGTTACGATATAGTTTTGCCACGTCGCTTGATTGAATAAACACGAATGTAATAAATCGCGTGTTTGCGATTTGCAATGTTTGCTATTCCGCAAAACCTGCTAACGTCAATGGATCGATATTTCATGACTAATTTACGCGTAATCGGTATTGAAGAACCGTTATATAAATTAAACGCCTTTATCGTTATCAAGAGCTACCAGTGAGGTGACAAAGATATCGAGATATCGAGCGATTAACGCGACAGCGACACACGGAGATACATTCCCGATAATTTATCGTTGTTATGTAAAAAAGAAAAATAATCGGAGAGTTATAACACAGCTCTCCTTTGGGAAAAAGATCATTTTAACGACAGTGCGTGTGTGTGCGACATCGGTAAGTCCGTTCTTTGCTTTTTTCCTCCCTTCCCTCCACCCCACACACATCCTGTCTCTGAAAGAATGTCACGACTCTTGTCACGACTATTATTCTCTCGCATATCGCGCGAAACTGTCACGGCTATCGTCGATAAGCAGTAGATCGCAATTAGATCTCATCGATACGCGACTTCTTTTTTTTTTCCATATAATACGTAAGAAAGTGCGGCGGGAGGAGCGATTATCGATCCCTTGAAAATTCCGTGACGAAAACAATCGAACAAGTGTGAGGAACAGAATTTTTCGTCGTCGCGATAATAACTATTCCACTCGTATGAACTCGCTCAATCATCCTGCGAACATTCTAATTCACGATCAGTCGCGAAAGAGATAACCGACAGTAAAGTGCGTCGTGTTCATCGAATTTGTGAGTCTTTTTTATTAAAACAAGTGCACACACACACTCACATTGAGTTTTTTGCATTGGTATGCCTTTATTTAATTACAATTAGCTTTGTGAATCAGATTAAGCTTTTTATCCCAAATAGAATAATTTTATCAAAACAAGTGCTGTATATGTAGAACTGCATTAATGCAGTTGTTCTAATAGAAAAATCAAATATGTTTTCTCTAAATATAAACAAATATCTAAGAAAGAAAAATAATTAATATCTTTTAATAGATCTTTTTTTGAAATAAAGATGAATCAAATGTTTCACGAAATTAATAGAAAATATCAGTGAAAAAATTGAGTTTATGTCATAGAAATGTAGCGGCATGCAAAACTCGCATATCATATAAGACACGCTTAAATATACATATTTTGTAATTAATCCTGAAACGCGCGATGTAGATTCACTAATCGTGTAAGGATTGTTTTCGTTTTATTTTAGAGCTTGGTAAAAGGACAGCATCTGTACACAATAATCTATTTATTATTTTTACAAGTTATTTATCTCCGTCCAAAGTTTCAACCGAAGCGGCAACTGCCGTTTTCCATCGAGATCTTCTACCAACAAGCGCGTAACGTAATTGCGTTTAAAACTGAAAGGACGCCCCTTTGCCAAGCGTGATTTACGAGAGTATTCTATCGTGAAATTAAATTTTCTTTATTATTTCTGTATTTTCTCAGTTTTATAAAGCAACATCGTTTCTACTCGTGCGAACCTGCTGTCGACTCGCAATCGGCACGCATGTGCGTAACGTGACACATCGGTTGCGGGTCGATATCGCAGGACGTAAATCTCGTCCTGGATTTTATTGATTTTTCTGTTGACGTAAGCGGACCGTATTAGTAATAGAATTATCTTCTTGGAATTACTTGGAATCCAGCAATGGTTCAATTTATAGTATAGAAATATTACGACGCGTCCATCTCTTCGCGTTCCATCGCGCGGAAAGCCGAGAAAAGGAAGAGAGAAAGAAAAGCGGAGCGGCGCTTACCGGCACACAGGATGTTTATTAATATGAGATTGATGTCAGAAATGCAAATATTAATCAGTATATTAATACATTAATCAGTATAGCGGAATGTCGCGAAACGAAGACGCGAACCGAAAAGTCCCGCTTGGCATTGTTGTGATTCCGCTTCGTGATTTAATCGATCGCGCGCCACTCATTTGCATTAGCGTTATTACAACGTGTTTGGTACAGCGCGTTATCGATTTTCTCTCGGCTTGTATTAGGGAGAACGCCAGGGGACCATCTTCGAATTAGGGTGATACTCTGCGAAGGGTAGATTTCGTCAGCACGGTTTGCTCGCGCTGTAACCGACATAAAATTTGTTGAAGCGATTCCCGTAACTATACTTTAATGTCTGAAGGTTTAATATTAAAAGTACTTTAAGCATGAAAAAAAAGAAAATATCTCGGAACAAATTATTTCTTCAAATAAATGTCTTCATTTATTTTGATGTTAACGCAAACTGAAAGATGTAAATGGGCGCATTTATCGCGTAGTATTTGTAACAGAAATTCTCTGGAAATGCATTCAAATTAGCGCATAATTACGCAGGCGGGTTTAATATTAGAATCGTGCAATTTTTCACTCTTTTTTTCCTACAAAGCGGAAATGTAACTATTAATTTTTTAACTTTATCGCTACGACTGCAATTTTTGCGTTAATTTTCATATTTATTACAAAGCTGAATCTCGTTTCTCGATAAAAAGAAGATATCACGAATAAATGTGTGAATACATTGAGAAAAATTTAAATTACTATCCTGTCTATTCTAAGGTAAATTGGTAGAACTCTTCTTCCCTCACAAACATTTTGATGATCAAAATCACGAATTGAATTTACTCCAGCATATGAGAAGATCCCGAGTAAAATTCGGAAATGAATTCCCGTCTGTCCCTGTTTCCCCATAATTCGACTCGCTCCTCTCGGTCAAGGGCATCCTTTTCGATGGGGTAGTTCCCTAGAAACCGTTCTCTGCGACGACGCCGCGCGACCTTGACCACGGCGGCGCCTCGTTTCAGGGTCTAGGTCTCGAGACGTCGGTCGTTTGCATCCCGCACCGTCCGCAGCGACGGCGATCGACCCGCGATCGAGATCGCGCTTCGCGCGAGGAGCGGCAAAAGAAACAAGTGGGAGAGAGACGTGGGAACAATCGGAGGAAGCCAAGCGAGAAAGAGAGATCGTAAAAATGACCCCCACTCGCGGCAATGAGGAGATAGAGGGGCGCTCTTATATAGACTATGCCTACAGTCCTGTACCAGTGAGTTCCCCTTCGGCAGTGTATGGTACACCCGGTACACCCCCGGTCAGAGAATCCGTGGAGTTGAGCATAGTACGCGACAGGACCGTCGCCCATCCCGAAGAGATGACGGAGAAGGGTTCCAAGCTACCTCAGTTCCTGGCTGCAGGGGCGGGTAAGTTCGCGTCTGTCAATGAAAGGCTAAATCCTCGAGAACAAAAATTTTAAAAATCAATCCATTGTCAAAACATTGTTTTCTTAGACTTATTTATCTCTACTTTTCATGTATTTCTTCAAAACAATTCAACTTTAACGATTAGAAAACATTGGAAGAACTCTTCAAATTATAATAATAAGTGAAAGACCGTTACTTTTGAATTATTTTCTGAATATGATGCCGGTACTTGGTGGATTAATTTTTTTAAAACGTGTATTTAATTGTTTATGCAACAGCATTGCGGATTATCATAATTTTGCCGTTACTCTCTAGTCATTAATAACGGTTATAGCTATTAATACTTCGTTTCATTATGCGGTAATAGAAATTATGTTGAAATTTTTAAAATAGAACTTTATAAAACAAAATTGCAGGTACAATGCATAAATAATACACTGCTTATTTAATTTTTATAATTAATTGGCTATAGTGCTTTTCAATTTTAAATGCGGAAAATTTTCTATTTCATCAACGATGTACTGATGTGGTGAATTTCTGATTGAGATACGACGAATAATCACCCTTGCGTTACACACAACCCGATCGATCAACTCGACGCTTAGGGGACGTTCTTCGCGTCGATTTTATTGTCATATTCCGGTCGTTCTGTATTTTCGAATCTCGTCAAGGAAGATCGTCAAAAGCTGTTAATACAATACATTTGCACAGTGTAACATTAGATTAGATTTGATCCTTTTATGCGCGCGGGATTGTTTTTTTAAATCCCCCCCCCCCTTCAAAAGAAGAATTGGATTGTATTATACATTCATCGGCGTAGTGCAGAGGGTTTAAAACGATCAAATTGAATAATGGGAGTAATAAATCATACGATTTGCTTTTTAATGGTGCACTTACTCTTTTGATATGAGTGACATTAATTGAAGAAAATGCAGAGGCATGGGGACACGCGGCGGTCCCGCCGGCTCCTCACCACGTGTGAAGCACGCTGCATTTTGCACATGCGTGAGACGATCATCATCGATGTCCACGGGAATTGAAATTATTCTCGTGTGCGCTCTGTCCCCCCGTTTTACTTTTATATTAATAAAATATTTCACAGTCGTCTGTTTGCCTCTTTTTCCATCGCAGGAAATAATTTATTGACGCAAGTCAAAGACAACAAACAAATACGCGAGGGCAAAGCAGAATCATTCCGTCTTAAATATTGTTTACGTTTACATATATTATAATTTACGTCGACACGCGATAAAGTCTAATAATATTACTTTATGAATATATGTATATTCGTCGCTTGTAATATATAATTATAAGCGCTAAGAACGAGCTTTGTTCGCTGGCTCCTTTATGAAATTATTTACTTTATGAAAGTTTAGTAAACAATAATGTGATAATTCAACGATAAAGTAACGAAAATATTACCCCAGGTTAATACGTGATCAAATGCAAATATTATCGTCGTAATATAAGGATTTCTATTGTATTTTCATCAATTATTCAATTTTCCTTTTTCAAGTTACCAATAAACAGTAATCATAATAAACAATGAGAGAAAATAACGCGAGCATTTATCGCTAGAATAATAATTAGAAATAACTTTATCAAAGAGGACTTTTATCGTTTAGCAAAACTTTATTGTAAACTTTTCGTTGATACTTTTTGTTTTAAAATAATTTTCTTAAATTGTTTTAGCAAAAAGTGAGGACTCATCATAAAAAGTATTTGAAAAATTTACGATGTTTTTAAAATGGTTTTCACGAGAACCGAAGATTCGCGGAAAATAGCAGGGAAATAAACGTGGCGATTCAATTCGCTACTAAATTCGCGCGACGCTATTACGCGGTGAGAAAGAGGAAGCCGAGAGATAATTATTAGTCTCGATGATTCCGATCGACCGAGCCAAGTTCGAGATTAGCTCGAACTTGAGATATATTAGCATCGAAAACTCACTCGGGAAAGAACGGAGGTACAATGCCGGGCTATATACGTGCCACGATTCATGTCCGTCGGCGAGTCCTTCGCGTTACTCGGATGACGGGAATATTAAACGATTCACATCCGGCGCTCGACCGAATTCAATCTTAACCGACAAAGATCGCAATCGGTTTAAACTACTTCCTCATTACCGCGGTGCAGGCGGCACAGCCTGAGATTGAACGAGAGCCCGAAGTGAGAATTCCGAGTTGGAGGGGCCCGGCCGCGGAGTCCAATCGAATTCGTAATGAAAGAGCCAGCGGCCCTTCGATTGTTCGGTAATGATCACCGGTCGGATCGAGAGCAATTTCATCCTCAATGAAAATCAGCGTTCGATTCTCCCACGACCCACGATACGTGTTTCTTACCGAAACCACCTGGTCAGCGAGAAGGAATAAAATCACAGGAGACGCTTCCTCGCTTCGTGTATCATTATAAGATTTCCGCGTTCGATTTTCTCTCCGCGACACTCCGCGTGACTGAATCGCGCCGCTCGACGGGGAGAATCGCGCGAGGCTGAATTATTTAAATTTCTGCATGCGCGCAGCGCGCGACGACACGCGTCCGACATATAAAAATTCAGATCAGCTCTGATTAGCTCTGCAATGCCGATTCGCGCGAAATCGGAAATCACGCGAGGCGGCGAGAGCGGGAATCCTTGAACGGAGAGAAACGGAGATCCCCGTATCTTAATCAGCAATTATTTATGCGTGAACCGGTGGATTTGATTTCTCTATTTGTTATTAACGTGAACCCCGGCATGACAATCGAACAGTCCACATTCGTGGCATCGACTTGTCCTCGTGACGTCAAAGTTTCCATGACGAAAGGCCAGGATACCTCATGGCCATACGTGCATGTAATATATTTTACTAGAATACGCACGATAGGCGACATTGCATTACAATCTGTCCCGCGAATAAACATCTGATGCAATACATTTGTTAACTTACTTGGCAAAAGTCACTTTAATATGTATTGGAATTTCTGCATCGACAATGTTAAAAATACATTTGTCAGCCTTCCACTCCCGAAGATTTTAAATTCTTCCGTTGTAAGCAAAAAGCTTTAATACAGAAGCTCAAAAGCACAAAAGATTAATCTCGATGCCGTAAGAGATTTATAATGCATCGTAATTCGGAGCATTATCTGCCACTTTTAAAAGCCTAATGCTCCAATCTTGTTTATTAAGTCACAAAGTGGCATTCCTTTGATAAAATACAATCACGAGATTATTTGGAGTTAATCGAAGAAGTTAACTGGATTTAATTGGAAAACAAAATTTTATTATCTTGCCCATGCATGTAGACGTCAAACGTAATTAATATCTTTTAATCTACATTGCTAAGTGGACTCAATGAACAGGTTCTCACTTAAATGTCGATTAAGGCGAAAAATGCGCTTGACATTCATAAAAGAAGAATCTCTGGATTTTTGTTTGTTTTCTCTACCTAGATGTTTAGAGAAGAGAATTTACCCTTTCGGAAACGTTGTTGGAAGTGATTCGTATTTTTCCATATATCCGTCCATAAAATTCGTTGAGTTTATTGTGAGCCTTTTGCGACGAGTTGTTTACCTGATTTATTTATCTTTATCGGTCTTCTCTCGATGATGAGATCTCGCGTAAAAATCTAGTTTTACTGTTTCACGGTATCGACAGCTACGCAATAGATATATCATTGTCGTGATATTTTTATACTCCCAATCGAGATTTTTCCGAATATATCGCGTTATCCGCGGTAACGCCTCTCTCTCTCTCTCTTTCTCTCTCTCGCGCCTGTCGTTAACTATATCGATTACGTTATCCTATCTCGTTGCTCCCATTTTTAATTAGATGCAATTTTGCTCACGTGTCGGATACAGTTCGAACGTTTCGTCGAGCGGACGTCGATGTTTGTCGGCTGACCGTGGCGCAACGTCAATGCGAACGATTTTGCAACGTAAATGACGGTGACATGTAAATATTTACAATCGCGCGTGAAAATATATGACGATGCGCAGACTTTTCTGGCTGTCAAGCGTAAATCACGCACTAATCTTCCGAAACGTAATCGTGTTTCGTCACGTGTCCCATTATCGTAATTCGTTAGGCGATTCGTTCGGCGCGACATTATTGTTCGACGATCGGAAGAGGCCAGTTCTTTTTGCATCAGAAGATTGTATTTCCCGTTAACTGTAATCTGAATTGCCTTATCGCGACGATAAAAGTGATTCTTATAATCGCACTTTTCTTGATCGCTGGCGTGATTGATGATTTTCTAATGTTATTCCACGACGGTCTTTTTAAGATTACATAATGTCTTGTATACAATACATAATACACACACAAAAGAATACATACCATACATTATAAGAATCTTTCAAGTTGAGCTTTACATTGTAAATTTTTGAAAGTGTCAATAAATTAAATTTTGACGGCGCAAATTGAATGTCTTAAGTTGTTTAAGGCTAATAAATTTATAAACAAATACTTTTGCAACACGAAATTTCTTCATATTTCCTTCATATTTCGAGGTGTCATTTTTTTTACACTTTCACTCTACAATTCGCGATTCGCAAGCGGATTTAACTGCGTTTCATTGCTTATCGATTTTTATCGCACGCCCAGGCCATTTTGTCGTCCATTATAATCCAGCACGCGCCGTGCTGTGCGCGTGAACGCGGCGTAAATAAAGAGGCAGATATTGTCATATGTATAATTCGCAACAAAAGAGCGCACTGCGAATGCAGCTTCAACGAGCCGACAAATAAAATTAAGAAGATAGAACTCGTTCAACGACGGGTCATCGTTGTGCTTTTCTAACTTGGACTATTTAATGCAGCATCGGCATCAACTTTGATATCTCGTTCGGGGGCAAAAGAGCATCGACCTTGCATTTTCAGCGGCACGCCTTCGATATTGGCATTTTTATTTTGAAAGTCTCGCCAGATAACGCCCCTCGTCTTAAAATATTCCACTTTTATTTAGTCATGAAAAGATTTTAACCCCTTAAGTGCATAATTTTGCAAAACGACACCTTTTGATGATCCGTAAATACTCTCCTTTATGAAGTTCGAAATAAAAACACGCGGCTTTGCATATCTATAAAGGGCCTTCTCTGGCTCTTCTTTCCCTTCTGGATGGAAAGGCCCAGGACGGGAAAAATACTCAGAAAAATATTCGGAATGCTATACACGAAAAATTGCACATTTAATGGTGAAATCTCTTGAAGCGTGAAATTATCTCATAACAGAATTGCTTACTGTTTCAACAAAAAAATATGTCAATATAGAATATTATTTAATATTGCAGATAATATTTAAAATGTGCGAATATGTAATAGTACGATTGTATTAATTCCAGAATTTTTAATTGCTTAAAGAACTGTATTGGAAACCGTTACTTTCAACAAGTTTTGAAAGTGCAACTTTAATTATCTGATATTTAAATTTCTATTTCTGAAAAGATATAAGGTTAATAGACTTATAAACTTCACTATAATTATATATAGACTTGTAACGCGATCTAAAGTTATAAAATAAATTATATCGGTTGGTTAAATAAACGATAAGAGAAATGTCAAATCGTTCGGCAAGTACATGGTATGATCGATGAATGATATACAGTTACAAAAAAGTGATTATCAACGCGGAAATTTTTCACGATCAAAAATGAGGCATCAAGTGTCAAACAACTATTTCTTTCTTCACGTTATCTCGTGGCGCATTCGTGTTTTACATCGCGAAGCGATGATTCCGGGCGCGTATCTATCTGAATCTATATATTCGCGATAATATTTTGGCACGAATTTATTGCGTGGCGATAGATAATCATTATCATCTCGTGTCAGGCGCGATTAATGAAAAAATAATTTACTAAATTCAGCGCAAACTAGTAACTCGGCAATCGTGTGTTATCGCGCGCGCAAAGAGATTAAGAGGAAATGGCCCCACCACGGAGATGATAGTCCCACGCAAAGACGACGATCCACGAATGCAAAAGTTCCATTTGCCTCGTTACTTGCGTATCAAAAAAGGTCATCAACCTTAAGTGGCGCAGACAAATTGATTGTACACTTTTGGGACAGCATTATTGCGTCTTATAGAACATCTAAGAGACAGCTTAATCTTAAGGACAAATCCAGAAAGACAACTTCATAAGATAACTTCTCTAAGATGTCCTGATTTATGACATCTTTGGTACTGTTTTAAGACGTCTTCTAGATATGCGGTGCTGTCTAGATTGTTTTAGATTGTAAGTTTTAGATTACATTAGGAAGTTCTATGTTACATCGTTTGAGGAAAGTCACAATTTTAATTCTCGTTGAAGATGACTTACGTCAGACCATATTTTTGTTTGCGAGCGAATTTGACATTGATATAGCTGTAGCTTGACAATTTACGTCAGATCATATTTTTGCTCGCGAATTAACAATTTGGCATTGATAAGACTGTAGCTTGATTAATTTATTATTACAAACACAAATCTTGCGGAAATACAATATCCTTGTTTCTCTTTCTGCAATTCTTTTTCTGTAATTTCGTATATTGTTAGCGGTCGTCTGGATATACCACAAAATATTTAAACGCTTGACTAATCGTGTTCATAAATATTTAAATAAATATTGCGTTTGTAATTGTAATATTTTAGAACAATTTCCAATGGTGGGCAAAAGCAACGCCAGTAAAATTCGACGAAATATAGCGTGCTGTTTTCCGCGTGACTGATTCATTGATATTGTTAAAGCTACCCAGGATATCTTTTTCCCCATAGGAACGCGAAGTGCAATCCTGTATTTGCGCCATTAACAGTAACTTTAAGGACTCAGGCACAATGAGAGAAATAAGGAACAAGTAATTAAACATAGAGAGAATCCCGTGTCTTGAAAAAAGAGAAAAGCTGTGTCTTGAAAAAAGATGCGACTACTATGTTTAATTTCTTGTTCCTTATGCCTCTCATTGTGTCTGAGCCTTAATATTACGTTATGACAATACTAGCGAAATTGTATCTTTTGGATGTCACGTGCGCGTGCGGGGCTCTTACGACACATCACCGCCCAGTTCGATATCGCGACGCGCGCGATGTAATTGCATGGCGCATCGAGGAATTACGTAAATGCGATAACTCCGCGACGCGGAACATCATTATAATAATCGCTTTGTCGATTTTTCTATTGATCGCGCGTAGGCTATTTGTAACGAAGTGACAGATCAGCGCATAATTCAATCTATGTTTGTGCACCGAGACACCGCGTCATCTCTCCCCGCATTCGTGATACAGAACATAAATTAAGTATTTATTAACATAAGAATATCGTCGGATAATAACGCACTAATTATAAACACAAAGTTTTCTTCAGAATATATAAATACACTGAAAATATAAATATGCATTGTCCCACATTTATGATTTATGATACAAAACGCAAATGAAATGCTCTGTTTGATATAAAAAATGTAGGATATTATTATAGGTAGCAGTGTTCTAATTGTAAGTACAAAATATTCTTGCAATATAAATGTTCCTTATTTCATCCAATTTATAATAAAAAATTTAATATTTAAATTTATGGACGTGCGATGGATTAATAAAAATTCTTTTACTTATAAGTCTTGTGAGGTACTTAAATCTCAAGGTACATCAAATTTACCTGCGACAGTCTGCTGCTGGATATCCTCTGCTGCATTGCAGTTTAAACCTCTGCTTCGTAAGCTTCGAACGCGCACCGTTCGCTGTTCGGTAAAACCGGAAGCACCGCGGGCCTTGAATCTCACCGCATTACCTGAAATACACAATTATGTAAAACCACTTTATCGCCGGAAAAACCTTCAAAGCGCGCTTTGACTCGCATTTCGTCAGCGGAGCATTGCCGGTAAATTATCTCGATCACTAGCATGATTGAATTGCTAATCTCGAGACGGAAAATCAATTTCTTTCGGGGAAAGGAGTGATAAAAAATTCAATTTGAGATTTTGTTCAGAGACAGATAGATATCTTTCTTAAGGGTTTTTTTTCTGACGAAATAAAATTCTAGCTTTTATAATTCAATGTTTAAATTAATGTAAATTTAGAATTTGTAAAAAATATACAGATCTTGTGTCGCGCGCAACAGAATAAATGTATCAAAAGAGGAAATTTTTGCAAACGACTGTCTAAATAGAAAAACATAAAATTTCGATATTTTTAGCAACATGTTACAACTCTATTCTTATATATATAATTATATAATAAGAGAAATGATTTATCTTTTTCATTATAAAATCTGATTTAATAGTTTGACATTCACATACATTATAGAAACAAAAAGAGGACAAAAAAATCTTAAATTAACAGTGTCTTAGAAAGTATTAACAGTGCAAACATATTAAAAATATAACAAACGTGACAATGATTGACAGGCGCGACAGGCGAGACAGACGCGAATAAACGCGTATAACTATGATTTATCTTCCCGTGTTTATCTACGGCTTAATATAAATTCGCATTTGTAGACTGATGGATATATTATCAAGCCTCAGTAAAGCGATAAAATAGCAATCAAGAGATATTGCCTTTTGATATGAAAGTTGTAGATTAACAACGCGTTCAATTATATATCATTCAATTCAGAGAGATTAACAAGAGATTAACAGCATGTTGATTAAGCGCGCGAAGAAGTTATGCGAATATTCCTGCAATTATTTATCGTAATATTTTTCATTTATACATTCTGAAATTTTGTACAATCACAGGTAGTCTGTCTGTTCTCGCGACTGGTGCCGCTATAGGGTGGACGAGTCCAATACTCCCTAAATTGCAAGCCGATGGCGGACCTTTGGGGTCGCGAATCAATCCCGAGCAGAGTTCCTGGATAGGATCTCTGGTGGCCCTCGGTGCTATCTTCGGCAGCTTCGTGGCGGGATCCATTGGAGAAAAGTGTGTTGTATATAAATTAGTCGTCCGATTGAACGCACGAATAATTTGCAATATAGCGATTTAACTATGCATCCTATTTCCTGAGCCTACAAGTTTGAAACTAAAGAAAATAACCAATCTTAAGCACATCAGATGCAAATACTTGACGAAGGCAACTGAACTGAAGACGACAAAAAACTGATTTTCTCTGTTTTTATAGATGGGGCCGTAAACGAGCACTGCTATCTTCTCTGATACCGTTTATAATTGGGTGGATACTTATCGCCAGTGCAGTCCACGTTTCTATGCTTTATATTGCTCGATTCATATTTGGATTGGCTGTGTCTATCACGTTCACAAACCTTCCTATGTATTGTGGTGAAATCGCTGAGGTAAACTTATTTTGCATACAAGTTGTACATTTATACGCAGAGTTTTCAAGGACTATCGTGCTTTCTACTGTTTCTCGTTTAAAATATAACGATAAATTGGTACTAAGAAGTTACATATTGTTATATCTTTTCAGACTTCTATCAGGGGATCGTTGGGCTCTTTTCTTCAGCTCTTTATCACGATCGGTTTCCTATATGCCTACGCTATTGGACCGTTCGTGAGCTACGTGGTCTTCTGGATTCTCTGTGCCCTCCTGCCGGTGATCTTCTTCGTCTGTTTCATGATGATGCCAGAGTCTCCGTATTTTCTTCTCAATCAAGGCCGCAGAGATGAGGCGATCGCATCACTAGCGAAGCTCCGCAGCAAATCCGAAGCGGCTGTCCAGAAGGAGGCTGACGAGATACAGGTAAGTCAGCAAAGCATAATTTTCTCTTATAAAATTCTCTGCTCTAAAAGAATCTCAGGATTCTTAAGAGTTAAGTATCAATTCGATTCTTAGTTGACTTTTTATCAACACTTCGCACGAAAATTCAAATTGTAGGGATATTCAATTTTATGAAAAAATCTGTACGCGCGCGCGAAAATTATATGCAGTTTGTATAATTTATTCTAATAAAAATTGCTAATTCCATTCGGAGTCCTTTAAGGCTTCGTCGATTTCTCGAGTAACAAGATAGTCGCTAATGTTATCTGAACTGTCACGAGCACGTACTCGATCTCATTGCTAAGCGCATGTCCGAGTATATATTGCCTGTCAGATCACGTTAGACAAACGAGGTCGCGGCTAAGGCCGTTCCTTGATCCTAAATGACAATGTCGCACAGTCGTGAGGGACAGTTATGACTGACTTGCAGACAACATTACTTCCTACAATGCAGAGTCTTGCAGAACTGCCGGGTGTTCTTTCAGTCGTACGTGGCCATATGTTAAACGAAAAAAAAGCAGCTATTACTTCAGCGTTGAAACAGTCGCAAAATATAATATAATTGCAGAAGTAATTAACATTGAAAACAATTTTGAGAAATTGTAAGTGGACAGCAAATTTGCTTCAGTGTTAACTGTAACTATATTTCTTAATAATAATTTGGTCGTTATATTATTCTATTTATTTCAGAATATTCTAGTCAACTGTTACGCTCCAATTTTTATATTTATTGCTTAATAAATTCGTCTCGCTTTCAATTTTCCAGGTGATACTTGACGAGGCTTTCAAGAATCAAGCCAGCATCTCGGATCTATTCAAAGTGAAGGTGAACTTCAAGGCGCTGATCTACACATGTCTCATGGTTTCCTTCCAGCAATTTACCGGTATCAACGTCGTACTGTTCTATATGCAAGACATCTTTATCGCTGCCGGAGGTCTAGTCCCATCGGAGATAGCGGCAATTATCATCGGAGTTGTACAGGTGTTTGCGTCAATGGTCACCCCCGTGGTTGTCGACAAATTAGGTAGAAGGATGCTCCTCGTTTTCTCCGGCATAGGAGAGACAGTCAGTTTGGTGAGTAATTGCCTCTATTTTTAGATTCAAACCCAAGTTAGTCAACATTTTTATCAGCTTCCTCATTTAAATTGCATTAAACAGACGTTTGTTTTTTGTAAGCCTCGTAATCTGGTCGTTCAATGAGATAAATTAGAGAAAAATAAAATTTTGTTATGTATTAATCTGGTACTGATATCCTATAAATATTTTTTGTTGACGATAATTTGTAGATGACTGGCGCGATTTATCGCGTGCCAATTAATTTTCATACTCGTGGATTATATGCAGATCATTAAACGCATTCCTCAGTCGCGCGTTTACGATCGCCATGCATAATTACATTTGCTGCATTTAATGACTCTTTCTTTTATCACTCATCTCACCTTCGAGGAAATCATTCGCGGGGCAAATTACTTAATTACCTGATAAAGAAGATTGAGTCGCGACTTGAGATCGCCACTCGCACGATCCTCTCTGTAGATCAGATAAATATAGATGCGCGATACGGTAAAGTCCCCGTGCTCGGTGAAATCGGTGCGGGAAATATATAACAGCGAACCACGCGGATGTACAATGCGAGACGAGGAAGGTCGAGCATTATATATACGAATTATCATTACGCATTCAAATGGAATGCGATGTATCGGATGTAATTCAGTGTACGAAGCTAGAAAACTTCCACGTGACCGTGTGTGCACAATTACATAATTTACAGACAGAAGGCAGACGCGCGTACAATAACACACGGCAGAAAGAGTTGAGAAAATTATAATTCTTCCTTTTAGGATCTTTTGAAACCTGAGTTGCTTTTTTCCATTAGATACTTTGGAACATATCTCGGTACTTTAGAAATTTAATAATATTAAAAATTGTGAAAAACTTCAGAAATTTTTCATAACAATAATGCGTCATCATAGATCACAATTCTTCTAGCATCGAACATGTTCAATAGCACTGAATTTTTTTGTTAAATTTTGATTTTTGCTATTAGACTTTTATTGCGAGCTTGTCGTGTGACTGGACATTTATTTTGCAGTTTGCCCTGGGCTTGTATTTTTACCTGAAGGAAGTACAGCACGCGAACGACGTGGTTGAGCAGATATCCTGGTTGCCGATAGTCGCGCTCATCATCTTCATTATCACGTACTGCGTAGGCTGGGGCCCGCTTCCATGGGCAGTGATGGGTGAAATGTTTGCCTCGAATGTCAAGGCTAAAGCTTCCAGTATAACGGTTTTCGTCTGCTGGTTCTTGGCTTTTATCATCACCAAGTTCTCCAGCAACCTCGAAGATGCATTCCATGGCAAGTACGGAGGCTTCTGGATCTTCGGAGGATTCTGCATTCTTAGTGTACTTTTCACGGTACTGCTGTTGCCTGAAACGAAAGGCAAGACTCTTCAGCAAATCCAGGACGAACTCAATGGAGTGACTTCGACTACAACCGTCGAGAATGGGACGAAGAAGTGAGGAGGGAATATTCGCCTTCGATTATCCTGATGAATGGTGTACGCGGAACACCTGACGAATTCGCGAGACACTTTAAAGAGATTTGATATTTATAAAAGATACGTGGAGTACAGTTTTATATTTTTATGACATATCTAGAGATTTGACATCATTTACAGCGGAGAAGAATCAAGTAGAATATCAGAATGCGAACAATATACGTGCCTATATTACACTGCCTTTATAGATATTGTTGATATAATATGGGCAAAAATATATCTTTGAGTTTGGATTACCATTCAGTCTCCTGTTATTAATGTTGCTTAAATTACAAAGAAGAATGGAAAACGCATCAATGAACGAATGATGGTTTGATGATTTAAATAAAATGAATAATAAGTAGAAATTTAGAAAGAGTAAAACGGGGATAGATTCTATTTTTGCTCATATATTATGTTTACGCAGAAACAGTTTTGTTGTATTCTACATGGAACCAAAAATACTTCATCGTCTTCCAAACACCTTTGTATAACATGGCACACAGCAATTGTATGTATATATAATGCAGGTCATATCATACATATTCGTAAATACGCTCGCGTTAATGATATACCTTGTCACGTATCATTGTCCATAAGCTTCGTCTTCCGAGCGTAAAGGAATTTGTGATGTGCTAGTAAACGTTCATCCTACGTTTTCATGCAAGTTCCTGATTCTGGTCCGTGATTAAGAAAACGCGGTGGAGTCAACAATACGACTCCTTTACGCGTATTTTATCGAGATTTTTCTAGTATTTCGCATGCTGGACGTGGCGTAAAACATGAAAAACGAAAAAGATTAATTTTGCGGCGTATTTCTCGTTCACGGATGAGAGACTAGTCATTTTATAATACGTCTGCATAGAAAGAAAACGTAATTATTAACAACGACGTCGAAGATATCAAAATCTAAAAGAAAATTTCATGTCGAGTAGCGTAGAAATTTGATATCATTAAAACTGCTAATAAATTGGTGAATATATACGGCGCAAAAAGATGGAGAGAAACATGAAATAACTTTTTTTTATGAAATATTGACAACAACAAGGCGGTTATCGTTATATCTAATCATCTAGAAAACACAATTTTACATAATTTACATACAACATAAATTATTATAATTACGCGAACAAAATAATTTTAAGACATAATAAAACATTGTATTATTAGTTGATTCACAATAATTATCTAAGTTATTATGCGTAATATTGTAATATTATTTTAATAAGTGGTATTATTTATAAACGCGCGATGCATTTTTTAGTCCTAACAACTTAAGAAGAGATACGACAAATTTTTAATTTAATATCGTCTCAGAGTATACTGAAGCATTTTAATATTAAAAAAAATTACTCTATTTATTCTGATATATTGTTTTCAAAATCTAATTTGCCAGATAAAATTATAATAATGGAAATTATAATTATATTAAAAAGATTGATAAATTTTATTGACAAATAAGCGCTGGCTGCATATATTAATCAACGAATAAGATTTTTATAAACAATTTTTAATGTAGATAATATTGACGTTTTGAAATAACTTTTATAAAGTATATATAAAGAAAACACTCTACTATATTAATAAATAATGAATGACACTGTCTATAAGGTTCCTTTTGCCTTTCGCAAGACGTTCGGATTTGTACGAATGGCAAATTAATTAAAAAAAATGACAGACCTTATTCAAGACAGTGCTCTACTCTTTATCTGCTACATATCAACTGTTTATGGCCATATTGTATATATTTTAATACACAATGATATATTTTTGTATATAAATTATTAGAGTAATAAATAAATAAAATATACATTTCGAAATACTGCGTATACTTGTTGCTTACCATTGCTTTCCTTATTTTAATGTGGCTGCTATTTTAGCATTATAGTTATACCTCACTTATTATAAAGCTGAATCTCGTTTCCTGATAAAAAGAAGATATTACGAATAAATATGTGAATACATCGGGAAAGATTAAGTTACTATATTACATATTATTTTAAATAGATAGAATTTTTCTTTTTTCACAAACATTCAATCTAGCACCTTAATGAGATCCTAAAAGTAAAATTCGCAAATAAATTCCCGTCTATCCCTTTGTTTTTCTATAACTCGATCTGTTTCTTTCGGTCTCGGGGAGTTTCCTAAGCCCTAGACATCGTTATGCGGTGTCACCGCACGACCTTGATCATGGCGTCTCGTTTCAGGGTCTAGGTCTCGAAACGTCGGTCGTTGCATCCCGCATCGCCTGCGCCGCAGCGACGGCGATCGAGATCGCGCTTTGCGAGGAGCGGCAAAAAAAAAATGAGTGGGAGAGAGACGTGGAGATCGAGACAATTACAGATCGAGGATACGACCTCCCCCACTCGAGGCAATGAGTAGATAGGGCACTCTTATAAATAATATGCCTACAACCCTGTATCTATAGTGAGTTCCTCTTCGGTGCATTATACACTCCAGTCGGGAAGTTTAACATATGTGACAGGACCATCGTCAGCCATCATTATCTCGAAGAGATGACGGAGAAAGGTTCCAAGCTCCCTCAATTCCTGGCTGGTGTAGCGGGTAAGTTCGCGTCCATAAAGGGCAGCATCCTTGAGGAAAAGAAATCAAATTAATTTATTGTCAAAACGCTGTTTTTATTTATTTATTGGAGTCTACTTTATACGTATTTTTTTATAATAATTCAACTTCAACCCGAGAATTATTAATTGTTTTGTTAATTCTTACTTGCTTAAGAATCGTATTAGAAGCTTTTATTTGTGCTGGAAGTTTTGAAAGCGCAACTTTAATTATCTGATATTTAAATTTCTATTTATAAAATAATAGGTTATTAGACTTTTAAATTCCAATATAATCATATTGACAACGTGATAAAAAATTATAAGATATGTAAATCTTATCCTGATTGGTTAAACGATAAGAGAAATGTTAAATCATTCAGTGCGTGGTATAATCGATAGATGATATAGTTACATTAGTTACCGAAAAATAATCATAAAAATTTTTCATCGAAAATAAAGCATCGTGCCAAATATTCTTTCACTATTCACGTTATCTCGTAACACATTCGTATTTCATATTACAAAGCGATGATTTCGAGCGCGTATCTGTATGAATCTATATAAATTCGTAATAATACTTGGCACGGATTTATCGCGTAAACGATTGGGAGCTTTCCAGCAAGCGACACAAGTCGACACAAACATCGTTCTATCTTTCTTTTTTGAGACAGATATCTCTTTTAAGAGTTTCCTTTCTGACAAAACAAAAATCCAGTTTTAATATATAATTAAACAATAATAGTACGTTAATTAAGCGCGAGAAGAAATTACGTAAATACTCCAGCAATTATTTATCTTGGTATTTTCTATTTGTACATCCTAGAATTTTGTACAATCACAGCTAGTTTATCTGTCGTCGCGGCTGGTGCGGCTGGAGCGTGGACGAGTCCGGTCCTACCCAAATTATTAAAGGATGGTGGACCTTTGGGGTCACCGATCAGCAGCGAGCAGAGTTCTTGGATAGGATCTCTGGCGTCCATCGGTGCTATCTTCGGCACCTCCGTGGCCGGATATCTCGCAGACAGATATGTTTATATAAATTAACAATTTAATTACACGCATGAATAATTTCGCAAAATAGCGATTTAACTATGCGTCCTATTTTGCAGGCGATAAAAAGTTGACTTTTTCTACAGATGGGGCCGTAAACGAACATTGCTATCTTCTCTGGTGCCATTTATAATTGGATGGACACTTGTCGCTACTGCACATCACGTCGCACAGCTTTATGTCGCTCGATTTATATTTGGATTGAATTTAGCTATCACGTTTACAATCCTTCCTATGTATTGTTGCGAAATCGCTGAGGTAAATTAATTTTGCATATGTACAAGCGATACAACCATTTACACTCAGAGTTTTCAAGCAGTGTCACGTTTTCTTCTGTTTTCCGTTTAAAAAATTATGATTAAAATTGGTATAACGTATATATAATGTGTATAAATTTTTGTATATACTGTTCAATCTCTCTGGCTCTTTTGTTTGTTAAATAATATTAAAATAAATTGCTTGTTACACATATAATAACGAACTATTGTTATATCCTTTTAGACTTCTATCAGGGGAGCGTTGGGTTCTTTTCTTGCGCTTTTCAACGCGACCGGCATCCTATATTCTTACATTATAGGACCGTTCGTCAGTTACGTAGTCTTGTGGATTCTCTGTGCCATCCTGCCGGTGATCTTCTTCGTCTGCTTCATGATGATGCCGGAGTCTCCGTATTTCCTTCTCAGCCAGGGCCGCAGAGAAGAGGCAATCGCATCACTAGGGAGACTTCGAAGCAAATCCAAAGCGGCTGTCCAGAAGGAGGCTGACGAAATACAGGTAAGTCAGTAAAGCTGGTAATTTTGTCTTATAGAATCCTCTGCTCTAAAAGAATCTCAAGATTCTTAAGTGTAAAGAATTAAATCGACTTTTTGTTGACCTCCTATATTAATTCTCCCTTGAGAAATTCAAATTGTCGGGATATATTCGATTTTATGAAAAACTCGGTATGAAAAATATGCAATCGGTATAAGTTATTGTAATAAAAATTGCTAATTGCGGCCGTTTATGGATTCGTTGATTTCTCGAGTGACAAAGTAGTCTATGCTAATGCTATCCACCTACACTGTTACGAACATGTACTCGATCGTAGCTAAACGCATGTCCGAGTGTATATTGTTCGTCAGGTCATGTCAGACAAACGAGATCGCAGACAGTTTCTTTGATTCTGAACGACAATGTCGCACAATTGTGAGGGACAATTATGCCTTGCGTGCTATACAGCGTGTTGCAGAACTGCAGAATGCTCTTTCAGTTGTACGCGACTATATAATAAACGAGGAAATGTAGCTATTGTTTCAGCGTTGAAACAATCGCAAAATATAATATAATTGCAGAAATAATTAACATTAAAAACCATTTTGAGGAATTAGAAGCTACGATTGACCTGAAACTTTATCTCCTAGCGATAAGTTGAGCTTTATATTATTCCATTTATTTTAGAATATTCTAGGTAAACTATTACGCTTCCCATTTTCATATTTTTACTTAATAAATTCGGTCTCGCTTTCGATTTTTCAGGTTACACTTGACGAGGCTTTCAAAAATCAAGCCAGGATCTCGGATTTGTTTCGAGTAAAAGTGAACTTAAAGGCGCTGATTTACACGTGCTCCATGATTTCCTTGCAGCAGCTTATCGGCATCAGTGTCGTGCTGGTGTATATACATAATATCTTTATCGCTGCCGGAGGTCTTGTCTCATCGGAGATAGCGCCGATTGTCGTCGGAGTCGTTCATCTATTAGGGTCAATGGTGACACCCTTTGTTGTCGACAGATCAGGTAGAAAGAGTCTCCTTATTTTTTCTGGAATTGGAGTGATAATCAGTACGGTGAGTAATTGTCTCTATTTTTGGATTTAACTTTAAATTATATAATTAACGATGAATTAGAATAATTACACTCATGAAAATAAGAAAAAATTAATTCGATTTTAACCTGGGATGTAATTTAACTTAATTATGAGAAGCTCGTCATATCTTATTTTGTTATTGATACTGAGTACATACTGCCTCACTAACAAAGATAATTAGTAGCAGAAATCAATTATAATAACATTAAAGCTTTGCGTTAAATATAAGAAGAAAAATATCAGGAATATATGAACTAGTACTTAATATATCGTGCATTAAAACGTTTAGAAAGTTCTCGTATACTTACTCTCTTGATAAACAGCAGATAATTCTGAAAATTCTGAAATTTGCATGAAAAGTGTGTTCAAAATTAGTGTATTCATGAAGCGATAAACGTAATGCGGTAAAGTCGTAAAGTTTACTCCCTATTTTATGAAACAAGTTGTAATTTCGCTTTGCAACAGAATGATGAACTTGAACAGTTTGTTAGAGTGGACATACGTTGTAGTTTTTAAAGAAACTTTGAGGAATTTATATTAATATCATTAAAAATTATAAAGATAAATTTTATTTCAAGCAATGCGATTATCTTTAAAATCGCGTTTAATTAATAAGCACGAAATGCTATCAAATTTAATATCAGATATCACTTAATATTATTATACTTTTATCAGATTTTTTATTTAAATTTGATTAAACAGAAGCTATTTACTTTGCGAGCATCGTCGTGTAATTTATTTTGCAGTGTGCTCTGGGTTTGTATTTCTATCTGAAGGAGGTACAGCACGCGGATGACGTGATAGAGCAGATATCCTGGTTGCCGATGGTCGCGCTTATCGTCTACATTGCCACGTACAGCGTAGGCTGGGGTCCGATTCCATGGGCATTGATGGGTGAGATGTTCGCTTCGAACATCAAGGCTAAAGGTTCTAGTATAACTGTTTTCTTTAGCGAAGGCTTGAGCTTCGTCATGATCAAGTTCTCCGTCAATCTTGAAGAAGCTTTCAATGGCAAATACGTGATCTTCTGGATATTCGGAGGTTTCTGCATCATTGGTATCTTTTTCACGGTAATGCTGTTGCCCGAAACAAAAGGCAAGACTCTTAAGCAAATCCAAGATGAACTCAATGGAGTGACTTCGACTATGAACGTCGAAAAGAGGACGAAGCAGTGAAGTGGAAACGCTCGCGTTCGATAATCCTGACGAATGGTGTATGTCGAACACCTGATGAATTTGCGAGACACTTTGAAGAGAATAGATATTTGTAAAATATACGTAGAATAAAGTTATAATATATCTAGGGATTTTTATAAACAATTTTTAATGTACATAATTATACTAACGTTTTGAAATAATCTCTTATAAAATATATATATAAAAAAACACTACTATATATTAATAAATGATGAATGACAATGTCTATAAGATTCCTTTTGCCTTTCGCAAAACGAATTTGTACGAATGGCAAATTAATTAAAAAAAAAAAATAATAGACTTTATTCAAGACAGTGCTCTACTCTTTATCTGCTACATATCAACTGTCTGTGGTGCATATATTTTAATACATAACGGTATATTTTTGTATATAATTGTTAGAGTAATAACTAAATAAATAAATAAAATACATATTTCGAAATACTGTGTATACTTGTTGCTTATCATTGCTTTCCTTATTTTAATGCGGCTGCTATTTTAGCATTATTGTTGCCTCACTTATTATAAAATTGAATCTCATTTTTTGGTAAAAAGGAGATATTACAAATAAGTATGTGAATGCATTGGGAAAGATTATAAGTTATTATATTACATATTATTTTAAATAGGTAGAATATCTCTTCCTTCACAAACATACAATCTAGCATTTCAATGACCATGGTCTCGTTTCAGGATCTAGGTTTTGAGACATCGGTCGTTGCATCGCCGCAGCGACGGCGATCGATCCGCGATCGAGATTACGCTTTGCGAGGAGCGGCAAAAAAAAGAGTGGGAGAGAGACATAGAGACGATTAGAGATCGCGAATATGACTCCCACTCGAGGCAATGATGAGCAGATAGGGCCCTCTTATAAAAACTATGCTTGTACCTATAGTGAGTTCCTTTTCGGTGTATTATATACTCCAGTCAGAAAAACAGTGGAGCTGAACATACCAGTGGCAGGACCATCGTCAGTCATCACTATCTCGAAGAGATGACGGAGAAAGGTTCCAAGCTCCCTCAATTCCTGGCTGCTGTAGCGGGTAAGTCCGTGTCTGTCCATAAAGGGCAGCAACCTTGAGGAAAAGAAATCAAATTAATTCATTGTCAAAACGCTGCTTTTAATTATTTATTTATTGAAGTCTACTTTATACGTATTTTTTTTTTACGTATTAGAAGCCTTTATTTGTGCTAGAAGTTTTGAAAGCCCAACTTTAATTATCTGATATTTAAATTTCTATTTCTAAAAAAATAGGTTATTAGACTTTTAAATTCCAATATAATCATATTGACAATGATATAGTGTTACATTAGTTACCGAAAAATAATCATCAAATTTTTCATCGAAAATAAAGCATCGTGCCAAATATTTTTTCTCTATTCACGTTATCTCGTGGCACATTCGTATTTCATATTGCGCAGCGATGATTTCGGCCGCGTATCTATGAATCTATATAAATTCGTAATAATACTTGGCATGGATTTATCGCGTAAGCGATAGATAACAACTATTATCTCGTGTCAAGCACGATCAATAAGAAAGTAATTTACGAAATTCAGCGTAAATTAGTAACTCTACGATTGCATATTTTCCCGCGTGCAAAGACATCAAGAGGGAATAGTACGTCTTATCGCTGTCACGCAATGATGACGATCGATCCACGAATGCGAAGATTCTATTTGTCTCTTACTTGCGAATGAAAAAAATCGCCGATGTTGAGTGCGCAGACAAATTGAGGATTGTGCACTCTTTAAAGACCATTATTGCGTTTTATAGGTTATTTAAAAGGCATCTTAAAATACTTTAGGACGTTTAAGATATCGTACGAAGTTTTCTTTCTTTCTAACGTCTTTAAGACCTCCCAATTTGTCACGTCTTTAGAACATTGTTTTAATTGTCTTCTAGACATGCGTGTTGTGTCAGAGTTGTGTGGGATGTTCTAGATTATAATTAGCAAGTTTCATGCTAAATCGCGTTTAAGGTACAAAAAATTTAATATGAGATTCTGTTTGTGTTGGATGGGATAATATCAACTAAAATCGAGTGGTAAGGAGCAATATCTCATCTTTAATATAGAGAGCGGAGAGGGTCATATCAAACAGACGTACAATAACATAAGCAGAGTTGAGTTGATTTGATTTGATTACAATTAAAGTGTGCAAGCGGTCTTATCGAAAACATTACCGATTTGATATGTCTACTAGAATTCCATTAAAGACATTGGTATTATCCTTAGAACATTGAGCGTATATACCTGGAAGAGGAATTGCCTATGCTTCCTGTGGAAAAGATCTGTGTCCAAGTCCCAAACATCCCAAGCATCTTTTTCTTTTTTTTTATAAACGTGGTTCTGTCTCGCACCCAACATTGGACATTCTTGGACGCAGGGCTCAATAATGGGCTCGATTCTTCATTCCCCTTCCAGGTATAAGTTCTAAAGTATTATTATTCAGTTATTCCGTGAACATTAAGAATTTATATTTTGTATCTATTAAGTAGTTATTAGAATATTAAACATTTATTCGCATTATCATATAATTATGTACTCTTCACTGCCGGTAAAACCTCCAACAGTTCGAGACAGATAGATATCTCTTTTCCTTTCCAACAAAACAAAAATCCAGCTTTAATATATAATTAAAAAATAATAGTACGTTATAATTAAGCGCGAGAAGAAATTACGTAAATACTCCAGCAATTATTTATCTTGGTATTTTCTATTTGTACAACCTAGAATTTTGTACAATCACAGCTAGTTTATCTGTCGTCGCGGCTGGTGCGGCTGGAGCGTGGTCGAGTCCGGTCCTACCCAAATTAGAAAAGGATGGTGGACCTTTGGGGTCATCGATCAGCAGCGAGCAGAGTTCTTGGATAGGATCTCTGGCGTCCATCGGTGCTATCTTCGGCACCTTCGCGGCAGGATATCTCGGAGATAGGTATGTTTATATAAATTAACAATTTAATTACACGCATGAATAATTTTGCAAAAATAGCGATTTAATTATGCGTCCTATTTTGCAGCACTATCTATAAGTTAAAACTAAAGAAAAAAGAAAATTTTCATGAAAAAGTGTAAAGCTCGTATTGAATTCAAACACTTGACGAAGGCAAATGAACTGAAAATGATAAAAAGTTGACTTTTTCTACAGATGGGGCCGTAAACGAACATTGCTATCTTCCCTGGTGCCATTTATAATTGGATGGACACTTGTCGCCACTGCAGGACACATTGTGCAGCTTTATGTTGCCCGATTTATATTTGGATTGACTTCGGCTATCACGTTCACAATCCTCCCTATGTATTGTGGCGAAATCGCTGAGGTAAATTTATTTTGCACATGTACAAGCGATACAACCATTTACACTCAGAGTTTTCAAGCACTATCATGTTTTCCTCTGTTTTCCGTTTAAAAAATGATGATTAAAATTGGTATAACGTATATATAATGTGTATAAATTTTTGTACTGTTCAATCTCTCTGGCTCTTTTGTTTGTTAAATAATATTAAAATAATTAAATTGCTTGTTATATAATAACGAACTATTGTTATATCTTTTCAGACTTCTGTCAGGGGAGCGTTGGGATCTTTTCTCCAGCTCTTTCACACGATTGGGATCCTATATTCTTACGCTATTGGGCCGTTCGTCAGCTACACGATCTTGTGGATTCTCTGTGCCATCCTGCCGGTGATCTTTCTCGTCTGTTTCATGATGATGCCGGAGTCTCCGTATTTCCTTCTCAGCAAAGGCCGCAGAGAAGAGGCGATCGTATCACTAGCAAAGCTCCGAAACAAATCAGAAGCGGCTGTCCAGGAGGAGGCCGACGAAATGCAGGTATGTATAAGTCAGCAAGGCATAATTTTCTTTCATAAAAGCTTCTGTTCTAAGAGAATCTCAAGATTCTTAAGCGCAAAGAATTAAATCGACTTTCTGTTGGCCTCCTATTAATATAATTCTCCCTTGAGAAATTTAAATTGTCGGAATATATTCGATTTTATGAAAAACTCGGTACGAAATATATGCGATTAGTATAAATTATTCTAGTAAATATTACTAATTACAGCCGTTTATGGGTTCGTTGATTTCTCGAGTGACAAAGTAGTCTACGCTAATGCTATACTTACACTGTTACGAACATGTACTCGGTAGTAGTTAAACGCTTGTCCGAGTGTATATTATCCGTCAGATCGCGTCAGATATACAAGGTTTTATGCCGTTCCTTGGATCTTAAACGATATCACACAGTTGTTAGGGATAATTATAACTGGGTATGCACAACTGTGCAGGGTGCTTTTTCAGTTGTACGCGACTATATAATGAACAAGAAAATGTAGCTATTGCTTCAACGTTGAAGCAATCGCAAAATATAATACAATTGCAGAAATAATTAACGTTAAAAACCATTTTGAAGAAGTAGAAACTCAGATTGCAAGTGACAAATTTTAGTTAACTGAAACTTTATTTCCTAGCATTAATTTGGCCTTTATATAATTTCATTTATTTTAAAACATTCTCGGCAAACGATTGCGCTCCTATTTTCATCATTATTGCTTAATAAATTTGTCTCGCTTTCGATTTTTCAGGTTACACTAGACGAGGCTTTCAAAAATCAAGCCAACATATCTGATCTGTATCGAGTAAAGGTGAATTTAAAGGCGTTGACCTATACATGTGCCATGGTTTCCTTCCAGCAGCTTATTGGCATCAGTGTCGTGCTGTTGTATATGCATAATATCTTTATCGCTGCCGGAGGTCTTGTCTCATCGGAGATAGCGCCGATTGTCATCGGAGTCGTACAGGTATTAGCGTCAATGGTGACACCCTTTGTTGTCGACAGATCAGGTAGAAAGATGCTCCTTATTTTTTCTGGAATCGGAGTAACAATTAGTTCGGTGAGTAATTGTCTCTATTTTTGGAACAGATAGGATACTTTTTCTTCGCCAGTGAGTAATAAATCGATTGCTCGATCTATTTTTAGATTTAACCACAAATTGATAAATTAGAAAAATTACATTCATGAAAGTAAAAAAAGATATTGCCATTTGAATCTGGGATGAATTTTAATTGAAGAGAATCTCGTCAAGTCTTCTTTTGTTTTTAATAATTTATACGACCTCACTGACAAAGATAATTAATAAAGCAGAAATTAGTAATAATAGCATTAAAACTTTGCGTTAAATAGAGGTGCAAGAATTAATAGTATTTAATTTAGAAGAAATCTATATATAGGTATATATTATTACAGAAAAATATTAGGATTATATTACTATGAACTAGTACTTATAAATATATCGTGAACATTGAAATGTTTAGAAAGTTCGTACTGCTCTTTTGATAAACAGCAGAAACATTCAGAAATTTGCATGACAAGTGTATTCAAAATTAGTGTATTCATAAAGCGATAAACGCAATGTAGTTTCTCGTTGCGTTTGTTTGCTGTTTCGCGGAACAAGTTGTAATTTCGCCTTGCGAGAGAAAAAGATGAACTTGAGCAGTTTGTTAGAGTGGACATGCGTTGTACTTTTTAAAGACACTTTGAGGAATTTATATTAATATTATTAAAAATTATAAAGATAAATTTTATTTCAAGCAATATGCGATTATCTTTAAAATCGCGTTTAATTAATAAGCACGAAATGCTATCAAATTTAAGATCAGATATCACTTAATATTATTAAGAAAAATTTTAACTTTTATCAGATTTTTTATTTGAATTTGATTAAACAGAAGCTATTTACTATGCGAGCATCGTTGTGTAATTTATTTTGCAGTGTGCTCTGGGTTTGTATTTCTATCTGAAGGAGATACAGCACGCGGATGACGTGATAGAGCAGATATCCTGGTTGCCGATGGTCGCGCTTATCGTCTACATTGCCACGTACAGCGTAGGCTGGGGTCCAATTCCGTGGGCATTGATGGGTGAGATGTTCGCTTCGAACATCAAGGCTAGAGCTTCTACTATAACTGTTTTCCTTAGCAAAGTTTTGAGCTTTATCATGGCCAAGTTCTCCATCAATCTTGAAGAAGCGTTCAATGGCAAGTACGTGATCTTCTGGATATTCGGAGGTTTCTGCATCATTAGTATCTTTTTCACGGTATTGCTGTTGCCCGAAACAAAGGGCAAGACTCTTCAGCAAATCCAAGATGAACTCAATGGAGTGACTTCAACTATAAACGTCGAAAATAGGACAAAGAAGTGAAGAGAAAACGTTCGCGTTCGATCATCTTGACGAATGGTATATGTTGAATACCTGATGAATTCGCGAGACACTTTGAAGTGATTAGATATTTGTAAAAAATGCGTAGGGTAAAGTTTTATAACATCTAGGGATTTGCTATCATTATACAGTGGAGAAGAATCATGCAGAGAAATGCGGATAATATATGTGCCTATACCACTGCCACAAATTTATACAGATATAATTATATCTAAATATAGGTAAAAAAAGGAATGTCTTCGATGAGCTTGGACCACTGTTCAGTCTTCTGTTAGTAATATTGGTTTAATCACAAAAAAAAAAACGAAAAACGAATTAATTAACGAACAATGGTTCGATGATTTAAATGAAGTGAACGATAAATGAAAATTTATAAAGAGTAAAACGAAAATTGTATTTTATTTTTGTTTACATATCATATGTACGCAGAGATAATTTTGTTATTTTCTACATGGAACCAAAAATACTTGTTTTCCAAAAACCTTTACACAATAACTAACACGGTTCATAGCAATAATATAATGCAAGTGTATATAATGCAAGTCATACCGTGCATATTTATAAATATCCTTGCGATACTTCGTTACGTATTATTGTATGCACTATAATCTTCGTTTTCTAGCGTAAAAAGAGTATGATGTGCCAGTAAACGTTACTACGTTTTCAAGCAAGTTCCTATTTGATCCGTTATTAGGAAACGTGGAGCAAAAATAAGACTCTTTTGCTTGTATTTTATTAAGATTTAGTATTGCGTGTGTTGGACGTGGCGTGTAAAAGTAAAATGGAGAACAAAAAAGATTAATTTTGTGGCGTATTTTTTATTCACCGATTAGAGACCAGTCATTTTGTAATACGTCTGCATAGAAAAAAAAAACGTAATTATTAACAACGACAAAGATATCAAAATTTAAAAGAATGTCGAATATCGTTTAAATTTGATATCTTTAAAACGCCAATAAATTGATAAAATTACGTGCAAATAGAGAAAGAGAGAGGGAGAAATATAAAGTAACTTTATTATGACTAATATTTTTTAATAAAATTTTAACAACAACAAGACAGTTATCGATATATTTAACCATCTAGAGAAGACATAATTTTTACATAATTTACATACAATTTAAAATATTATAATTACTTGAACAAATTAATTTTAAGAAATAATACATAAACATTGTATTATTAGTTAATTCACGTTAATTATCCAAGTTATGTCAGAAACTTCTCAAATACTTGAGGAATTTATATTCGAGTTTGAGGAGCACGTACTGAGGGTTTAAGCGGGAAGAGGCGAAGATACTCTTTGCTGAAGTTCCGAGAGTATTCACTCTCGCTGGAGCTGCTCCAGGATCCAGAAACTGTCTCTGGAATTCTGCATTAAAGGGGCCGTGGATAACCCTGGGAGCATAGGATCATGAATATGTGCGATAACTCGAGGCAGAGATCGTCGACGAATGGACGAATATGCTGATCAAGAAGGAGCATGAGCTCAGGTGAAGTATATTATTTTTAAATATTCCTAACGCGTGTGACAATACAAATATAAATGCTTTATGATATCGTGGCGATATATGATGAAAATTTAGATAACATTTTAATTTACATATTTCTAATGCTCAACCTTATATTTGTATTGAGATCGAGAGATAATTTATTAATTAAAGCCTATTAATATTACTAATAATTAAAAGCAAACTTAAATTATCTTACTTTTTAAAATAACTGTAGTAAATCTAATCATTCTTGAAGATAAATCATCTTGCACAAAATACGAATTGATTTATAAACAAAATATAATGTTTTTAAGCTTTGTAATTTAATATCTACAATACAAGTGTAATTTTTATTACATTTTATAAAACATAATTAATTAATTTTGTCGTTATGACTGCTATTTCAGCGTCATTATTGCCTTATTTATTATAAAGCTGAATCTAGTTTCTTGATAAATAGAAGATATTACGAATAATTATGTGAATGTATTGGGAAAGATTAAGTTACTATCTTACCTATTATTTTAAAGTAAATTGGTGTAGAACTCTTATTCCCTCACAAACATTTTGATGATCAAAATCACAAATTGGATTCAATCCAGCATTTTAACGAGATTCTGAGTAAAATTCGGAAATAAATTCCGGTGTATTCCTTTTTTCTTTTATAACACAACTTCGTCTCGATCAAAGGTATCCTTTTGATGAGGAAATTTTCTAGACACCGTTAATGACGCCGCGCGACCTTAACCATGGTGCTTTGTTTCAGGGTCTAAATCTTGAGACGTCGGTCGTTGCATCCCTCACCACTGCACACTGCAGCGATGGCGATTGAAATCGCGCTTTGCAAGAAGCGGCAAAAGAAATGAGTGAGAGAGAGAGAGAGAGAGAGACGGTTAGAGAATATAACTCCCACTCGAGACAATGAGCAGATAGAGCGTTCTTATAAAGATTATGCCTACAATCCTGCACCAGTGAGTTTTCCTTCGGCAGCGTATTATACACCCTAGTTAGAGAATCCGTAGAGTTGAACATACGCGATAGGACCCGCACTGTCGGCCATCGCTGTCTTGAAGAAATGACAGAGAAAGGTTCCAAGCTCCCTCAGTTCCTGGCTGCTACGGCGGGTAAGTCCGCGTCTGTCAATAAAGTGAGTTACATCCTCGAGGGAAAAAATCAAATTAATCCATTGTCAAAATGCTGTTTCTTTTTTTTTTATTTGTTGGAGTCTATTTTTCATGTATTTCTTTAAAATAATTAAATTTTAATTGAGAATTTTAATTGTATATTTATTTTTAATTGCTTAAAAACTGTATTGGAAAACGTTATTTGTGCTGGAAGCTTTAAAAGCGCAACTTTAATTATTTGATATTTAAATTTCTATTTCTGAATTTCTAAGTTATTAGCCTTATAAATTCCACTATAAAGTAAATAGATTTATAACGCAATCTGAAGTTGTAAGATAAATCTTATCGTGGCTGATTAAACGATAAGAGAAATGTCAAATCGTTCGGCATGTGCATGGTATGATTGATGAATGATATAGTTACAGATAAAAATAATTATTAATTTGGAAATTTTTCACGATCAAAAATGGAAGCATTATGTGTCAAACATGCCCTTTTCTTATTCATGTTATCTCGTGGCATATTCGTGTTTCACATTGCGAAGCGATGATTCAGGGCGCGTATAATCTATGTGCATCTGTATATTCGCGATAATACTTGGCACGGATTAATTGTGTAAACCTGTAAACAGTAGATAAAATCAGTATCAGCTATGCTCGTGTCAGACGCTATCAATGAGAAAGTTGACGAAAATCAGTAACTCGATAATCACGTGTTATCATGCGTGCAACGACATCAAGAGGAAATAATCTCACCGCTGTAGTGATAGTTCCACGCAATGCCGACGATCCACAAATGCGAATAAATTTGTCTTGTATCTTGCTTACGTAAGAATCGTCAACGTTGAGTGCGCAAGTAAAATAATGATTGCGCGCTCTTCGAAGAGTATTGTAAAGTTGCGTCTACACTATACGTAAAAAAAAGCATATTATGTAGCAAAACATATTATGTATACAACTTGTTGCAAAAAGAAATGGTATATAACATTTTTTCTTCTCTTGTTGTAACTTTTGTAACAAAATTGTATAACTTTACTATATAACATGTTTTGTCATATAGTGTAGATTTAATTAAGGGACATCATATAATTTTTGAAGTTATCTTATAAAATTGTCTTTCTTTTTAACGTCTTTAAGATGTTCCGATTTGTGACGTCTTCAGGATATTATTTTAATTCTCTTCTAGACATCCATGTTGTCTGGGTTGTTTTCGATTGTAATTGGGAAGTTCTATAATACGCCAAATCGCGCATTAGACGAATGAAAAATATAATTTGAGATTTTGTTTGTGTTGGATGAAGTAATCTCAATTTTAATCGCGTGCTAAAGAGCATTATCTCATTTTCAATACGCGGATAAGATCATATCAAACAAACATATACATACTATATATTCAGCGATTAAGTAGATTTAATTATAAGTGCGCAAGCGATATTATCAAAAACATTACGGATTAGATATGTTTATTTTATACGTTTACTAGAATTCCATTAAAGACGTAAGTATTATTCTTGATCAATGCCACGAACATTATTAAATAGTTATACATTGTACCTATTAAGTAGTTAGAATATTAAACATTTATTCGCATTATTATAACTGTGCGCTCTTCATTCTGCCGGCAAAACTTCCAATAATTCGAGACAGTCAGATATCTCCCTTAAGAGTTTTCTTTTTGACAAAATAAACATCTAAGTTTAATAATTAAACATTTAAATGATATAATACGTTAATTAAGCACGAGAAGAAGTTGCGAATATTCCAGCAATTACTTAACGTTGACAACGTGGTACTTTCCATTTGTACATCCTGGAATTTTGTACAATCACAGGTAGTCTATGTGTTCTTGCGGCCGGTGCAGCTGAGGGGTGGACGAGTCCGGTCCTCCCTAAATTGCAAGACGATGGCGGACCTTTGGGATCGCCGATCACCATCGAACAGGGTTCTTGGATAGGATCTCTGGTGGCCGTCGGTGCTTTCTTCGGCAGCTTCGTGGCGGGATACCTCGGAGACAAGTATGGTTATATAAATTAATCATTTACAATTGCACGCACGAATAATTTCGAAATATAGCAATTTAACTATGCGTCCTATTTCCCAAGCCTACAAGTTTGAAACTAAAGAAAGGAACCAATCTTTAAAAAGAAATAAAGCACGTATCAGATTCAAATTCTTAACGAGGACTGAACTAAAGACGATGAAAAGTTGATTTTTTTCTGTTTCTATAGATGGGGCCGTAAACGAACATTGCTATCTTCTATGGTGCCGTTTATAATTGGGTGGACACTCGTCGCCACTGCACATCACATCGCACAGCTTTATGTCGCTAGATTTATATTTGGATTGAATATAGCTATCACGTTTACAATCCTTCCTATGTATTGTGGCGAAATCGCTGAGGTAAATTTATTTTGAATGAGTATACAAACATTTCTACGCATAGTATTTAAGATATCGTGTTTTTTGTTTTTTGTGTAAAATATGACGATTATTTGGTACTTAATTTAATGTGTATAAATTGTATCGTCTAATCAATTTGTTCATAAATTTTTTTTGCTGGGTTTTCAAATAATTTAAAAAAGATTTATCTTGCTTCTCGTATAGGATCCATGAACATAACTGGAATAAATAATGATACTATTTCAAGTCTTTGTTTGTTAAGAAATATTAAAATAATTATATTGTTTGTTATATAATAACGAACTAACAGTTGATATATAACGATTGTTATATCTTTTCAGACGCCTATCAGGGGAGCGTTAGGCTCTTTTCTCCCGCTCTTTGAATCGATCGGTATCCTATATTCCTATTCTATTGGGCCATTCGTTAGCTACGTGGTCTTGTGGATCCTATGTGCCATCTTGCCGGTGATCTTTTTCGTCTGTTTCATAATGATGCCGGAATCTCCGTACTACCTCCTCAGTCAAGGCCACAGAGATGAGGCAATCGCATCTCTAGCGAAGCTTCGAAGTAAACCCGAAGCAGCTGTCGAGAAGGAGGCCGATGAAATACAGGTAAGTCAGCAAAGTAATAATTAATAACTATATTTTTTTCTTATAAAACCTCTGCTCTAAAAAAATCCCAAAATTTTAAAATTCTTAGTAGTAAAGAAACATAATTCAATTCTTAGTTGAACTTCTACAAATTCTTTGTTAAGAATAAATATATTTTGCAGTTTGGCAATAAGAGTCAAGCGCATTTGTTCTTGCACAATCTCTATCATTACAATTAAATATATAAGGACTCGCGTACGTTTCGACCCTCTCTTTGGGTCATCTTTGTTAAGAAATTCTAGTTGTTGGAATATTTAGTTTTCTGAAAAACTGTCCGGAAAATATGTGATCGGTATAAACTATTCTAATAAATTTCTAATTGCAACGTGTCCGTTTATAGTGTCGTAGATTTCTCGAGCGACAAGGTAATTGCTAATGTTACCTGCACTGTTACGAACATGTACGCGATCGTTGATGAACACATCCGAGTACATATTGTCCGTCAGATCACGTTAGACAAACGAAGTCGCGGCTAAGGCCGTTCCTTGATCTTAAACAACAATGAGGGATAGTTATAATTGACGTGCAGAGTCTCGCAGAACTGCAGGTTGCACGCGACTATATATTACACGAGAAAAAATAGCTAAAGCTTCAGCGTTGGAACAGTCACAAAATAAAATATTATTGCAAAAGAAATTAACATTGAATACAATTTTGAGGAATTACAAGACCCGACTATAAATGGACAGCAAATTTGCTTCAGTGTAAATTGAAAGTTTATTTTTTAATAATAATTTGGTCGTTTTATTATCCTATTTATTTCAGAATATTTTAGGCGAATTGTTACGCACTCCAATTTTTATATTTATTGCTTAATAAATTCGTCTCGCTTTCGATTTTTCAGGTGATACTTGACGAGGCTTTCAAGAATCAAGCCAGTATCTCGGAACTGTTCAAAGTGAAAGCGAACTTCAAGGCGTTGGTCTACACATGTCTCATGGTTTCCTTCCAGCAATTTACCGGTATCACCGTGGTGCAGTACTACATGCAAAGTATCTTTACAGCTGCCGGAGGTCTCGTCCCAATGGAGATAGCGCCGATTGTCATTGGAGTCGTGCAGGTGTTAGCGTCAATAGTGACACCCGTGGTTGTTGATAGGTCAGGTAGAAAGATACTTCTCGTTTTCTCCGGCATCGGAGAGACAATCAGTTTGGTGAGTAATTATTGCCTCATTGACAAAGATAATTATCAGTAGAAATCAATTATATTTAAAGTTTTACTTTAAATATAGGCACATGCAACAACTGGTAGTATTCAATTTAGAAGAAATATACAAGAGAGAATATCGTATATAAAAAATATTAGAAATATGTTACTATAGAAAGTATACGCTTGTTCCATCATGTCGAGCCTTATATTTCTAAGAAACTAGTTGCAATTATTTATAAAACATTGCATAACCGATAGAGTTATACTAATTATACAATGTACACTTAGTTTTAAAGCATGATAGTTTGAAACGAATTAATATCTATGTGACTTAGTGTTTAATATGTCTTGCATTGAAGCTTTTGTAATGTTCTCGTACTATTTTTTTGTTTGATAAACAGCAAATTGATTATCAAATTTTAATTACATTTTAGATTAGATATTTAATATTACTATAAAAATTGTAATTTTTATTAAATTCTTTATTTAAATTTGATTAAACAGAAGCTTATTTTGCAAGCATCGTAATCGTGGCGTTAATGAGATAAATTAGAGAAGAATTAAATTTTGTAATGTATATTAATCTAATACTGACTCTACTAGTTATATTCTATAAATATTTTTTTGACGATAACTTGTACATATTTAGCGTGAATTTTCGCGTGCCGATTAATTCTCATATTCACTGATAGCATGCTGATCGTTAAATGCATTTTCTGGCCGTGCGTTTACGATCGGCACTCATAATTACACTTGCTACTAATGCCGCAAATTACGGCATTTAATGACTCCTTATTTTATCACTTATCTCACCTTCGAGGAAATCATTCTCGACGCAAACGACTTAATTACCTGACAAAGAGGATCGAGTCACGATTTTCTCTGTAAATCGGATAAAGATAAACGCGCGACACGGTAAAGTCCTCGTCTTCGATAATGTCTGCCTGATGTAGGAAATGTAATAACAGCGAATCACGCGGATGTACATTGCAATGCGAGACGAGGAAGGTAGAGCATAATTATACGTACGGGTCATTATTACGTTTTCCGATGGAATGCGATGGAATACATCGGACCGTGAACGATTACATAATTTGTGCGCGACAGTAGGCAGACGCGCGACGATAACACACGCAGAAACGAGTTGAAAAAATTCTTTCGTTTAGGATCTTTTGAAACCCGAAGTGTTTTTTTTGTTGTTATTAGGTACTTTGGAAGATATCTTTGTATACTCTGGGAGTTTAATGATTTTAACAATTGTGAGAATACACTGAATTTCTTGTTATGCAAATTTTGATTTTAAGTGCAAAAGTCTTTTATTACGAGTTTGTCGTGTAAGCAGGCATTTATTTTGCAGTTTGCCCTGGGCTTATATTTCTACCTGAAGGAAGTACAGCACGCGGACGACGTGGTAAAGCAGATATCCTGGTTGCCGGTGGTCTCACTCATCATCTTCATTATCACATTCAGCGTAGGCTGGGGTGCAATTCCATGGGCAATGACGGGCGAGATGTTCGCCTCGAACGTAAAGGCTAATGCTTCCAGTATAACGGTTTTCGTCTGCTGGTTCTTGGCCTTTGTCACCACCAAGTTCTCTAGCAATCTCGATAAGGCATTCCATGGCATGTACGCGACCTTTTGGATGTTCGCAGGATTCTGCTTCCTTAGTATCTTTTTCACGGTATTGTTCTTGCCCGAAACGAAAGGCAAGACACTTCAACAAATCCAGGACGAACTCAATGGAGTGACTATAAATGTCGAGAAAGGAACGAAGACGTGAAGAGGAAACATTCGCGTCCGATTATCCTGACGAATGGTGTACGCTAAACACCTGATGAATTTGCGAAACACTTAAAAAGAAATTGTATATTTATAAAAAATACGTGGCATAAAGTTTTATAACATATCTAGAGATTTGATATTATTTACTGCGGAGAAGAATGAAGCAGAGTAACTCGACAATCACGTATTATCGCGCGTGCAACGACATCAAGAGAAAATAGTGAGATAGTCTCACCGCTGTAGTGATAGTTCCACGCAATGACGACGGTCCATATATATATATATATATATATATATATATAAAATTGTCTCTGTTTTTAGATTTAACCACAAATTATATATAATTAACGATAAATTAGAAAAATTACATTTATGAAAGTAAAAAAAGATATTGCCATTTGAATCTGGGATGAATTTTAATTGAAGAGAATCTCCGCAAGTCTTCTTTTGTTTTTAATTATTTATACTGGCTCATTGAGAAAGATAATTAATAGCAGAAATTAATATTATTATTTAATAGCATTAAAATTTTGCGCCAAATAGAGGTACAAGAATTAATAGTATTTAATTTAGGAGAAATATATATATAGGTATATATTATTACAGAAAAATATTAAGATTATATTACTATGAACTAGTACTTATAAATACGAGGGTAGTCTGAAAAAAATACTGTTTGAGGCTCAAAACTTTTCAGACTACCCACGTATATCGTGAACATTGAAACGCTTAAAAAGTTTGTACTGCTCTTTTGATAAAAAGCAAATACATTCAGAAATTTGCATGACAAGTGTATTCAAAATTAGTATATTCATGAAGCGATAAACGCAATGTAGTTTCTCGTTGCGTTTGTTTGCTGTTTCACGGAACGGGTTATAATTTCGCCTTGCGACAGAAAATGATGAACATGAGCAGTTTGTTAGAGTGGACATGCGTTGTGGTTTTTAAAGACACTTTGAGGAATTTATATTAATATCATTAAAAATTATAAAGATAATTTTATTTCAAGCTGTGCGATTATCTTTAAAATCGCGTTTAATTAATAAACACGTAATGCTATTAAATTTTAGATCAGATACTACTTAATATTATTAAGAAAAATTTTTACTTTTATCAGATTCTTTATTTGAATTTGATTAAACAGAAGCTCGGACTTTGCGAGCATCGTCGTGTAATTTATTTTGCAGTGTGTTTTGGGTTTGTATTTCTATCAGAAGGAGGTACAGCACGCGGATGACGTGATAGAGCAGATATCCTGGTTGCCAATGGTCGCGCTTATCGTCTACATTGCCACGTACAGCGTAGGCTGGGGTTCGGTTCCATGGGCAATGATGGGTGAGATGTTTGCCTCGAATGTCAAAGCTAAGGCTTCCAGTATAACAGTTTTCTTCAGCAAATTATTTCTCTTCATCACCACCAAATTCCCCGTCGATCTTGAAGAGGCGTTAAACCGCAAGTCCGCAACTTCTGGATGTTCGGAGGATTCTGCATTCTTAGTATCCTCTTCACGGTATTGCTGTTGCCCGAAACGAAAGGCAAGACTCTGCAGCAAATCCAAGATGAACTCAATGGAGTGACTTCAACTATATACGTCGAAAATAGGACAAAGAAGTTATGAAGAGAGAACGCTCGCGTCCGATCATCCTGACGAATGGTATACGTTGAATACCTGATGAATTCGCGAGACACTTTGAAGTGATTAGATATTTGTAAAAAATACGTAGGGTAAAGTTTTATAACATATTTAGGGATTTGCTATTATTATACAGTGGAGAAGAATCAAGCAGAGAAATGCGGATAATATATATGTGCCTATATTACTGTTAAATTTATACAAGTATAATATATAGGTAAAAGAGGAATGTCTTTGATGAGCTTGGACCATGTTTAGTCTTTTGTTACTAATATTGCTTGAATCATAAAAAAAAACGGAAAACGGAAAACGACATGATCAATGAAGTAACGATAATGAAATGAAAGAAAACGGAGATTTTATATAATCATATGTTGTACGCAGAGATAATTTTGTTACTTTCTACATGGAACCAAGAATACTTGTTTTTCAAAAACCTTTACACAATGACTAACACGGTTCATAGAATTATATAATGCAAGTCATACCATGCATATTTATAAATACGCTTGCGATACTTCGTTACGTATTATTGTATGCACATATATATAAGCTTCGTTTTCTAGCGTAAAAAAAGTGTGATGTGCCAGTAAACTTTCCTACGTTTTCAAGCAAGTTCCTATTTGATCCGTAATTAGGAAACGTGGGGCAACAATAAGATTCTTTTGCTTGTATTTATCAAGATTTAGTATTGCGTGTGCTGGACGTGGCGTGTAAAAGTAAAATAAAAAACAAAAAAATTAATTTTTCGGCGTATTTTTTATTCACGGATTAGAGACCAGTCATTTTGTAATACGTCTGCATGGAAAAAGAAAAACGTAATTATTAACAACGACAACTGCAAATATATCGAAATTTAAAAAGATGTCGAGTATCGTTTAAATTTGATATCTTTAAAACGCCAATAAATTGATGAAATTACGCGAAAAAAAGAAAGAGGAAGGAGAAATATAAAGTAACTTTATTATAACTAATATTTCTTAGTAAAATCTTGACAACAACAAGACGGTTATCGATATATTTAATTATCTAGAAAAGACATAATTTTTACATAATTTACATATAATATAAATTATTATAATTATTTGAACAAATTAATCTTAAGAAATAATACATAAACATTGTATTATTAGTTAATTCACATTAATTATCTAAGTTATGTCATTGAACAATCTGAGGATGCTGATACGTCTACGACTTCGATGACTTTTATTTCGAAACTTCTCAAATACTTGAGGAATTTATATTCGAGTTTAAGAAGCGCGTACTGAGGGTTCAAGCGGGAAGAGGCGAAGATATTCTTTGCTGAAATTCTGAGTGTATTCACTTTTGCTGGAGTTGCTCCAGGATCCAGTCTAACATTTTAACGAGATTTTGAGTAAAATTCCGAAATAAATTCCGGTGTATCTCTTTTTTTTATAACACAACCTCGTCTCGATCAAAGGCATCCTTTTGATGAGGAAATTTTCTAGACACCGTTAATGACGTCGCGCGACTTTAGCCATGGTGCTTTGTTTCAGGGTCTAGGTCTTGAGACGTCGGTCGTTGCATCCCTCACCCTTGCACACTGCAGCGATGGCGATTTGAGATCGCGCTTTGCAAGAAGCGGCAAAAGAAATGAGTGGAAGAAAGACGGTTAGAGAATATGATTCCCACTCGAGACAATGAACAGACAGAGCGTTCTTGTAAAGATTATGCCTACAATCTTGCAGCACTGAGTTTTTCTTCGGCAGCGTATTATACACCCTAGTTAGAGAATTGGTAGAGTTGAACATACGCGATAGGACCCGCACTGTCGGCCATCGCTATCTTGAAGAAATGACAGAGAAAGGTTCCAAGCTCCCTCAGTTCCTGGCTGCAACGGCGGGTAAGTCCGCGTCTGTTAATAAAGCGAGTTTACATCTTCGAGGGAAAAAAATCAAATTAATCCATTGTCAAAATGCCGTTTTTTTTTCATTTGTTGGAGTCTATTTTTTATGTATTTCTTTAAAATAATTAAATTTTAATTGAAAATTTTTAATTGTATATTTATTTTTAATTGCTTAAAAACTGTATTGGAAGACGTTATTTGTGCTAAAGTTTTAAAATTGAAACTTTAATTATTTGATATTTAAATTTCTATTTCGGAATTTATAAGTTATTTATAGTTTTATAAATTCCACTATAAAGTAAATAGATTTATAACGTGATTTAAAATTGTAAGATAAATCTTATCGTGGCTGATTAAACGATAAGAGAAGTGTCAAATCGTTCGGCATGTGCATGTGCATAAAATCATATCAAACAAACATATACATACTATATATTCAGCGATTAAGTAGATTTAATTACAAGTGAGCAAGCGATATTATCGAAAACATTACGGATTAGATATGTTTACTTTATACGTTTACTAGAATTCCATTAACGAACACATGTGCCACGAACACATTATTAAATAATTATACATTGTACCTATTAAGTAGTTAGAATATTAAACATTTATTCGCATTATTATAACTGTGCGCTTTTCATTCTGCCGGCAAAACCTCCAATAATTCGAGACAGTCAGATATCTCCCTTAAGAGTTTTTTTTTTGACGAAATAAACATCTAAGTTTAATAATTAAACATTTAAATGGATAATACGTTACTTAAGCGCGAGAAGAAGTTGCGAATATTCCAGCAATTACTTAACGTTGACTACGTGGTACTTTGTTTTTGTATATCCTGGAATTTTATACAATCACAGGTAGTCTATGTGTCCTTGCGGCCGGTGCAGCTGAGGGGTGGACGAGTCCAGTCCTCCCTAAATTGCAAGACGATGGCGGACCTTTGGGGTCGCCGATCAGCATCGAACAGGGTTCTTGGATAGGATCTCTGGTGGCTGTCGGTGCTTTCTTCGGCAGCTTCATGGCGGGATACCTCGGAGACAAGTATGGTTATATAAATTAATCATTTACAATTGCACGCACGAATAATTTCGAAATATAGCAATTTAACTATGCGTCCTATTTCTTAAGCTTACAAGTTTGAAACTAAAGAAAGGAACCAATCTTTAAAAAGAAATAAAGCACGTATCAGATTCAAATTCTTAACGAAGACTGAACTAAAGACGATGAAAAATTGATTTTTTTTCTGCTTTTATAGATGGGGTCGTAAACGAACATTGCTATTTTCTATGGTGCCGTTTATAATTGGGTGGACACTCGTTGCCACTGCACATCACATCGCACAGCTTTATGTCGCTAGATTTATATTTGGATTAAATATAGCTATCACGTTTACAATCCTTCCTATGTATTGTGGCGAAATCGCTGAGGTATTTTGAATGAGTGTACAAACATTTCTACGCATAGTATTTAAGGTATCGTGTTTTTTTGTGTAAAATATGTCGATTATTTAGTACTTAATTTAATGTGTATAAATTGTATCGTTTAATCAATTTGTTCATAAATTTTTTTGCTGGGTTTTCAAACGATTTAAAAAAGATTTAAAGACAGTCTTTGTTTGTTGAGAAATATTAAAATAATTATATTGTTCGTTATGTAATAACGAAGTAACAGATGATATATGACTATTGTTATATTTTTTCAGACATCTATCAGGGGAGCGTTAGGCTCTTTTCTCCCGCTCTTTGAAACGATCGGTATTCTATATTCCTATTCTATTGGGCCATTCGTTAGCTACGTGGTCTTGTGGATCCTATGTGCCATCCTGCCGGTGATCTTTTTGTCTGCTTTATAATGATGCCAGAATCTCCGTACTACCTTCTCAGTCAAGGTCTCAGAGATGAGGCAATCGCATCTCTAGCGAAGCTCCGAAGTAAACCCAAAGCAGCTGTCGAGAAGGAGGCCGATGAAATACAGGTAAGTCAGCAAAGTAATAATTAATCAATATAATTTTCTCTTATAAAACCTACCGCTTAAAATTCTTAGTAGTAAAGAAACATAATTCAACTCTTAGTTGAACTTTTACAAATTCTTTGTTAAGAATAAATATATTTTGTGGTTTGACAATAAGAGCCAAGCGCAGTTGTTCTTTCACAATCTTTATCATTACAATTATATATAAGGACTCGTGTACGTTTCGACTCTTTCTTCGGGTCATCTTTGTTAAGAAATTCTAGTTGTTGGAATATTTAGTTTTCTGAAAAACTGTCCGAAAATATGTGATCGGTATAAACTATTCTAATAAATTTCTAATTGCAACGTGTCCGTTTATAGTGTCGTAGATTTCTCGAGCGACAAGGTAATTGCTAATGTTACCTGCACTGTTACGAACATGTACGCGATCGTTGATGAACACATCCGAGTACATATTGTCCGTCAGATCACGTTAGACAAACGAAGTCGCGGCTAAGGCCGTTCCTTGATCTTAAACAACAATGAGGGATAGTTATAATTGACGTGCAGAGTCTCGCAGAACTGCAGGTTGCACGCGACTATATATTACACGAGAAAAAATAGCTATAGCTTCAGCGTTGGAACATTTACATAATAAAATATAATTGCAAAAGAAATTAACATTGAATACAATTTTGAGGAATTAAGAGATCCGATTATAAATGGACAGCAAATTTGCTTCACTGTTAATTGAAAATTTGTTTCTTAATAATAATATGGTCGTTTTATTATCCTATTTATTTTTCAGAATATTTTAGGCAAATTGTTACGCACTCCAATTTTTATATTTATTGCTTAATAAATTTGTCTCGCTTTTGATTTTTCAGGTGATACTTGACGAGGCTTTCAAGAATCAAGCCAGTTTCTCGGAACTGTTCAAAGTAAAAGCGAACTTCAAGGCGTTGATCTACACATGTCTCATGGTCTCCTTCCAACAATTTACCGGTATCACCGTGGTGGAGTACTATTTGCAAGATATCTTTATAGCTGCCGGAGGTCTCGTTCCAATGGAGATAGCGCCGATTGTCATTGGAGTCGTGCGGGTGTTAGCGTCAACAGTGACACCCATGGTTGTCGACAGGTCAGGTAGAAAGATACTTCTCGTTTTCTCCGGCATCGGAGAGACAATCAGTTTGGTGAGTAATTGCCTCTGTTTTTAGATTTGAAATTGATCAACAATTAATTAAAATAATTACACTCATAAAAAAAAAATTAATTTGATTTTAATCTGGGATGTAATTTAACTTAATTATGAGAACCTCGTTATGTTATATCTTATTTTGTTATTGATACTGAGTACATATTGCCTCATTGACATATTGCCTAATTACCAGTAGAAATAAATTATAATAGCGTTAAAATTGTGCTTTAAATATAGGCATAACAACTGATATTATTCAATGTAGAAGAAATATACAAGAGAGAATATCTTATATAAAGAAACATCAGAAATATGTTACTATAGAAAGTATACGCTTGATCCATATCGAGTCTTGTATTTCTAAGAAACCAATTGCAATTATTTATAAAACATTGCATAACCGATAGAGTTAATATTAATTATACAATGTACACTTAGTTTTAAAGCATGATAGTTTAAAATAAATTAATATATGACTTAGTGTTTAATATATCTTGCATTGAAACTTTTACAAAGTTTTTATATTATTTTTTGTTTGATAAACAGCGAATTGATTCAGAAATTAATAGAGTGTGTGATAGACACAACGCGGATTTCTTTTTTGTTTTATGGAACGAGTTGCAATTTTGTCGCTTTGCGACAGAATGATGAATCTAAGCAGTTTGTTAGAGTAGACATGGACATGAGTTGTCAGTTTTAAAAGCCTCAAAAAATTTATATTAAAATTATTAAAATTATAAAAATATATTTTATTTCAAGATTATTAATTAAACGCGTTATCTATAAAATTGCGTTTAATTAATAAGCACAAACTGCTATTAAATTTGAGATCAAATACTTAATATTAATAAAAAAAATTGTAATTTTTATTAGATTCTTTATTTGATTAAACAGAGGCTTATTTTGCAAGCATCGTAATTATGGCGTTAATGAGATAAATTAAAGAAGAATTAAATTTTGTAATGTATATTAATCTAACACTGATAGTCATATCCTATAAATATTTTTTGACGATAACTTTTACATATTTAGCGTGAATTTTCGCGTGCCGATTATTTCTCATATTCACTGATTGCATGCTGATCGTTAAATGCATTTTCTGGTAGTGCGTTTACGATCGGCATTCATAATTACACTTGCTACCAATGCCGCAAATTACGGCATTTAATGACTCCTTCTTTTATCACTCATCTCACCTTCGAGGAAATCATTTTCGGCGCAAACGACTTAATTACCTGATAAAGAGGATCGAGTCACGATTCTTTCTGTAAATCGGATAAAGATAAACGCGCGACACGGTAAAGTCCTCATGTTCGATAATGTCTGCTTGATGTAGGAAATGTAACAGCGCATCACGCGGATGTACATTGCAATGCGAGACGAGGAAGGTAGAGCATCATTATACATACGGGTCATTATTACGTATTCCGATGGAATGCGATGGAATACATCAGACTGTGTGTGCACGATGACATAATTTGTGCGCGACAGAAGGCAGACGCGCGTATGATAACACACGCAGAAACGAGTTGAAAAAATTCTTTCTTTTAGGATCTTTTGAAACCCGAGTTGTTTTTTTCGTTGTTATTAGGTACTTTGAAAGATATCTCTGTACTCTGGGAGTTTAACAATTGTAAGAAACTTCGGAAAATTGTCATAACGATGTGTCAACGTAGATCATAATAATTCCAGCGCCGAACATGTTCAATAGCACTGAATTTCTTTGTTATGCAAATTTTGACTTTAAGAGTGCAAAAGTCTTTTATTACGAGCTTGTCGTGTAAACAGGCATTTATTTTGCAGTTTGCCCTGGGCTTATATTTCTACCTGAAGGAAGTACAGCACGCGGACGACGTGGTAGAGCAGATATCCTGGTTGCCGGTGGTCTCACTCATCATCTTTATGATCACATTCAGCATAGGCTGGGATGCAATTCCATGGGCAATGACGGGCGAGATGTTTGCCTCGAACGTAAAGGCTAGTGCTTCCAGTATAACGGTTTTCGTCTGCTGGTTCTTGGCCTTTGTCACCACCAAGTTCTCTATCAACCTCGATAAGGCATTCCATGGCATGTACGCGACCTTTTGGATGTTCGCAGGATTATCTTTCCTTAGTATCTTTTTCACGGTATTGTTCTTGCCCGAAACGAAAGGCAAGACACTTCAGCAAATCCAGGACGAACTCAATGGAGTGACATGTCGAGAAAGGAATGAAGACGTGAAGATGGAACATTCGCGTCCGATTATCCTGACGAATGGTGTACGCATAAACACCTGATGAATTCGCGAAACATTTAAAAAAAATTTTATATTTATAAAACATACGTGGCATAAAGTTGTATAATATATTTAGATATTTGATGTTATTTACTGCGGAGAAGAATGAAGCAGAGTATTAGAAATGCGGATTATATATATACACCTATATCCCATTGCCAATTTTATAGAGATATAATATAAGTCTTTAATAAGTAAAAAAGGAATATATATTCTTGCGCTTGGACCACCGTTTAATCTCCTGTTACTAGTATTGCTTGAATCATAAAGAAAAACGGAAAACGGATCAATTAACGAACGATTGTTCGACAATATAAATGAATTGATCAATAAATATGTTCAGGAAATTTAAAGGGAGTAAAACGGGGATTCTACCTTATCTTTACTCATATATCATATGTACGCAGAGACAATTTTGTTATTTTTTACATGAAACCAAAAATATTTTATTATCTTCCAAATATACCTTAACATAACGCTTAAAACGGCTTACAGTAATTGTATGTTTATATAATGCAAGTCATATACGTATATTTATACATACGCTCGCGTTAATGATACTTGCTACGTATCGCTGGCAATTTTGGTAGCGCTGCAATTTGCAAATTGGGAACTTGTTTTCAAGCGCTTCACCGCCTGTCCCGACTCTTTGATGAAAAATCAACAAACCTTTATTTTCGCCCGTCTGCAAAATAATTCCTTATTTTTCTATAAAACAGAAATATAATTATTAATTAATTTCATCGCTTTATGGCTGCTATTTTATCGTCATTGTTGCCTCATTTATTACAAAGCTGATTAAGTTACTACCTTATCTATTATTTTAAAGTAAATTGGTAAAGAACTCTTCTCCCCTCGCAAATTTCATGATCAAAATCACGAATTGGGTTTAATCCAGCATTTTAATGAGATCCTGAAAGTAAAATTCGGAAATAAATTCTATCCGTCTATCCTTTTGTTTTTCTATAACTCGACCTGCTTCTCTCGGTCGAGGGCAGCCCTTTCGATGGGGGAGCTTCTTCGAGGGGGACACTGTTCTGCGGCGACGTCTCGCCACCTTGACCACGGCGCCTCGTTTCAGGGTCTAGGTCTCGAGACGTCGGTCGTTGCATCCCTCACCATTTCATCGCAGCGATAGCGATTGAGATCGCGCTTTGCGATGTGCGGCAGAAATGAGTGGGAGAAAGACATGGAGACGATTAAAGATAGAGAATATGATCTCCACTCGAGACACATACGCAATAGGACCACCGGCCATCGCTGTCCCGAAGAGATGACGGAGAAAGGTTCTAAACTCCCTCAGTTCTTGGCTGCTGTGGCGGGTAAGTCAGCGTCTGTCAATAAAGGTTTGCATCCTCGAGGGGAAGGAATCCAATTAATCCATTATCAATACGCTGTTATCTTAAACTCATTTAAGTCTACTTTTCGTGTATTTCTTCAAAGCAATTTCACTTTAATCCGAAAATTTTTATTTGTTTTTTTAATTTTTTATTACTTAAGAACTGTGTATATTAAAAGTCCTGCTCATTTGTACTAGAAGTTTTGATAGCGCAACTTTAATTATTTCATATTTAAATTTTTATTTTTGAAAAGAAAATTATTAGACTTATAAATTTTGCTATAATTACACGTAGATTTATAACGTAATCTACAGTTGCAAGATAAATCTTATCGTGCGGTTGGTTAAATCGATAAGACAAATGATGAATCTTTCGGTATGTGTGTGATATAATCGATGAATGATTTAATTACAGAAAAAAAATTATCAATTAAAAAATTTTTTACGATCAAAAATGCACGTGGCATCACGTGCCATCCGTGTTCTTTCCCTATTCATATTATCTCGTGGCATATTCATGTTTCACATTGCAAAGCGACGATTCCGGGTGCACATCTCTATGGATCCTGTATATATTCGCAATAATACTTGGCATGGATTAATTGTGTAAACGACAGATAATCACTATCACCTCGTGTCAGACGTTATCAATGAGAAAGTTAGTAATTTACGAAAGTAACTCAGTAAGTCAGTAACTCGACAATCACGTATTATCGCGCGTGCAACGACATCAAGAGAAAATAGTCTCACTGCTGTAGTGATACTTCCACGCAATGAGATTTCTATCTAGTCCAGTAATCTTAGGATTTCACTTCGGAAAAATTCCAAGTGAGGACTCATTTTGAATTTTTCCGAAGATTGATCGAATTTTTGTCTAAAGTTACTGGACTAATCTGTGTCATATCTTACTTGCGTATATCAAGAAGAATCGTCGACGTTGAGTGCGCAGGCAAATTGATGATTGCGCAGACAAATTGATGATTGCGCACTCTTCAAAGAGGATTGTTACGTCTTATAGGACATCTAAAGGACATCTTGAAGTTATCTTATAAAATTGTCTTTATAACGTTTTTAAGACGTCCTGATTTACGGTTTCTTTAGAACATTGTTTTAGTCGTATTCTACACATGCGTGTTGTCTCGGTTGTTGTAGATTATAATTTGGAAGTTCCATGCCAAATCGCTTTTGAGGAACAAAAAAATGTTATATTTGGTTTGTGTTGGATGAGATAATATCAACTAAAATCGAGTGCTGATACCTGGTCTTTAGAGCGGACCACATCAAATAAACATATACAATGATTAAGCAGAGTTGAGTTGATTTAATCATAAATGCGCAAGCAAGAAAACATTACCAATTTGATATGTCTACAAGAATTCCGTTAAAGACATTGGAATTATTTTTATTGGTATTACCCAGTTATTCTACAAACACATTATTAAGCGCATTTATACTTTCTACCTATTAAGTAAGTACTTATTAGATTATTAGAATATTAACATTTATATTCGCATTATCATAATTATGTGTTGTTCACTGCCGGTAAGATCTCCAACAGTTCGAGGCAGATAGATATCTCTTAAGAGTTTCCTTTCTGATGAAACAAAAATCCAGCTTTAATAATTAAACGTTTAAATAATAGCACGTTGATTAAATACGAGAAGAATACTCCAACAATTATTTATCGTGGTATTTTCCATTTGTATATCCTGGAATTTTTGTACAATCATAGCTAGTCTATCTCTCCTCGCGTCTGGTGCGGCTCAGGGGTGGCCTAGTCCGGTTATCCCTAAATTGGGAAAGGATGGTGGACCTTTGGGGTCACCGATCAGCAGCGAGCAGAGTTCCTGGATAGTATCTCTGATGCCCATTGGTGCAACTATTGGCAGCTTTGGGGCGGGATACCTCGGAGACAGGTATGGATATATGTATAAATAAACCGTTCAATTGCACGCACGAATAATTTTGCAATATATCGATTTAACTATGCTATTTCTCAAGCCTTACAAGCTTGAAATTAAAGAAAGGAATCAATTTTTATAAAGAAATGAAGCACGCGTATTATATTCAAATATTTGACAAAAGCAACTGAACTGAAGACAATAAAAAATTGATTTTCTCTGTTTCTATAGATGGGGCCGTAAACGAGCATTGCTATCTTCTCTGGTGCCGTTTATAATTGGATGGACACTCGTCATTAGTGCAGGCCACGTGGCACAGCTTTATGTCGCTCGATTTATACTTGGATTGGCTTTATCTATCACGTTCACAATCGTTCCTATGTATTGTGGCGAAATCGCTGAGGTAAATTTATTGTGCATGCATGTACAAGCGACGCAAACATTTCTACGCATAGTTTTCAAGCATTATCGTGTTTTCTTCTGTTTAAAATATGACAATTAATTGGTACGTAATTTAATGTGTATTAATTTTTGTGTCGTTTAATCTCTCTCTTATTTAGTTTATAAAATCATTTTTACTGTGTTTTCCAAAGATATGTTATGCTTCGCAGAATGTATAAACATGATTAGAATAAATACAGTTACTATTTCAAGTCCTTGTTCGTTAAATAGTATTAATTAATTAAACTGTTTATTATATAATAACGAAGTTGTTATATCTCTTTAGATTTCTGTCAGGGGAGCGTTGGGATCTTTCCTTCAGCTTCTTAACACGATCGGTTTTCTATATTCCTACGCTATTGGGCCGTTCGTCAACTACGTGGTTTTTTGTATTCTCTGTGCCATCTTGCCGGTTATCTTCTTCGTCTGCTTTATGATGATGCCGGAATCTCCGTACTTCCTCCTCAGCCAGGATCGCAGAGATGAGGCAATCGAATCTCTAGCGAAACTCCGAAGCAAATCTAAAGCGGCTGTCGTGGAGGAGACCGACGAAATACAGGTAAGGCAGCAAAGCTGATAATTTTGTCTTATAAAATCCACTGCTCTAAAAGAATCTCAAGGTAAAGAATCAAAAAGAATCAAAGATAAATAATTAATTTAACTCTCAATTAATCTTCTATTAATTTTTGGTTAAGAAATTTAAATTGTTAAAGGTATATTCAATTTTATAAAAAAGTTTGTGCGAAAAATATGCGTTCGATATAAATTATTTTAATAAAAATTAATAATTTCGCGGCCGTTTATGTCTTTGTTGATTTCTCGAGTGACAAGGTAATTGCTAAAAAACTATCTGAACTGTTACGAGCACGTACTCGATTATTGATGTACATATATAAGCGCATGTCCTAGTATATATTATCCAGTCGCATTAGACAAATGCTATGATCTCAGCTGAGGCCGTTCCTTGATTCTAAACGATAATGTCGCACAGTCGTAAGTGACAATTATGACTGGCGTGCAATGCAGAGCCTCGAAGAACTGCAGAGTGTTCTTTTAGTCGTACGCAATTATAGGTATATTAAACGAGGAAAAGTAGCTATTGCTTCAGCATTAAAACAGTCTTGATATCGGAACGATAACTTTAGTCTTTACATTATCCCAATTATTTCAGAATATTTTAGGCAAACTGTTATGTTTCAATTTTCATATTTATTGTTTTCTTAATAATAAATTCGTATCGATTTTGATTCCTCAGGTGATACTCGACGAAGCTTTCAAGAATCAAGTCAGAATTTCGGACCTGTTTAGAGTGAAAGCGAATTTCAAGGCGTTGATCTACACATGTATCATGGCTTCCTTCCAGCAGCTTGTAGGCATCAACTTCGTACTGTTCTACATGCAAAATATCTTTATTGCTGCCGGAGGTCTTGTCTCATCGGAGATAACGGCAATTATCGTCGGAGTCGTACAGGTGGTAGCGTCAATGGTCACTCCCGTGGTTGTCGACAGGTCAGGTAGAAAGATACTCCTCATTCTCTCCGGAATCGGAGTGACAATTAGTTCGGTGAGTAACTGTTCCTATTTTTAGATTTAAATTTAAATTTATCAACGATGAATTTGAATAATTACTCTCATGAAAATAAGAAAGATTCGAGTATATTTGATATTTTTTAAAAAGGTTGGGCTTATAAATTGTAAATTTCACTTTTTGGATATCTAAACAATAGGTCTGTATAGATTTGGCATTATTATGAGACCTTAAACTTTTGGAATCCTTCCCTTGTTAGACTTTTATTACGAGCTTGTCGTGTGACCGAGCATTTATTTTGCAGTTTTCCCTGGGCTTGTATTTCTACTTGAAGGAGGTACAGCACGCGGACGACGTGATAGAACAGATATCCTGGTTGCCGGTAGTTGCGCTCGTCATCTACATTGCCACGTACAGCGTAGGCTGGGGTTCGGTTCCATGGGCAATGATGGGTGAGATGTTTGCCTCGAATGTCAAAGCTAAGGCTTCCAGTATAACGGTTTTCTTCAGCAAATTATTTCTCTTCATCACCACCAAATTCCCCGTCGATCTTGAAGAGGCGTTAAACGGCAAGTACGCAACCTTCTGGATGTTCGGAGGATTCTGCATTCTTAGTATCCTCTTCACGGTATTGCTGTTGCCCGAAACGAAAGGCAAGACTCTGCAGCAAATCCAGGACAAACTCAATGGTGTAACTTCGACTGTAAAGGAAGAGAACGGGACGAAGACGTGAATAGGGAACACTCGCGTTCGATTATCCTGACGAATGGTGTACGCTAAACACCTGATAAATTCGCGAAACACTTTGCAGAGAGTAAATATTTATTTAAAAAATACGTGAAGTGTAGTTTTATATATTTATGATATATCTAGGAATTTGATATTATTTATAGTGGAGAAGAGAGAGAATCAAGTACCAGATATGCAGATAAAAGTTGATATACCTCCATGTCAATTCGAATTAAAGCAACAAATGGAAATGCTAATTTTGAAGCAAATATATAATACCTAGTGCCTGTTGATTTCACTGCAAATGCTTTAATTGTCGGTGCGTGGGATGTCTTGAATGAATGATCAGAGATATCATCCATCAATATACAATCGTACATACATGCTAACATTTAAAAATAATTTGTTTTACATAATTATAAATATTTATTAATTAAATAAAGAGGGTTAACAAAATATAATTTAAAGACAGTGGACCTATTCTGTAACTCTTAACGACAGTTTCGTTATCGTTATATTGTCGTTGCGCAACTCAAATATAACGATAAAGAAACTGCCGTTAAATTATTTAATTATCTACAAGTAATTCAACTGGACAATAATACTGTTAATTGCAAGCAAACTTATCTTATTTGTTTAAATAACAACAAAACTAATCGTTCTTAAAGATAAATTTTCCTGCACAGATTAAAATGCATTTATAAATAAAAAATAATCTTTTTAAGCTTTGTGTGATTCAATGTCTACAATACAAATATCATTTTATTTGATAGTATTTTAATATATCACAAATACGTATAGAAATAGTTTAGCATATTCCTATACGTATTCTTTAGCGAGGAAAAAGGTGGAAAGAAGATAAATATTATAATTTGCTAAGGAGCACAATATTGAAAGTTTAACGAGTAGGTATATGAGAGCAATTTTGGTAGCGCTATATACTTGCAATTCGGAACTTGTTTTCAATTGCACTTCGCCGTCTGTCGCAACTCTTTCACGAGAAATAAACTTGCCTTTATTGAGAATGATTGAGTTACTTATCTATTATTTTAAAATTAAAAATTGGCAGAACTCTTCTCTCTCCTCGCAAACATTTTAATTATGAAAATCACAAATTGAATTTAATCCAACATTTTAATGAGATCCTAAGTAAAATTCGGAAATAAATTCTCATCTATGTTTTTGTTTTTTTATTATTCCATCTGCTTCTTTCAGTCAAGAGCATCCCTTTCGATAGGGTAGCTTGCTAGGAACCGTTCTCTGCGGCGCCGCCGCGCGACCTTGATCATTGCAGTTTATTTCAAGGTCTAGGTCTCGAGACATCGATCGTTGCATCATAATGCAGCAACGGTGATCGACTTGCAATTGAGATTACACTTTGCGAAAAGTGGCAATACGGATGAATGTGGGACAGTCACGTGGAAATGATTAGAGATCAAGAAAATGACCCCCACTCGCGGCAACGTGGAGATAGGAGCGCTCTTATAAAGATTATGCCTACAGCATTGTACCAGTGAGTGTCTCTCGGTGTTGTGTGATACACTCCCAATCAGAGAATCCGTAGAGTTGCATCCGTACATATGCGACAAAACATCGTTGCGCACCGTCAGCCATCACTATCTCGAAAAGATGACAGAGAAAGGTTCCAAACTCCCTCAGTTCCTGGCTGCTGGGGCGGGTAAGTCCGTTTCTGTCAATAAAGGACTAAGGCTACGATGCCTACGATCAACGTGACGCTACAAATGCTTTGGAGCGTTCTTTTTCTCTTTCTTTCTTCATTGAAAGAAAAGAGAAGAGGAATGCTTCGAAGCATTAAATCCTTGAGGAAAAAAATACTAAAAATTAATTTATTGTCAAAACGCTGTTTTCTTGAACTCGTTTGAGCTTGCTTTCCGAGAATTTCTAATAGCTTGAGAACTGTATCGGAAAATGTTATCTGTGCTGGAAGTTTTGAAAACGCAAATTCAATTATCAGCTATTTGAATCTTTTATTTCTGAAAGAATAAGGTCATTAGATTTATATAAATTCCACTATAACGTGATAATGAGTTAATATTATAAGATAAATCTTATCGTGTTATCTAATTAAACGATAATAGAAATCTCAAATAATTCGCCATATGCATGATTGATCGTATGATTGATGACAGTTATAAAAAACAATTATATAATATCAACGAAGATTTTTCACAATCGAAAGTGAGGCATCCAAACGACCTTTTTCTACTTACGTTACTTCGTGACGAATTCGCGTTTTACATTACGAAACGATGATTCCGGGGGCGTATCTATCTGGTTCTGTATATTTGCTATATTTGACACGCATTTATTGCCGGTGGGTCTACTCTATAACTCTTAACGACAGTTTCGTTGTCGTTATATTTGCGTTGCGCAGATATTATATATGGTAAAAAAGCTGCGCAACGACAATATATAACACGATAATAAAACTGTCGATTGTTAAGAATAGGGGTGCTGGTGATAGATAATCGCTTTCACCTAGTGTCAGGCGCGATCAATAAAAAAATAATTTACTAAATTTACTAAATTCAGCGCAAATTGGTAACTCAACAACCGCATATTATCGCACGCGCAAAGAGATCATGCAAAAATAGAAATGGTTCCACCGCAAAGAGGATAATTCCAAGCAATGACGACGACCCATAAATGCGAAAGCTCTATTTGTCTCGTATTTTGCGTATCAAAGAGGATCGTCGACGTTGAATGCGCAGACAAATTAATGATTGTGCACTAGCTCTTCAAAGAGCATTGATGCGTATGTACGTCTTATAAGACATCTAAAAGGACGTCTTAGAATTCTTAAAGACAAATTCAGAGAAACAACTTCATAAAATAACTTCTTTACAAAGTTTTTAAGACGCCCTGATTTATGATGTCTTGAAGACAATTGTCTTAAGGCGACTTCTAGATATGCATGTTATCTGTGTTGCTCTAGATTATAATTAGTAAAGTTCCATATAGCAAATTGTTTGAGAGACAAAGAATGTAATTTGAGCCATATTGATTCTGCCACTTTGAGTTTATCAGTTTTGACACTAGATTAGTATTCAGCGAGCTGAAAAATTTTTAAGTTTGACTAACATAATTAAAAAATATTTCATAGATCCTTAATGATCTAATGTAAGTTGCAACTTTGGCAGACAATTTCTTTTTGACTACAATAGACACAACAAATTCCTTTTAAGGGTTGAAAGTCTTAACAACATACTTTTAATTTTGATTGCAATAAAACTTCTTTAACACATCATATATTGTAGTTATAATATGTTAAAATTTAAAATACACTAAAATAGCTCTTTCTTGCAGATGTAACTGCAAATTTTTCAAAATTGTGACGTGATAGAGCAATTTGATGCACGAAATTGTATTTAGCGTTCAAAAAAACTACGGGAAACGATTATTCTCATTCTTATACATTTTAAATAACAGCATATTGATTAAGCGCGCGAAGAAGTTATGCTAATATTCCAGCGATTATTTATCGTAGTATTTTCCATTTGTACATCCTGAAATTTTGTACAATCACAGCTGGTTTAGCTGCTATCTCGACTGGTTGCGCTGGAGGGTGGTCAAGTCCGGTCCTACCCAAATTAGAAGGGAATGGTGGACCTTTAGGATCGCCTATCAGCGCCGAGGAGGGTTCCTGGATAGGATCTCTGGCGGCCATCGGTGCTATCTTTGGCAGCTTAGTGGCGGGATACCTCGGAGACAGGTACGGTTATATAAAATAGTCGTACAATTGCACGCACGAATAATTACGTAATACCGCGATTTAACTATGCGTCATAATTTCCTCCTCGAAACCACAGGTTGAAAACTAGAGAAAAAAGTCAATCTTTATATGAAGAGATGAAGCGTGTATTAGATTCAAATACTCGACGAAGACAGTTAAACACTGAAGATGATGAAAAACTGATTTTATCTCTATAGATGGGGCCGTAAACGAACATTACTATCTTCTGTGGTGCTGTATTTAATTGGATGGGCACTTATCGCCACTGCAGGCCACGTTGCACAGCTTTATGTCGCTCGAATTATACATGGATTGACTATGGCTATGACGTTTGTAATTCTCCCTATGTATTGTGGCGAAATCGCTGAGGTAAATTTATTTTGCATACGTGTACAAGCGATATTATCATTTACACGCAGAGTTTTCCAGGATTATCATCTTCTTTTCCGTTTCTCGTTTAATATGACGATTAATTGGTACTTTATAAATTTTTATATCGTTCAATCTATTGCTGCTGGGATCTTTGTTGCTGGGAAAATCAAGGAAAAACAGATGAACAAAACATAAAAATAAATAATGTTACTATTTCAAGTCTTTGTTTGTTAGGAAATATTAAAATAATTACATTACTCGTTATATAATAACAAATTTATAGAAAATACATATATAACTATTGTTATATATTTTCAGACTTCTATCAGGGGAGCGTTGGGCTCTTTTCTTCAACTCTTCATCACGATCGGTATCTTATATGCCTTCGCTATTGGGCCATTCGTCAGCTACTTGGTCTTTTGGATTGTCTGTGCCATCCCGCCGGCGATCTTCTTCGTCTGCTTCATGATGATGCCGGAGTCTCCGTATTTCTTCCTCAGCCAGGGCCGCAGAGATAAGGCGATTGCATCACTAGTGAAGCTCCGAGGCAAATCCGAAGCGGCTGTCCAGGAGGAGGCCGACGAAATGCAGGTATGTATAAGTTAGCAAAGCATAATTTTCTTTTATAAAATTTTCTGTTCTAAGAGAATCTCGAGATTCTTAAGAGTTAAAAATTAATTCGACTTTCAGTTGACCTTTTATATTAATTCCTAAGTAGCACAGTCAAATGACGTATTAATTCCGTCATAATGCTGTCTTAATGACGTTAGAGACGGCTTTATGACGGAATTAATACGTCATTTGACGTCACTGTGCTATCTGGGTTGTTAAGAAATAATTGTCGGGTAATACAGTATTATGAAAAACTCTGTACGAAAAATACATGTGGTTGGTAATAAATATTCTGTTAAAAATTGCTAATTTCATTGAGGCCGTTTATGGCTTCGTTGATTTCTCGAGTAATAAAATAATTGTTAATGCTACCTGCACTGTTATCGAACACGTACTTGATCATTGCTAAGCGCATGTCGCCGAGTGTATATTGTCAATCACGTTAAACAAACAAGATCGCAATTAAGGCCATTCCTCGATCTTAAATGATAATGTCGCACAATCGTGAGAGACAGTTATGACTGGCATACAATGCAGAGTCTCGCAGAACTGCCGGGTATTCTTTCAGTCGTACGTGACTGTTAAACGAGGATGTAGCTATTGCTTCAGCATTGAAATAGACGCAAAATATAATATAATTGTAAGAATAATTGATATTAAAAACCACTTTGAGAGGAATTAGAAGCTCCGATTGTACATAAGTGGACAGCGAATTTGCTTCACAAAGTGTTAACTGTAACTTTATCTTTTAATGACAATTTGATCTTCTTATTAACTCTTTTTTTCAGAATAATCTAAGCAAACAGTTACGTTCAAATTTTTATATTTATTGTAATTATATTTATTGCTTAATAAATTCGTCTCGTTTTTAATTTTCCAGGTTACACTTGACGAGGCTTGCAGGAATCAAGCAAGCATCTCGGATCTGTTCAAAGTAAAGGCGAACCTCAAAGCGCTGACCTACGTATGTACCATGGTTTTTTTCCAGCAGTTTACCGGTATCAACGTCGTGCTGCTGTATATGCATAATATCTTTATTGCTGCCGGAGGTCTCGTCCCAATGGAGATAGCGCCGATTATCATTGCAGTCGTGCAGGTGTTAGGGTCACTGGTGACACCTTTTGTTGTTGACAGGTCAGGTAGAAGGATGCTTCTCGTTTTCTCCGGCATCGGAGAGACAGTCAGTTTAGTGAGTAATTGCTTCTATTTTTAGATTTTAGCTCAAATTGATCAACAATAAATTAAAATTATCCTTATAAAAATAAGAAAAAATTAATTTGATTTGAATCTGGGATGTAATTTAATTCAACTATGAGAAGCTCGTCAAATCTTCCTTTGTTGTTGATACTACCTTATTAATAAAGATAATTAACAGTAGAAATCAATTATAATAGCGTTAAAATTTTGCATTAAATATACGCACAATACGCAATTGATATTCGAGTGTTTGCAAGAATATACAAGGATATCTTATTATAAAGAAACAACAGAAATATATGTTAACTCTCCTGGTCGTGCGTTGACGATTAGTATACGCATAATTACACTTGCTGCTAGTTGCTGCAAGCAACTATTTAATCATTCTCAGGACGAACTATTTCATCACTCGACATAGAAAATCGAATCGCGATTTCAGATTGTCATTCGGAGATCACACGATTCTCTCTGCAGATCAGATAAAGATAAACGCACGAAAACTTTTCCGTGTTCAGTAAAGTCTGATGTAGGAAAAACAACAGCGAATCACGGGACGTAGTAGTGCGAGATGAGGAAGGTCAAGCATATCATTATAAATACCGATTATTGTTACGCATTCCGATGGAATGCATCGGATGCAATTCAATGCATGAAAATTTTCACGTGATCGTGTGTACGATTACATAATTTACTACAGAAGGCAGACGCCTATAATGAAACACGTATAAAAAAATACGGTAGAAACGAGTTGAGAAAATTGTAATTATTGTATTTTAGGATTTTTTGAAACTCGAATCCCTTTTTTCGTTGCCATTATGTAACTTTGGAAGATATCTCGGTACTTTGGGAGTTGAATGATTTTAAAAATTGTGAGAAATTTCAGAAAATGTTCATAAAGATGTGTTATCATAGATTAGAATCTCTGTAGCGCAAAACATGTTTGGTAGCACAGAATTTTTTTATTATGCATATAAAATGTTGACTTTTGCTCTTGGATTTTTGTTACATGTTTAACATAATGTAACCATATGGCATTTATTTTGCAGTGTGCCCTGGGCTTGTATTTCTTCCTGAAGGAGGTACAACATGCGGACGACGTGATAGAGAAGATATCCTGGTTGCCGGTGGTCGCGCTCGTCATTTACATTGCCACGTACAGCGTAGGCTGGGGTGCGGTTACGTGGGCAATGATGGGCGAGATGTTTGCCTCGAACATCAAGGCTAAGGCTTCCAGTATAACGGTTTTATTTCACTGGTTCTTGGCCTTCATCATTGGTAAATTCTTCGTCAATCTTGAAGAGGCGTTCAATGGCAAATACGCCATCTTCTGGATGTTCGGAGGTTTCTGCATCGTTAGTATTCTTTTCACCGTATTGCTGTTACCCGAAACGAAAGGCAAGACTCTTCAGCAAATCCAGGACGAACTCGGTGGAGTGACTTCGACCATAAACGTCGAGAACGGAACGAAGAAGTGAGGAAGAAACGCTCGCATTCGATTATCCTGACGAATGGTGTATGCTAAACATATATCTGATAAATTCGCGAAACACTTTGAAGAGATTAGATATTTATAAAAGATACGTAGGATAAAGTTTTTATGACATATCTAGAAATTTGATATATTATTTAGAGAAGAATCAAGTAGAGTACCTGAAATGCGCACAATATATGTGCTTATATTTTACTGCTAAAGGGCCTAGCGGAGTAAGCATGTGAAATCGGCCCTTGATCATACAGAGCTGACATTAATGTCACAAGTTAGTACCAATATGATAAAACTTTCCACCAAATATTATTTTAAAAAATTTATTTTTTTAGAAGTTATGCAGGGAGAAAGTAAAATAAAGAAATGTATATATTTTTCTCGAAAACCACTTGACCAATCTTGATGAAAAAAATATATGTTATGTAGACTAATAAAACTAATTAACAAAAAAAATGTCCAAAATGTTTGCCAAAAAAAAGACCAAAAAAAAAATATTTGAATTTTTTAATATTTTTTTTAGGGTGATATTTTCGAGGTACCCCTTTGAAATTTTTATGGAAATTTCTCTTAAAGTGTCCACTATAACATATATTTTTTTCAATTTTTTTAAAATGGTGGAACATAGTTAAAAATACGAAAATCGTAAGCGTCGCGTCACTCCGGCGCACAGTGCAGTGCCATTCCGCGTTGCGGGTGTTCGATGTAACTTTAATAGCACATATGTACGTCTGCAATTAGCCCATAATATGTATACTTTTTAATTTTTATAGTTTCCAGAGTTTACCACCTGGAGGTTGCAGTACGGTTTTAAACTCCTTATCGGAGTGCTTTTTTAACGTGAGTCCCCTCGCCTCTCACTATATTTCCGTAAAATCGGGGTGCTTTTTTAACGTGAGTCCCCTCGCCTTTCACTACGTTTCCGTAAAATCGGGGTGCTTTTTTAACGTGAGTCCCTTTGCCTCTTACTACGTTTCTGTAAAATCGGGGTGCTTTTTTAACGTGAATCCCCTCGCCTTTCACTACGTTCCCGTAAAATCAGGGTGCTTTTTGAATGTAAGACCTTTCGCCTCTCATTACACCCTACACCTACGATTTATTTAATCTTCTTCACTATCACTGTCTATTACTGGAATGTTATTTGTTTTCTTAAACAGATCGCTAATGGGCTACGAACAATTGGAGACCGACCGTGACTCTTTTACGCGACGCGACGGGTTGCGAGTATACGAGATGTTGTGATCTCGATAACGAGTGATATATATAACGTAAGTCATACTATGCATATTGATAAAAACGCTCGTGCTAATATGATACTTTGGTACATATCATTTATAAGCTTCGTTTTCCAAGCGTAGAGAAATTTATGATGTGCCTGTAAAAACGTTCTTTTCAAGCAAGTTCCTATCTGGTCGGTAATTAGGAAACGCAGTGGAGCAATAATACAATTCTTCTACTTACATTTTATCATGATTTTTCTAGTATTACGTATGCTGGACGTAAGCATAAAGCATAATTAATAAAAGAGATTAATTTCGTGGCGTACTTCTCGTTCACGGATGAGAGACTAGTCATTGTATTAATTAGTTTATTCACTTAAAGTTTCTAAGTTTATTATAATGCTGATATTGTAATATCTTCTTTTACGCGACGCGACGGGTTGCGAGTATACGAGATGTTGTGATCTCGATAACGAGTGATATATATAACGTAAGTCATACTATGCATATTGATAAAAACGCTCGTGCTAATATGATACTTTGGTACATATCATTTATAAGCTTCGTTTTCCAAGCGTAGAGAAATTTATGATGTGCCTGTAAAAACGTTCTTTTCAAGCAAGTTCCTATCTGGTCGGTAATTAGGAAACGCAGTGGAGCAATAATACAATTCTTCTACTTACATTTTATCATGATTTTTCTAGTATTACGTATGCTGGACGTAAGCATAAAGCATAATTAATAAAAGAGATTAATTTCGTGGCGTACTTCTCGTTCACGGATGAGAGACTAGTCATTGTATTAATTAGTTTATTCACTTAAAGTTTCTAAGTTTATTATAATGCTGATATTGTAATATCTTTAATATTATTTTAATAAGTAATACTATTTTTTAGCGAGCGATGCATTTTTTCATCTTAATAACTTAAGGAGAAATGTTACAAATTATTAATATTGTCTCTCTCAATAGGTGTACTATAAAACATTTTAATATTTTATAAAAAATCTATTTTTTCTGATATTGATTTCAAAATCTAATGTGCCAAACAAAATTATAATAAGAAATCATAATTATATTAAAGAGTGATTCTTCTAACAAATAAGCGCTGGCTGCACATGATGATGAATGAATGAGACTTTTATAAATAATTTATAATGTACATATATGTATAAAATACATATATGTACATTATAAACATATGTACATATATGTTGAAATAATTTTTTATAAAGTTTATATAAAAAACACTACTATATATTAATGAAAATAATGAATAACCATGTCTTTTGTCTTTCGCATTGAAACGTTCTGATTTATATAGTAATTTCGAAAACAGACTTTATTCAAGACAGTAATCTATTCTATATCTGTTACATATTGACTGTTTTTGATCATTTTGTATGTAATATATTATGTTATGTACCTATACACAATATGTTTGTACATATAATTGTGACAATAATAAATAAATTATAAGTATATTTAAAAATAATGTATATATTTGTTGCATTTTTATGACAAAAATGATGAAACATTATCTCTCTTTCCATTTTCCCAAACTCTCTTTCTCAATCTCATTGTAATAGTAATAGTATAATAAATAGTGTAATGTTACCTATATATAAAGCTAAATAGCGCGCGCGAAGCGACGTCTAGTATAAATAAATATAACGTAAATATATATTATACATATAATTGATGAATTCGATCGAACTTTTATGGATTTTTAAACTCTGATTCATCTTCGCTGTGCCATCGTTTCTTTAACACAGTTTATGTCAATGCAGCAGTATTTAATTTGTCCGAAAGCTTAATTCATCAAAATCAAGTATAACTTTTTATAAATATCAGTGCGATATGTACCGCAATTTAATAATCAGATCTTGTAGTTTATATTATTCAACCGTTCTAGAACTATTGGCACGTATGTATGACATTAAATGTACGTCGTTTTATATGTTCGTATGCAAGATTACATTTCCTTTCTATATGGCTTATTGCGGTACTTGATAAACATTTTCATTAACAAATTATAGGGCATCTCGACCATCACAGACAATGCATAAGAGCAAAGATAACTGATAATAACGTATCCCACAGTCATAACAAACTGGAACCAAAAGTTAAAAAAAGTTAATGCATTTTTTCCCGTATTTCTCTATTAATGCTGTATTTTCAAATATTTGTATACTTACACGGGGCAGAAATTCAAAATGAATCGACGTTTCACTGTATAAATGAATCGATTGTATGATGACAGGATTTATAAGGTAAGCGCAGTATGTAAGCCTGCTAAGAGGAATCCAGCCTTTGAAAGAGAGTAACCGATTAACGATGCCTATAACAAAGCAAATATACAATGATAAAAATGATCTTTTTAAACTACGACAATATTTCAAATATATTACTATATAATATATTAAGAATATGCCGATTTTTATAAAGTATATTTATGTGTTAATAAATAAACAAACCTTCGTGTTTAGTGGAACATGCTATTATAATACATGCAATACATATGGCCCAAAGTGTTCTGTTTAGTGCTACATAAATAGAAGTAGCTAGAACGGATATGTGTCGATTGTGCAACAAAAATAATACGAATACTTTGCAAAGAATAGCCAGGCACCAACACAAAATTATATGTTTCTGAAATGTATGTCAAATTAATGTAACAATTTTCATTTATGCGGTACTATATAATTCATTTATATGGAACTAGTAACTAGTTAGTTTATATAGAATATAAGTTTATATATATTCCATAAGTTTTTCAATAATTATTTATTTTTAATATGCTGTATAAAACAAAAAATATACTTTACTTCTTTTAAGACAAGATTATTCTTTAATTTTATCAAAATGTAACCCGTAATTATCCCAATGATATATGGATTCATTCTCATCCATGGTGGGAAATAGAAGATATTTGCAAGACGTCTCTCTTCATCAATTCTGTAACAATAAGAAATGAGACAATAAGAAATCTTCGTAACTTGATTTCTCAATAAGTAAAATACTTTAATAACTTACGTCGCGACATATTCGTAAACGTGTGAAATATAACCGTTAATAATAACGGAGCCTATTAAAAGTGCACTCAATATCGTAACAGCGGCATAAAAGTATCTAAAATTCATAATATATTTATTCAAGTATACGCGAAGAAGACATTAAGATAACTATAATAGTTGGTTAACATACATAGTGGACAAAATTAACAGTGCCGTAGCGATTACATAGAATTGCATATCATTAGCTAGATACCAACTCCAATTCATGCACTGTAATGCAATAAAAATTTTAGAAAAGTTTTATGCGTCTCCAAGTATAATTTTAAATTAATCTTAATCAAACGTGTTTGTACCATTGCATCCAATTCAAACAAATTATTTATGTATAAAATATTTCTCCACCAATATTTCGCACAAGTTTCGTGCAACTTTTCGTAAATGTAAAATTGCGATGTTTTATCGAACCAAGCCCAGCTTATTTGCGTTATCGCTAACACTATCATGTAAGCCGGTGTCAGCCTTAAAAAGAAAAAATTTTATTACAGCCGTGTGTAAAAAAGGAAAGTTATTATTTAGTTTACATTGAAATCAATATTCAAATTTCTTTGTAACATATTCTCTTATTTTGTTTATTACTGCAAAAATTTTATTTTGTTGTTTGTATTGTTTTCTGTGTTCTTCACAAACATATCACCATATAACAAAAACTTACCGAATAAATCTTTTTATTACATGAATGAAGAATTCAATTAATTTTTCTCCGCAATTAATCGGCTTTAATATTTCGTTCGTTTTATCTCGCATTAAATACATATAAGTCATTAAACATCCGCTTAAAAGGAAAAATGTATCAACTGCTATGAATCCAATGTCACTTAAGTATTTATAACTCTCAGTGAATCTCCACAACCATACTTTATTGTCTGTGAACATAAAGCAATTTTGGTTATGCGTATTAAACTATAAGAAAACAAAGCCAAAAATATCCATTTTACAGATTTATTATAAATTACTTACCGAGAAAATTCAATGAAAAATATGTATTATGTAAGATGATTATCGAACACATGCTTAGAAATTTTAAGCCGTGAATAACGGGTATTGTGCCGGGATCTAACTTTGTGCTAAATATCTTTCCCGTATTTGTGTAAACGGAGAAACATATTAATATTTCTCCAATTTTACTTTTCCGATATGAAGACAAATTCACTTCCTTAGACACCTTTACCGTACCTAAATCATAATTCGACGTCTTTAGTAGTAATACAAAAATCAAAATGCTTTAATTAAGTAAGATGAATATTAAACAAGGGAAATCTATACGAATAAGCTATATGTACACAAAATGTTGCTACAAAATATATTTTATAATTAATTATTAATTACTTAAAATAATAGCTGATTGCAAATTGTTAATAATTTTAACACTAAAGACAAAGACTTGATTTGTAGAAAATTGTAGCATATAAAAACGGTAAATAGTCTGTTGTAATAGAAATTATTTCTATAAGTTTTAGATATGACACTTACCATCACCAGTTTTATTCGTCTCATTTTTCTTTACATGTTTTTGGTACACAAATACATCATATATCGTTCCGATTGCTGTCATGAGAAAGGAAAACCCTAAGCCAACACTGCAAATCGAATATTTCTTGATTAATTCTTCATATTCTTTCGGAGGATTAAGATTAAAATTACTTATAATATTATTAATCTTTTCCGTTATAACATATTATTGTTGTGTTTGTATTGTCAAGTAATTACAATTTATACATTTCTTGAGACGTACCAAATGAAACGTAACGCACTACTGGGTAGTTTTTTATTATCGTCATTTAGATCTTTAACCTGGATTAGCTGAAAATCAGCGGAGTAGAGATCATCAAAGATAACTCGGTCACGAAATATTCTTTCCAAAATGAAGCTCAAATTATTTATAGTGCACGATGCTGGTAAACAGAGTCCGAGCGTAATCACATTCTAAAATATAACTTTCTGTATATATTTAAATGTCGAACGCGTCCTTCATCACATAAAGATTTTATAAACTTACCTCATCAAATATATTTATGTGATATTGAATAGTACTGTTGTGTTTAAAATAAACTACAAAATAATTCATTTGGAAAGGTGGAAATTCCTTTCGCGGATCGCGATAATGCGTGTTATTTAGTACTTTCTGCTGTGAGATCTGCAAAGGAACCGTATTCATTGTATCAAGACACTGACTACGACTGCCCAGCCAATAATTATTTCCGTAAAGGAAACCCGGTTTAAAATCACCACTGGAATCTAATACTAAAAATAAAAATTACAATGTTACTACTTATGTAAAAACAATAAATGACTAATTTTTACTTATTATTAATTAATCACGCATTGTTGCTTCCTCATACAGAAAGCTGTTTTCCTAAACAAAGTCTTTTTTAAGTTTTCTATGCCAACGTGTTCAGAATGTTCTAAAACTATCCACACAGCAAAATATATCTGAGATATAGCTAGATATCTTTATGCCTACAATTTTATGTGTCTGTGTGAGAGGTGCATGTTTTTGACAATATTTTGTGACAAACTGAATAAATTTGCAAAAGTGAAATTTTGAAATATATTTATATAACATATAGAGTACAAAAGTATATTTTTTATTAACAAATATTTATATTTTTATTAGTTTAGGATAGTGCGTGCAGGATTATTAGAAGCGATATTCAAGTGAGATTTAGTGTCTTTTAATTGCAGCCCGATTTATTAAGTCCGCTATTACAATTTAAGTCTTTGCCCGAAGTCCCTGTTAAAGTCTATTGCTCACACGTCCGCGCGTTATTTATTACACTAATATTTTCATAAATATTATTATTAATTTAAGATTAAAGAATATTAGTTAATATATTTAATTTAAATGGAATTGCATAATTAATCAATTAAAATATGCAATATAAGCTAAAGATGAATAGTTGTTTTTTTTAGCAGCTTTCTAGATTTTAAATTGGAGTAAATAGAGTTAATAGCGAATCAGTTATAATTTTACGTACCTTTCAAGCTCCACAGTGTTCGTTGACTAAGAGCATCTCGAAAAGTTTTCAACTCCTTTCCGCATGTTGAGTTGAGAACATTTGCCTTGGAAGCAACGGCATAAGCAGGCAATATACGACCATGAAATTCTTGAGTACAACCACCGAATAATACAGCTGAATTCGTCAAGAGAATAAACACAAGCCGTTGCATTGTGTTTTACAATAGTGTTTAGCCTGGTAGCTGTCACTGTTATATCTTATTTCTCGTTACCGTGATAAATATCTGCATCAATGGTAAATATATGCATAAAAGATAGGTACTCGCCGATTTTATCGCTATACTTAAATATGTTGTAGGGGAGGTCTTTCTGAGTAATTCTACGCAAGAAAAAAGTGGGAGACGACATGGTAAAGGCCAGCAAGTATTAAAGTTGTGTACTATATTAGAATTTTTCTTCGCGTGCCCAGGTTTTAAGCATTGCTGTGAGCATATTCCAGTACAGTTATCACAGAAGAAAACAACATTCTTATTTAGAGAATATCTTTATTTTTGACATGTAAATCTTGAAATTATATAGCGTACATGTCGAAAATAAAGATATTCTCTAAATAAGAATGTTCTTTTATCTGTGTAGAGTTTACTATGGACAACCGAAGCTCCACCAACTTGCTTACCCTATAGGGGATCTATTAAGAGTCTACACGTGCATTTACACATTGATGCTTTAAACGCAGAAGTAAGAACAAAGTTAGTTAGTGAAACTATTTATTTAAAATTTAATTTATATAAAAATTAAAAACTTAAATAAAATGTTTCATAATGAGTAAGAAGCTACTTATTTATGTAAATATAATATAAAACCTGTTATTTATAAATCAAATGCTCAATTTGCATTAATTACGCATTTAAATGCGCGCATTTTAAACACACAATTAATGTAGTTTTGAAGCCAATGCAATTGTACGCGCATTAAAAGCACGTTATACGCGCATTGGCGCTCCTTGGGTATCAAGAAGATATCATTACAAGATTTTTGAACATTTTAAAGATGTATACCTTTTATAGACAAGTACAGTCAATAAGGAAGCGTCAGGATCAGAAGATTGCCACTGTTCACTGGATCATCGAAGTCACGGTCGCGGTACTGTACTAGGATGGGCGACCGCCTTGAGAGAACGGCTATTATATAGGATGCGTTCGGTTTGGACGCTCACGCTTATAAGCGCTGTTTTCAATCGTTAAATTTGGTATCTGAGCGCTTACACAATAGTAAGAAATGTCGTTCGTTTTGGCAATGTAAGCGACTATGCGGTGGGGATAAAAATTCACAACGAATAACTCTAAATTTTTTAAACAGAACAATTTAAGAACATAACAAGGGATTTAAAAGTGAGATTATCGTATAATAGCTTAAACAAAATGCGAACCTTCATAAAAGCTCATAAGGATAGTCTCCCACGTTCTAAACAATGTAACGTAGTATACAAAATTAACTGTAATGATTGCGACGCATCTTATGTAGGCCAAACGAACAGATAATTACAAACAAAAATTAAGGAACACCAGAACCATATATATAAATTAGAATACCTACATCTAATCATTCTGTTATAACAGATCATAGATTAGCATTGAATCATAATTTCGATTTGGATAATGTGGAAATTCTAGATAATGAATCGTATTTTTATAAACGCTTAATTTCCGAGATGTGCATAAAGAGACAGGAATGGATGGAATTTGCAGACGGACACGGAAGGTTTACCGGATACTTATTTGAACGTTATTGATGGGTTATCAAAAATTTAGAGTTATTCGTTGTGAATTTTTATCCCCACAATTAAACTCGAATGTATACACCGCTTTTATTATGTTAACCTTCCGATTTCTACCAACGCTTATTCACTCACTCACGACATGTCAGAGCGACAGATACATTTTAACACTGCGACCTACTGGTCTGTAATGGTCCGTAAGCAAGAATTCGTGATTGTAATTTTAATACTGATACATTGCGTTTTTTAACATATATTGCGACTCCGATTCACGGTTTAGAATGGACAATCGAATCTCTCCTTTCTACCTGGTCTGGTCTTCCAACCTGGGAGTAAACGTCGAAGGTGCGATCGATTCGGAGCATTTGCATATCCTGACAGAGTATCGAACATTCGTATGAATTTTATTTTATTGATTTGACTGCGCTTTTCTACTGATTGACTCATTTTATCGCGATTGACTGTAATTTATAGTTTGAAATTTTCATATATTATTTTCATTTTTATATACGCTGAAGATGACACAAAAAAGTGTTGAAACGTCCAAATTTGTATTAACTAATATATTTTATTATTGACTTATTTTGATTGCGCATTACGTACCGCGCGTGGCTCTGATTGCCTCTCTCACTTCCCTTTATTTGATTTATTCAGGAGAGCCTATATTTCGTTTATTCAATTTTTAATTTATATTTGTGTATGTATATAATTTTTCCTTGCTTAATATTTAAATTATGTACAGATCCATTTGTGAGAAATTCAATGTATAGGGAAAGCCACTGCGTTAAATGCTGGAAATTGGAATATCGTTACAATTTTTCTGTTTATAATTCGATTCGATGACATGTTTGTTGATATGCAATTCGCTAACAATGCGTTCCGAAATGAACGTAAGCGCTTACGCTTGATCACGCCTTATGCCCGATCTACAATAGCTGTAGTAAGCTGTAGTAAGCCTCAAGCCGTAAGAAATTGACCAATTACAGGCGAATGTGAGGAGAATAATCGACTGTGATTGGTCAGTTTCTTACATCTTGAGGCTTACTACTGCTTACTACAGCTTACTACAGCTATTGTAGATCGGGCATTACCTTGCAGAAATAAGCGTTTGTCAGCAGAAGTTATGACGTAACGCTCATAAGCGCTTACATCGCGTGAGCGTCCAAACCGAACGCACTCATAGGCACACGATATGTAAAGAAACAGTTAAAAAAGCGTTTTTTGTCTTAGATAAAGAAAAAGAACGTGTTTTAATAAACGTTTATCAAGTGGACATTTTGACATTTTACCATCAAGATACTTGGGAACAATTTTTACTTCTTAATATTGTATAATAAAGTAGTAATAAAATAAAAACCACAAAATTAATTACAATATGTTTGTTTCGCAACTTTAATGATTAAAGTGGTGAATTTATGGTTTAACCCAGACAGCACACAATATTTATAATGATAAATATTCATAAATATTTTTTACTATACACTGTTGAAAAATTTGTGTTAAATATAACATAAATCACATGTCCAAAACGGTCCACTCAAATTTTTGTGTTAATTTAACATAATATGGATGTGTTAAGTGGTAACACTGATATTATGTTAAAATATTTCAACAGAAAGGAAATGTAATTCTGATCGTAATTTGAAGTTAATTATGTGTACAATTAACATAACTTTTATGTTGAAGTTGAGATTGTAAGATAAAATCAACACTCTATTTATGTAAATTTTTATTCCTACTTTTTTTATAGAGTAAAATCAACATTCTTTTTCTGTAAATTTTAACATATTTAATAAATACGTTCAAATTGTGTTACTTTAACATATTTTTTAAGTTATTTTAATTATTTTACATTTTAAATTTGTAAAATTCAATTAACATAGCAGGCATATGTTACATCTACACGCGTATGTGTTGATTATTTTACACAAAAATTTTAACAAGGACTTTTTTTAACACACAGGACCTCTGTTTTCAACAGTGTATATATTTTTGAAATATTATAATATATAAATATTTTATACATATTTCATATATATATGAAGAAAAAATCTCATAAAAACTTTGTTCAATATATATCATTAAAATATAAAATAAATATTAGTAAATATTTATCAAATTTTTGCTGGGAATGCCACCTCTGTTTCATAGAGTGTAACTATTATAGCGCGCACCCGGCCGTATATATAGTCTTCTATTATTTTCTACGACCTTTGATATATTCTCTGCTTTAACAAATTATTTCTGTTACAGATATTAAGCATTTTCACACAATGCGACTTTCCACACAAATCGACGAAAGAAGAAAAATAGGTTTTTAACTTTCCACACAAACCAATGTTCACTCCCCACCCTCCCCCGCTTACACGTGTACTGTTTATACACACATATCAACAAATTACTTCTCTTAGAACTTAGAATGTTACTTTATAATACCTAGAAAGAAGTAATAAAATTGTGAAACTTCAATTTGCCTATTTATTCTAAACCAACGCCGTCCCCTCTCCCTTATTTCTTGCGTAGAATTACTCAGAAAGATCTCCCCTACAACATGTTTAAGTGGCGATAAAATCGGTGAATATTTACAAATGTTTTGGCTTGAATTGCGTTTGCTGGAGAAGTTGGCAGGCGGCTGGTGCAGCCTTTCGTAAAGGATTCGACGGTCCGGCGGAACAGGCACTCGTACGAATTTTACTCAATTTAGTTGTCAAAAAGGCGTTTAATTTCAATCGTCAGTTTTGAACTCGAGTTTCGTTACAATCGTCTGAGGGCCCGACGAGATAACAGCGAATGTACCGAGATAATTGCGCACGATCGTCTCGAACGAACGTTGGAGGACGAATCTACGCACGAGACAAGTCGAGACAATTGTTCGACGTTGCTCCAGTCGTTCGGAGTGCCACCAGTGCTTCACCCCCGCATAGAATAATGTTACGAGTATCAGGTAAGAAAACTATATTCAGGAAGTAAACGTGAATAGCGTCATTGGAAGAAAGAGTTTAAATTTTCAAAAATTTCTAGATACTGTGTCTCAGAGTTTACTAATTTCTTAACCAGCCTGTTCCGTCGATTCCAACGATTTGGTTAACATTTAATGAGGCGTTATTAGAAATAGTTTATTTAATTAGGAATAATTAACAAATTGTTTGCATTTTATTGGACTGTAAAGTAGACGGAGTAAGCTTCAAGATTATGGTTTGAACAAAAATGGAAACGTTATGGATATTGTCGCTAATGTTATCTACTCATTGTCAGATATAATCCGCGATAGCAAAACCGAAAACGCTCTGGACGCTGATGTCAATCAACTAACCCGGCGTGATATAGAAGCAAAGAAGTTGTAAATCGTATTAATGAAAAAAGAAAATGAGTAGTAAATAACGTCTGACGGTTCGAGAGTCCGGTGATCTTCTTTAGAAAGAGAACAGAAAAAAAGGAAATATAATAAAGACTCATTACTATTATATACTTACTACTTATTGAATTATAAGGTCTGTAGGTCTTGTAGAAGGTTTAATTTGACTGGATTCTGAGATGATTCCGGGACTTCGTGGCTTCGCAGAAGATTGAGGCTCTCAATTACTTACTGGCTCTTTGTGGTTTTTAGTGTAAACGACGTGCACAAAATTTAAGTTCAAATTAGATTCGGAATTAAAGTTGAACCGACTGATTCACGGTCAGAAACGCGACGTACGCAATTGAAGTGAAAATAAAAGAAAACTTCCGCAATGTTACAGTTTATATATCTGTGTCACTATCAGGTTATATACATTATCCCCACACATATCACTTGCCACTCCTTCACGAATATAATACGATATCACTATCAGGTTATATACATTATCCCCACACATATCACTTGCCACTCCTTCACGAATATAATACGATAGTGGAAATAAGTGATATATCTGTACTTATTTCACTTTGGATAAAAAAGGTCTACTTACGCAAATCCATAATGTATCAGTAATTGTTATTTACACATGTCCGTACAGTTTGATCAGTGTAAACTCGGTGATTTTCGAGATCGCTCAGCTCAGGAACGATAAAATATTATATTAAGGTAGTTAGTCCGTAAATCGCAATTTATAAGTGTTGCGGAATGCTATTATTTATCCTCGCATCGATAAACTCACAAGTAATATTAATAATCTTGTAAATAATGTAAATGAATAAATATTCTATTATTTCGAAATCTAGCGATGTGAGAGTATTCACGTGTGCTTCTCCGACACTTCCCCCACGCAGCCTTCCCTCGGTATCTCATATACATTTGTTTTGTACACGCGTGTTAGAACCAATTAGGTCATTAGAATCCATAAACATGCCCAAATAAGGTAGAGATTTGGTCTGTTGACTTACTAACACAGGTAAATCGATGTATGTGTGTGAGGTCATACCGATGGATGTAATATGTAATATATGTAACGTTACAGTCAGTCTGCCAATAGCGAGCGCTCAGTAAACTTCTGTCTTTAGTCAATACGAAATAAAGATTCTAAAACTATGTCGATCGGTCACGTCTTGTTCGTGTGTCTGTCGACCCTCCGTTGACTGTGTCCAGCCTAATTACCACGATTACAATACGAGCATTCTTCAACAATAAGAAAAATTTGAAAACTTTACTATATGTTAATAAATATGGTATCTACACGTCTGTACAAATTAGAAGTAATTAAACGCGTCCCGAACGCAAGATAATGGCTATCAAAAATTGCATTTTTGCCATGTATTGCATACACAAAGCATACGGAAATCTCATATTCTGAATTTTAATAATTAGAACGAATCTTAAGAAAATGATGAAAAACGGATATATAGTAGAAGGAATACTTGTATATACTTTGGAATACTAGTAAAAAAAAAACCAAAATTATTGACCGTTTAGATTTAGAAATATAATAATAAATAGACCTCGATTTTCATGATTATTTGACGTAAAGAAGAAGAGAAAAATAATAGAATATAGTCTTCTGTTCTGTGTGTGAGGGACAGAACTATCCAAAAGTTTTCAGCCTGTAACCGTAAATAGTCGGATGTTTTCATTTTCACGTCGATTTAGAATACAAAATTTCGGATTGTATTGTCACGGTCTAACTACTTTAAGCGTAATTTTACCGTACAAATTTATCGTAAAATTACGCAACATAATATTCAATTTGCATTCTGTTGTGCCGCTTCGGGCACTGTAAATTATTTTATTCGCGAAAGGAGGTTCAGGAATGAAATTACAACACCTTCCTATTTCTTCATATTATTGTTGAATTGTACGATCGGATTTGTTCCACTCGCGCAACTCATTGTTTTGCTGACTTGTTTATCGTCTTTCTTCACTTTCGCGGTCACATTCACGGCTGCGTTTCTCAATTTATTATTATTACATACATAATACAATTTTTCTTATTTATTAATGCGGGCCGCAACATCCACGCAACATTCAAATCCACGACTTGACCGAAAAAAGTGATCTACTTGGCATGGAATGAGCCCTAAGGCAAACTTATTGACCACTGTAACTCGTCAAGAAGCAAAAATATCGTTTGCAATAAACACAATCATTAGTGGAGACAAATTAGGTTTTTATCTCGGAACCGGTTAAAACTACTCGGATTTGAACGTTTTTTTTTTTAATGTAGATAATTAAAAACACTACAATGTTTATGGGTTAAAAATTGACTCTAATTGTTTTTGGTCTTAAAATATTCTATGGACCGTGCCCTATCAGAATATGCAACTTACAATTTTGTTGCTCGCCCCTAACTGCAAGTAAACAAATTATTTATCTCCGCGTCGACCGTTACCTACGACTTCGATAATTAGAAGCGAGCAATAAAATCGTAAGTTGCATATTCTGATAGGGCTCGGTCCATAGAATATTTAAATAACAAAAAGACTCGAGCAACAAATTCTTTTAATTAGTTTTTAGCCATCGAAGTCGTAGATAACGGTCGACGCGGAGATAACTAATTTGTTTATTTGCAGTTAGGAGCGAGCAACAAAATCATACGTTGCATATTCTGGTAGGGCGCGGTTCGTAGAATATTTTAAGACCAAAGAGAGCCGAGCAACAAATTCTTTAATTTATTAAATAATTATTAAATAAAAATTTATTAAATAAACAATTAGCGTCAATTTTTAACCCATAAACATTGTAGTGTTTTTAATTACCTACATTTAAAAAAAAAACGTTCAAATCCGAGTAGTTTTAACCGGTTCCGAGATAACGCACTTTTTTGGTCTAATTTGCCTCTACTACATTGTGTGTAAATACATCCGTCCAAAAACAGGGGAACGATATTTATCATCACTGATACTGATAGACGGTTACGAAAATATGCGATAAAAAATATGGGATCTTATTAATAGAATTAAAGATTATCTTGATCTGACCTTGGCAACATTACAAACTGATAAGACCAGTAAATAGACCTTTTTAAACTCTACAACTTTTGTGTGTCTAAAATATTTCTTTTATAAAACTTATTACATATTTTGCTGTCCCGAAACTTTTTATATCTGTATATATATTCTGTACATTTTTCATGCCGTAATAAAAACCTTTTTCTGCCTAAAAATGTCTTTTTACCTAATAATGTTTTATAAAAATAATAATTTAAAATTGATGTAATTTAACAACATGGAAAATAAGCGGGAGTATGTAAACATTTAATGCAAATGTTAACTTTCTGAATATGTATGTTGAGATGAAATGTTTTGCAGCAGTCTATACTGGTCTATAGCATAGTTCTCTACGTATGCAAAATGGTACATGATAAACAAACTACGTTCTTAGAATTTTTATAAATCTCTTCAAATAATATAAATTAAATGCTATATATTATATTCGCCGATTAAGCTGAATTGAAGACAAAGTACTTAATGACATAGGTATTTGTAAAAAATAATTTAGAGCGTGAAATGAGATTTGTTTTTAATATAAATAAAATAATAAAATATAATAACGTAAAAAGTTAAAACATTTCTGCAGAATCATCTTACAATGGCCGAATATATATATATATATATATATATATATATATATATATATATATTCACAAAAGTGATTGCAAAAGTGTTTTTTAAAGATAAAAGCGGAGAATTATCAATAGCAATATTTCGACCTGCCATAAGTGAATAGTTAATTAACTATAGCAATTAGTAGATTTTTAGCTAAAGAGTTTATTGAATTATATTAATGTATAATTATTAGCAATTATTTGCACAATAGTTTGCTCTGGGACTACATGCAGTGTCTATAAAATTATTCCACAATAAGACACAACAAAATAATTTTGATCTAAAAATAAGTATGAAAAGCGTGTTATGTTAATCAATTATTTGTCAAACATCAGTACTACAATTAGTAAAATTTGCATATAAGCAATAACATGTTTTGCTTATTACAATAATATAGTATCTCTAGCATCGCACCGGAAAATATATAGAATAATGCCCATCAGACGCAGCACCATGTCCAAAGTCTAAAAGACGTCTTATGTCCCGCTTTTGGACAAGTGTGCTGTGTGGGTATGTATGAATGAGTGAATATGCAAGTACAAATTCGAGCGAGAATACATATTTCATAAACTAGTGCATACAGTGCAAACAGTAACGTAATTATTACTTTTTACAAGAAATAAATTAGTATAATTGCGGAAATAATAATCGCAATAACATCGTAATTACGAAGAAGTATCGTGAATAACTACATTTAAGCAAACATGTTTGCGAGTCTGCAATAAAGAATAATTAACATTCCTTTCAGTCGTATCTAGCGTTAATAAACTATTTTCCGGATGGATTAATAATATTTGTAGACCAATGGAAATTGTGATATGTTTTTCATTCGGCTTACATTTCAACTAGGAAATGCTAATTTTGAAGCAAATATATAATACCTAGTGCCTGTTGATTTCACTGCAAATGCTTTAATTGTCGGTGCGTGAGATGTCTTTAATCAATGAATGAATGATCAGAGATATCATCCATCAATATATACCATCGTACGCACATGCTAACATTTAAAAATAATTTGTTTTACATAATTATAAATATTTATTAATTAAATAAAGAGTGTTAACAAAATATAATTTAAAGACAGTGGGCCTATTCTATAACTTTTAACGACAGTTTCGTTATCGTTATATTGTCGTTGCGCAACGCAAATATAACAATAACGAAACTGTCGTTAAATTATTTAATTACCTACAGATAATGCAACTGGACGTAATACTAGATTTTTTTCTACGTGATTTTTTTTATTATGGAAAATTGCTTCGAAAAGATTTGAAAAAATTCTCAAAAATCCTGTGTTGTATATAAAAATCAAGAAACAGCTTACAGTGGACTGACGTCTGCTTCTATTTTTTTTCTCGAGATAGAAAATCGAATGGCGATTTGAGATTGCCATTCGCGGAGCTCGCACGATTCTCTCTGTAGATCAGATAAAGATAAACGCACAACACTATAATATTACGCATTTCCGAGTAAACACAGTAGTATTGCATCGGATGCAATAAGGCTTCCAATATAATGGTTTTCTTCTGCTGGTGCTTGATGTCTTTCACCGTCGCCAAATTCTCCGTCAATCTTGAAGAGACGTTCAGTGGCAAGTTTGTTATCTTCTGGATAGTCGAAAGTTTCTGCATCATTAGTATTCTTTTTATGGTATTGTTGTTGCCTGAAACGATGAAAGGCAAGAATCTCCATACGACTCTAACATGATTCTTTTATTTACATTTTATCAAGATTTTTCTAGTATTATGTATGCTGATGTAGCAAAAAGCATGAATAATTAATTTTGCAGCATAGTTTACGGATGAGAGACTAGTTGTTATATAATTGGTTTATTTACGTAAAGTTTCTAAATTAATTATATGACTGGTCTATTATTATAAATGTCTGATGTCTGTCTGTCTGTCTGACCGTGAACTACTGAAGTTAATTCGCTATTAATTTTCTATTTGACTGATACATGTAGGCATCTCGAATTATATGATGCGCAGCGCGGACTTAAAAGCTAGTATTGTAATATTATCATTAATATTATTTTAATAAGTAATACTATTTTTAAGCGAGCGATGAATTTTTTCATTTTTAACTTAAAGAGAGGTATTACAAATTATTAATTTAATATTGTCCCAATATATTAACATATTAGAATATGAAACATTTTAATATTTTATAAGAAATCATTTTCTCTATTTTTTCTGATATTGCTTTCAAATTCTAATGTGCCAAACAAAATTATAATAAGAAATCATAATTATATTAAAGAGTGATTCTTCTAACAAATAAGCGCTGGCTGCACATGATGAATGAATGAGACTTTTATAGATAATTTATAACGTACATATATGTATAAAATACAGCAGAAACGCGGCTATAAATCCAAGCCTTAATAAATAATCGTCACCACATATGTCGGTCTCCGAAAAATAACGAAACAAAAGTCGTGCGTTGTGTATGACGGGTAGAAAAATTTATTTGACAACGTATTAATTAATTATTCTCTTTCAATCGTCCGAATCAGCGTTGTTGAATCGTAATAAAACATTTACTTAACGTAACGAGAATACTTTTAAAAACGATGAGTAAACGCAATCAAGATAAGGAAAGCGATATGGTATACGCGTAACATTAGCTACAAATTACAAAATATAATAAAACGTCAAGAAAATATTATTTGTGAATTGATTTAAATGTCAATTTGTATTAAAAATTTAATATTTTGTATTAATATCATTCTATTTCTTACGCAGAACGAAGAAGATAAGAGATTGCAGGAGGAATTGCAACAAGCGGTCGATGTATTGAAGGTAAATATATTTCGACAATTTACAATTTTTATATGTTACTTATAAAACAAAGAAGAAAACGAATTGTTAAAGAATGGATCTAAAATTTATCTGACTCTTATTTTTGGTAATTAAAAAAAATTGCTATCTTCCTTAAAAGGAAACTGGAATGTACTGTAATATTATTATCAGGGTAAGGATGAGACAGCTATGTTGTTGTCATTGAATCACCTGAGAATGCTGATACGTACGTCCACGACTTCGATGACTTCCGTTCCGAAGCCTCTCAAATACTTGAGAAATTTTTATTCGAGTTTGAGGAGCGCGTACGGAGGGCTCAAGCGGGAAGAGGCGAAGATACGCTTTGCGGAAATTCTGAGTGTACTCGCTCTCGCTGGAGCTGCTCCAGGATCCAGGGACTGTCTGGATTTCTGCATCAAAGGGGCCGTGGATAAGCCTGGGGAATGGGGCCATGAATACGTGCGGCAACTCGAGGCAGAAATTGTCGACGAATGGACGAACGTGCCGATCAAGGAGGAGCGTGAGGTCAGGTAAGTATATTTTGAAATATTTTTAAATATTATTAACGACTATATAAATGTTTTATGATGTCATGGTAATCTGTGATAAGAATTTAAATAACATTTTAATTAACATTTCACATATTCCTCATGCTTAGCCTTATATTTACACTGAGATCGAGAGATAATGAGAACAATATAAAATAACAGCGCATCTCTCGTACTAGAAAGCGTCTTACACCGTTGATCAAGAGTATCATCGCGTTCGACATGAGACATAATGCGGAAATACAAGCGTGCGATCTGTGTTTGGAGATCGACGAGCTAAATTTCCTCGCGGAATATCTAGAGCCTACAAATTTTGCGCGAGTGTGCCATTATTTAATTAACTGCGCAGCCTACAGGTAATGCGGTTAGATAATATTACTATTAAAACCAAACTTGTCTTACTTTTTTAAATAATATCTACCAAATCTAATAATTCTTAGAGATAAATTATCCTGCATAGATTAAAATATACATCTATTCAAAATATAATCTTTTTAAACTTTGTGATTTAATGTCTGCAATATAATTTTCTTAATAAAACACGATTAAAGGAATTTTATACTATTCAATAAGCAACGTAATCCACTTTCTGACTTGTATTTGCATCGCTGATTTCCTTGTTAAATTATTCCTCTACATGTATTCTTTAGCGAGGATACGGAGAGAAGACAAATATTAGAGTTTGCCACGGAGCAATATCTAAAGTTTAATGAGTATACAAGAGCAATTTTGGTAGCGCTGCAACTTGCAAATTCGGAACTTGTTTTCAAGTGTTTTGCAGCCTGCCCCGACTCTTTGACGAGGAATCAACTAGCCTTTATCCTCGCCCGTCTACAAGTAACTCATTCTTGCATAATATCTACATAGCATTTGGTTACGTCATAACAGGGCGAAAAATAGAACAACTCATATCGATCGGTATACAGATCAATGTTAAGAATGATATGTAAATGTATAATATAAACAGTAATAAATAATTCAACTTCCATAATTAGTTTCCGCAAACGATAACTTAATCAAAGCAGACGATAATGATATAATTTACATTTACGTCTTTCTATTTTTCCCTCTTAATGCAACAGTGACAACAGTGACTGCATCTTTTATTGCTCTTTCCAAAAATTTAATGTTATAAGTCGAAATAAAAAAAAAAGAAGAAATTCGCATAATTATAAAATCAACTTTCTAATTTCGTTGATTAGACAAAATTCGTGCAACTTTACAAAATAGATTCATACTAAAATATTATTATCCTGTTTTCTAAATAGGATCAACCTCTGAGGACAGAATATCATGGGAATGACGCTAAGGATGTCGAGATGATCCTTAGCAATGGCCACGTGAACACCCACTTCCAAATTCTTGCCAGAGAGCTTGACATACTCGAGCCAAAGCTCCCGGAGGATATCTACAAGAGCTGGTTGGTGAGCGGGTTTAGACAAATGGAGCACGATTCGGCTAGGGCGAATTTAGCGGCAAGCTTTGTTTCCGGTTTTGTGCACGCGGGTTTTGGCCAGGACAAGCTGATGGCGAACACATCCGATTGTTGGGTGTATAAAAACAAGGTTTAATTCTTTTTTTAAATAATCTGCAAAGAATATCTTAATTAGCGCTGATTAACTTCTAAAAATTATAATACTTAGATATATATAATTATATATACGTAATTTTATAATATTTTAATAAAAATATGTGGTCTTTCTTTTTCAGGAACACGGAATGTTATCGGCTACCGCGTCTCTGGGCCTGATACACATGTGGGATGTCGACGGTGGATTAATTCCTATTGACAAGTAAGTTTAAATTCCAAGCAGGAAAATAGTATCGTGAATAAGTATTAATTTTTTTAATATTACTTTGAAAAGAAAAAGACGTAATAAGACAATGATGAATCATTGATAGGAGGAAAACCTGTGATTATAATTTATTTTGCTTATTGACGGTTCTGTTCTTCGCGTAGATATCTTTACACGAACGAAGACTACGTGAAATCCGGTGCTTTGCTAGCGATCGGACTAGTAAATTGTGGAATTCGTAATGAATGTGATCCAGCTTTGGCGCTTCTCAGCGAGTACGTAAAGTCGAACAGCCAGATCCTTCGCATTGGAGCTATTATGGGATTGGGTCTGGCTTACGCTGGCTCTAGAAGAAAAGATGTCACCGAACTTCTTTCTGGAGCTTTAACCGATGAGCAAGGCAAGTAACATAATATTATAGTCGATGTATATGAGTGTAATTTTTTATTCCATTGAGTTTGCCTTAGAAAAAGAAAATTTAATTCTTCTTCAACAATGGAATAAATTAGAAACTATAAAATTGAAGATAATCTTTTAGACGTTTCAAATTATATAATTTCTTTCTTATTATTTTATATTTGTATGGCTTGAATTAAAATTCTTTGCTCAAGAAAGAATAAAAATAATTAGTTGCCATATTCAGCTACGAATTTTTTTCAGATAATATACAAGTGTTGTCGCTGATCGCCATCTCCTTGGGCCTTGTAAATGTAGGCTCGGGAGACTCCGATGTATCTTCAGCTATCCTGTTAAAATTACTGGGACTGTCAATGAAGGAACTCGTTGTCACGCATTCCAGGTATTAATTATGTTTATGGACAATGTAAGAAAGTAACTATTATACATACATATATAATGTTATATATAAAGTGTACGCGAATATACAAGGAAGCGAATATATAGCGGGCGATATATCCTGAATAATTTCTTTTTTCACGCAGATTTTTGGCGCTAGCCCTAGGAATGATTTATATGGGAACCCGGGATGCCATAGAAACGCCATCCGCAGCGCTCGAAGCTCTGCCGGAACCATACAATTTTGCTTCGCAAACTATGCTACAAGTAAAATTAAACTGCTACGATTTTATGCAAAAATAATCTCGTGAAAAATTCCTTACAGTCTGAAATAGCAAAAGTTGCTGTTAGACTCGCGTAATTTTCACGAAAAGCGCGTCGTAAAATTTAATATAATTCGAACTTGATAAAAGCGATTCTGTTAGATTTGCGCGTACGCGGGTACTGGCGACGTATTGATAGTGCAAGAACTATTAAGAATCTGCTCGGAAGCGACCGAGGAAGTGACGAGCGCGAAAACGACACCCGACAATACCCCGATACCAAGCTGCTGCGATCAAAGAAGACCACAAAGTAGCCCTACCAAGTTAGAAAAGAATAAAAAAAACAACAGTCAAACCGACGATTCTGCTAAGTAAGTGTCGCTGATAAAATTGAAGATAAAAGTGAAAGTAAAAAATGTTAAATCAAATATTAAAAAATAGCAATATAAAAACGTAAATAAATAAATTAACTCTTTAATAGATGCAGTTTGAGAGAAAAATTTTGTTGTTGAATGCGTTATTGCACACTTAATGCTAAATAATTAATTTATGATCAAAAGGATAATCAGTGACATATATTAATTTCAGGGACGTTGGAACACCGCAGGCTATAGCATCTCTTGGAGTAGGTGTAGTGGGACTTGGAGAAGGAAAAGAAAACTCGAGGATCTTTGGTCAGGTCAGGAAATAAGTCCGCACGACTCCTCAATAAACCGTGATGGATATTTATGGGGATGTTCCTATCTAGAGCAGGAAGGGGATAAAGGAACATTAAAATCTCAATTTATCTTAATTAATATTTATGGGCTCCTATAGTTCATTCATACTGCAATTTAAGAGACTTATCGTCTCTGTCTCTTTATGGGATAGAACTAGGAGCGGAAGATCAGTTAAAAGTGTAGTCAACTATTATTTATTATGGGAACTGCTCTTTGTCCTCTGAATCCTCACCATTATTACGCTGTCTAACAAACGTAGGTCGGAAGATATGGTCCAACGCCAGCGCGACGCGCTATGCCCCTCGCGTTGGCCTTATCTTCTCTGTCAAACGCCGATCCAGCGGTCTTGGATGTGTTAAACAAGTACAGCCACGACCACGACGCCGAGGTCGCCCTGAATGCGATCTTCGCCCTCGGCCTGGTAGGCGCCGGTACCAACAACGCACGACTGGCGACGATGTTGAGACAGCTGGCGGCTTATTACGCGAAAAATCCGTCGCACCTGTTCCTCGTACGCATTTCTCAGGGTTTAGTACACCTGGGCAAGGTAAAGGTCTCGATAAGATGGCTTCGATAAGGGTGCTTATAATTATGTAGTCAATAAACAAACGGATGATAACGATATCAATAAAGCAACAAATGTTCTGACAAATCAGCTCTCCTCTCTTTAAATGTAGAATAAAAGTTAATCGTTCTATTCCAGTTGCACTATTATATTTTTCCTTTCAGGGCACTTTATCTTTATCACCCTTGCGGTATGGTTCGAAAGTTTTAGACTACACCGCCCTGGCTGGTCTGATGGTTGTTCTGGTTGCTTGTTTAGACTGCAGGAATCTTATATTATCTCAGTCTCACTATTTAATGTACTGCTTGGCAGTCGCGATGGAGCCAAGGTGGCTAGTCACCGTGGATGAAAATCTTAAGGTGTGCAAAGGGATTATCCAAATTCCAGATTACCCAGATTATAAAATATATAGATATTCTAGGCTTAGAAATGACGTTTTCCCAATACTTCACAGAATTTGCCGGTGTCAGTGAGAGTCGGTCAAAACGTGGACGTTGTAGGGAAAGCAGGTAATCCGAAATCCATTGTCGGTGGTCATGTACAAACCACACCAGTGTTGCTGTGCGCGGGCGAAAAGGCGGAAATAGTGTCGGACCAATATGAGCCGCTCTCCAGTGTGCTGGAGGGTTTCGTGATCCTTCGCGAAAAAGTAATTCCACATTAGTCTTGCACCCTGCGGCGCTTCTATTCGTGATTTAACATGTAAATCTTTCACAGCAGGCTGTAGCGAGTTAAAAAGCTCCAAGTTTGATATTCTGCGGTAGTTCCTTTGAATTACCTTTAGACGGATTGCTTTTGCCGGAGAACGATGCCAGCAAACACCTGCGAGCAAATAGGAATCTTTCCCCACGGATCTACATGAAACAGATCAAGGAACGGAAGACTTGTGCGTGTAGTCTTTGTTGCGGGATATAAGCTGCTCGGTCATTAATGCAATAGTGGCAGCAACGTATGTTAGCTTTTTTATGTTTTGCATTTATTTAACTTTAGGGACTAGCGGAAGCAATGTGCTCTATACAACAGAAACATACATTGGTTCGCATTGCACAGTGGGGACAACAACGTTGCGCCATGATCAAGAGTGCGATTGTACACAAAATCAATAGGATCCGACGCGAGACTTACATATAAGAACAAAATAAAAAAGAATTATACGAATACATTTTACACGAACAAAGTATATTTGTAAGAAAAAAAAGAAAAGAAAGAGATTTTACAGCGATGTCGATCTCAAACGACATCGAGGTAACGAAATAATCATTCAATTGTGTGTTAGCGATCATGGAGCACGTCGGATTTTCTTCGTGACGAAGCTTACCGAAGGCAACACAAAGATTCCAAAGACACTTGAAAGATCGTCGTAAAGGATCGTCGCTTTGAAGGGATCCAGAATGTGTTGCCTCGGTAGGAATTGTGAATCTTACACAAAGCATGTATAGGTCGCTTTATAAGACTAACGATTCCTCTCTCTCCCTCACAAATTGTCCCACGACATTAATTTGTTAGGCACATGACTTAAGGTAAGGGGGGCGAAATGTGTGGATAATAAAACGCAGCTGATTTGATAAAATGTCGCACGCGCGTCGGTAGCAAAGTAGTTCGGTGACTTCGTTCGAACGAAGCGTGTCAATCTTATTGCACGCATGCATATCCAAATACGTAGTAAACTCATCTAGATATATAATAATCATACGGCGTAACAGTCGGAACTTCGATACGTCGAGTTTCTCACCTATATATGAAAATTCAACTTTATTCGCTTTGCATAAATCTGCTCTATTCAATAGACGCGTGTACGTCCAGTATTAGCTTAACTGCTGGATCTATTACTTCGAAATTTTTTAATTCTGTGCAGGACCTAATTTAAGGGTGGAGGACGATCGCTACGATATCTACAAAATTAAAGTTTTCGCTTAATTAGTAATAATAATTAATGAAATTATCACTTATATATTATTCTGAGAGTAGCATGAAATATAATGAGATACGCGATAAGAGTGGTTTATGCATCCCGCATAAAATGCATCTCTTTTTAGTTTCAAGTATTGGAAATTTTCTTTTTGGTATATATTATAAATAAGCGCTTCCATTTAAAAAATGTTAAGAATCACTACCCCCGTTCTAAATAGATGAATATGAATATAAGATTAAAAAATTTGTCTTATGCCACTTCTAAAATATTGCGAAAATTGCTACAAATTGAATGTGACAATAAATCCGTGTATGATTAAAATGTGATAAAACACCTTCCATGTTATTGCTAGATCCACCACAACTATAAATTTGGTCCTGATTTTCTTATTTATACTCTAATGTAGAGTGATCGAGTGATTATAGAAGTCTATCGCAATCCGCACCGCAGAGCGTTTCTTTAGTTAATACATCACGGATAATTAAAAGGATAAAGACAAATTGATATCTTCTCACACAAGGGCATCGTATTTGCGCGCAAGCTACATTATAAAATAATCCTTGTCGCAGAGTAAGTTAAAAAGTGACAAATCACACGCAAATCGTCCGATTAATCAGTGCAATCGCACCATTCAGCAAGCTGGGCTCACCTACTCTTAGTTCTTCATGTTGCACATAGTAAAATATAATATTAATAATAATATTAATAGTAGTTAAAAATTAATAATAATGATAAATCCTACATAGAGTAGCGTTTTTTTCCTTGCGTCGTAATCTTCCACAAAGTTAATATGTATGTATGCGATTTAGCGAATACGCGGTTATGTACTTTGAAACTTTCCTAGCTGCTCCCTCACGCTTTTCGATTTCTCGATTAACTTCTTATTTACAATAGCAAATTGTATTAAGAGTTTTAATCGTAATCTCTTGTATTTGATTATCTTCTCCCCTATACGTTAATATCAACTGTCATTGCGTATTCAACGTGTATGAGTGAAACCAAGTCACGATAGAGCTCCGAATGATGGAACTTGGAAACGACTACGTCGCTAAACAGATCGGGTCATAGATAAAGCTGCCTGTGGATTCGTTGCTGCGAGAAAAAAATTGACGACAAGTGGCAGTGCTTCCGCATCATTATATGTGTGTTGTGTGCGTATGCGTATGCGTCTGGGTCGCGTGCGCCCTAGTCTAGAGGAGCTCTCATTTTTGCGAGCACACGTCGGCCGGCAGATATTCGCAATGGTTGTCGAACACATTTTTTTTCTCCGCGATGCACCTACCCACGCAGTAGGAATGTACGGTCCGTACCGCAGTAACGCAATCGCGACACGATGCGATGTGTAATAAGCAAATTGTGTGGCGTGAATTAAAAGAGACGGGCACGTCTTTTGATTTCATTGCGACGCCACTGTGGCAGTCTGTAGAATTCCGCTCGGGAGCACTGTAGAACAGCTTCGAATTCCGCATCGGAGAGGTGTCGCTAAAAAAGGAAGAATTCGGGTTATTTTTATTACGTTGTTGCCATTAATGGTTGTTGTATCAATTAATCTCAATAAATAACGCGATGAGAAGAAACGGAGAATATTTTCATTCTCAATAATAAAACATTATTATACAATAGCGTTATATTGTAAATTTACAATATTATTTATATGAAGAGATTAAGCAATATTTCAATTTAATAGCTCGCAGCTAGCACCCACCTCGAGATTGCAACGATCCACGTCAGCTGGCAGCCTGTAGTTGGTGATAACAAGTAAATGGTAGGGATAAAGCTTGGGTGGTTCGGTTGGCGCAGCCCCCATGTCCGGCAGCGATCTTCTTACGTGGTGACCCCCGTGGTGGCCTCCAACAACCGAACCTAGGCCACCCGTATACGTGGTGGACGATGGAAGGATTCCACCATCATTCTGCACCACAATCACACAAAATTATGAGTTACATTAGGGTAAACGGATGCGAATAGTACGAAAATGATATGGACGATGCGAGAAAGATGTAAGGGGTTGCATTCTTCGAATCATCAAAATAAATTTGAATAAGGAAAAATTCGTCAGATAAGATTTTTATAAAGTAACTCGATTTTATAGTGAATGTAAGTTTGGTAAAAACTCGTAAAATGCAACAAGATCTCTCCAGATGTATGCATATATTTCAATTAAAAATTTCCATTGTCATGCATCCCCTAAGAATATCCTTGTCCACGCCTTAAATAGTAAACACATTCTTTACACACTACAAAACTGTTATACTCTCGCTGCATAATAATGAATAATATGATTAACAAATTTCTTTTATATATATGTACGAATTCGTATGACTCAATAGACTGCTTCAAAATACTGATGTCCAGTTACTAAAAGTATATCGATTTCATTCTTAAAATATTTGGAGTATACTAATTTAGTTGAAATGGACTGAAGCGATCATCTTATGTGCAAGCAGTTAAATTTCTTTTCAAAATTTACACAATATACATATATACAATTTGTGATTTCTATATAAACGATGCTATCTGTATCTACTATACAGCTATAATCTTTCAAGTGCGAATAATGTATATACCATACATGCATTTCTTATAATTGGAAAATAGTTTTGTATGAAAGAAATGTTTCTATTATATATAAACACATTTTAACACGTGAAATATTTAAATACTGAACAAATGTGCTATTAACAATGACATGTATAATATTGAATAATCCATTTTTACAAAAAATGACATAATTTCATATTAATGATAATGCATTAAATTTCTGATGTGATAATATCAGTTTCTTGTGTTATCTTCAAAATTATATTAAATAAATTATGCAAATAAGTTACATAAAAAAGATTCAATTATTTCCGTTTCTCAAACCCACGAATATAAAAAAAACGGGCTAATTAAAAGCTAGGCGTGGTAAATAATGCGTGAAAGTTGTTTTAAAATTTTTACATATTTTTCAACCTTGGTGAACTGCGCCGACTAAATTGTCAGACTTGCAACACAGCTTTGGGATTGGAGTAATAAAATCCCCTCCCTCCCCCTAATTAAATCAAAACGATACCAAGGTTAAAGAATGTGTAAAAATTTAAAAATAACTTTCGCGCATTATTTACCGCGCCTAACTTTTAATTAGCCAGTTTTTTTTTATATTCGTGGATTTCCAATGGAGCCTATACTTCGAATTTCAAAATTAAAAATTTTCACAAAATAAATTATGTTATATTAAAACTCTGTCCATAAAGCTAAATAGTGCAAATTGGATTTAAATAATTCAATTAATTAACTAACTTAACTTAATTAAAAAGTGGAGAAACTTACGATAAATCGAATATGCAACATAGAGCAAATTAAAAGTGAGTACAGATGATAAAAATGCAGAACTCAAAATAACAGCAAAATGTACAGCATGCATGCATACTCATTATACAGCATTATATACAGAATATATAATTACATCGTAATAAGGACAAGTAGCAAATTAAGTATAATCATACAAATATGTATAAATAATATGCATATACACATCGCAAATTTTTCAAACGTACGAACTGTACTGTCTTGTTTCTCTAGACGAATGTGTGCAGTTAATGCAACACATCTGCAATTATAGAGACGTGCTAAAATGTTAAATAAAATTACATTTGCTTAAACTCCATTTATTAGAATAATCAAATTGGATACCACATACAATTAAAAAATATATATATATTTGCTGAATCTTTCTGCCTTTAAAATTAAAGAAAAAACTTATTCACTTTTCGACAAATTAAAACTTATTTAATAACTTACAAAATTAACAATAATTATATTAATATAGAAAGAGATTTAATGTGTAGTATGACTCAAATTGTTCTGATAAACGAAGTTCTATTTGTGATGCAAAAACAAGCTACAAACCATGCTAATTCGCCGGGAGTAGTATGGGGCTGTGGTACATACCAATGCCCGTCGATCCACATCCGTGATGCTGCCTGTTGATACTAAAATTGGGGAAAAATGTGAAAGAAAACCATATCAAACCATGTTGCACAAACCATTTCCTATGCTAACTACAATCTGTTTTTCACCAATCATGTTTGCCTTTCATTACCTGCCTATATATTTCACAATTTATGTAGAAAAAATGCGCAGAGCAGCGCAAACGCAGCTATTTAATTACAAGTAAATAAGGTAATTCTGGAGACATGATTGTTTCATAATTCAATAAGTCTACTGCAAAATTTCCAGATTTATAGAAGGGTTGTCTAAAATCTGTAAGAATATGTCGACTACAAATTTTAATAATCGCATTATGTACATAATTTTTTATTCAATGGGTCAAAGAATATAATAGTGTAATTATAATTCTAATTTCTGGCCAAATGCAGAAAATACTAATAAGGATCGGAATCTCTATTTAACATTTCTGATACTTTCTTTGATATTTCCTGAATCGGTATAATTTATCTTATCGCTTTCTTTATCAATTCAGGCACATTGTAGATGACTACTAATCTCATAATTAATAATCAAACAAGTGCCACTATCACAGATCTTTAAATAGACAATGTTATACGATGGATGTACAGGCCAATGTACGACGTACAACGTTTCACAGTGACAGTGCGATAACTCGCAGGGATGTTAGTAAAGCATGCGAGAACAAGGCAAAACGAAGTAGTGTATAAAGAAAATAATAAAGTGGAAGCGACGCGCTCGCAAAAATCGCCAGTAGCTCCATCACGAACTGTGCGCGGTGAGACAATGCGTGTGAATTTGAAATGTCTCGGGAATCGTGCGTCTTTTCCGAAACGTAAGCGTCTCGTAAAAGTCTCGTTATAAAAATTATCGAAACAATAATTTCTGCTATAAACGATTGGTAATTATATAGTTCTTGATAAATTAACTTCAGTTAATTTTAAACAAATTTTACCAGAATATTAATTTCAAATTAGAGAGACCAAGAGATTTAATATAAAAAATAAAACCACGCCAAATAAAATTTCCGTTAACAAGATACCAACTCCAGATCGAAATTATAAAGTTCTGTTTTGTCAGACGTGCCGAAACGTCTTAGATCAGCGCTGTTAGCGTAATCTTAGCTCAGTAGAAGCTGATAGAAGCGCTCGCTCGATTCACGATAGCATCGCAGGCACTGCATCTGTCTAATTTGCGAGCGCGTCAAGCTCGGGAAGCGTGATGTAAACAGGTGAGAGAGCCAATGTATGTGCGATGGGGAACCGGCATCGGTTGGTCCCTCTCGTTTTACTCACTGTCCGACTTGCCAGACGAGAAGTCAGTGCTGTGCGTCTTGTCGCCCATCCCGCTGAAGGAATAGTCGCCCTAGACGACAGAAAAGCGTTATCTTAGAGAGGCGTGTTCCGCTCGGCCGTCGCGGAGTCGACTCTATGTATACTCTCTTCTATATACGTATTATTGCACTATCAGCGCGGTGCACGTCGCATCGCCGACTGTGACTTGCGGTGCAAGACTTACAGGGAGAGCAGACACGGAACCGCCGGTCGAGGAGAAGGTGTGACTTCGCGGTGCCAGACCGTACCCCGGCTTCGGGATGTGCCGAAGGGAGCTCACAACTGGTTTGCAAATCAGTCAATCGACAGGTGTTACTGATTAGTTTCAGCGGTGATTTCAATTCGCTCAATCTCCCATACGAATGCCCAACGTTCGCTTGCCAGATTTTTTTTGTACCCGTTAACTCTACCCGGAGTCATGTCGCTCCCTCATGTGTCCCAACCCAAGATCAACCACTATCAAGGGATTTCCCCTATCTTTGCGCTTCAACAATACATTCAGCACTTTGTGTTTTACAATGTTTTCGAATCCGGATTAATTTGATAAAAGACAGATATCCATCGATATACACGCGATATAATTCTATTATGGATTGCTCAATTTTCCTATTCTTTTATTTTATATTATACATAATTATCTCTTATGCAATTAATAACTGAAATAAAATGTATATTTTTAATTAATAAATAATTAAGAAAGGCACACATCAATCGTGTCATTAAATATATTCTACGGAATCTAATTGTTTTTAATTTTATCGCGTGTAACAAAGGATATCTGTGATAATAATTTCAATTATATTATCGCACCCCCATCGGCAAACGGCGCTTAAAGATATCCGATAGTTTCGAGTGCACAAAAGCGATCACTCTCATTAAAGTAGAGTGTGCGAGGCAATTCGCGATTTAAAAAAACAGATACATAAAAAGCCAGCACCTCTGCGTGTAAGTACAATAGACTCGTCTCGTAAGCGCGCCCGCCGTGATGACAAGTCAAAAGCTTTCCTTTCTTACTGAAAACGCAGACAGAAACGTGGATCTCGAAAAATAAAACGTAATATTTATACGTTATATTATTGCATAATTACAATAAATGGGATGCATCTAAAATCATAGATATAGATGAACTACTCTCGTGTTATCAGAAATCTCAATTGAATGATGATCGTTGTTTCAATCTTAAGACGCAGCAATAACTATAAATTCTTATTTCTTCATCGGCAAATACATTTTACATGCCTAATTTACACGTGCACAATTTACAGTCCTTAATCGCGCAAAAAAAAAAAAAAAGAATCACGTAATATAACGCTGAAACTTTTTAAAATATGTATAAAGAAATTGAACTGGTAAGTCAGGAAGCTTAAATATGGAACTCAGAAATGGATTTGATTTGACTTGGGACCAACGGCGGGCGAATTGGAAAGTTTTCGGACTCACCGAGTGATAGTGCCTAGTGGCGTTTGGAAGAGTGAAGGCGCGCTGAGTACCAAGGGGTGGATAGTTTCTGGGAGCCGGGGAGCGCGCCGATGACCTCCCAACTGCCGCCCACGCAAACACAACACAAACACAAAAACACAAATAGAGACACAATGATAATAGACGACAGGTAGTAGCATCGTGTAACTAACGTAGATTGCCGTGTCCTATTAAATCTAGAACGCCAACTGGGGACTGTTAGTGATTTTGTTACGTTAGTAGATTTCTTTATAATTTTTACAAACAAAAATCCAATCGAAAAGATTTTTGCTATTAAACATTTTATTGTAATTATTGAAAGTTGCAATAATTAGTCAATTTTTGTATTATAAATAATCTCATCAATTCATAATAGTAATCTTTAATTGCCCTTTTCAATGTTGTTACGCTTTCGCAATGTTGTTTCTTAATTATATAATATTTATTGCACAAAAATTGAATTACATTGAGCTGTCAAACGTTCCAGATTAGCGTTCTAAAATTAACTGTTGACCCAACATTGGAAGATATACCGTGAAGCACAAAATTCTGTATATTTGTCAGAAAGCGAAGATGTGCGGTGCAGAAAAGAAATAATTATCATGCGCAATAAAACAAAACGACCGTGTTGTCAAATTATCTTCCAATATTGTAAATAAGATTCAAAAAATATCTAAAAACTAACTCTTCTTAAAAAAGCATTTTAATATTATAAATTTTTTAACAACTCAGTTGCCAATTATCAAAATTAAATCAGAGATTAGCTAGTAATTTTAAGTTATATTTGTCTTTAATAAAATAAAAGATAAAATAAGAAATTATAGAAACAGTTGTTTATAGTAAATATTCATATATCTTGTATTATTTTCGATTAAACGTTAACTTTGTATAAATTCAAACAGAATGATCACGATAGCGATTTAAATCTTATTGAAGCATATAGAAAAGTGAAGAAAAATAATGATTTTTTAATTAATTTAAAATTCTATCTAAAAGTACGGTCGTGACGCGAAAATGAGAGTGATATGCATGGGAGCAATATATGTGTCCGTGTATGATAAACTTCGTGGTCCCAAATAGCATGCAAGATATAGCAACAGAATCAATTACCTCGAGAAATGATTTCCAGGGCTAAAGATTGCAATGGCGATTTAATTGCTCGTTATTTCGAGGTATCGGTTGATGCGCCGTTCGCAGTTCGACAAGAAAAAAAAATGATAAGGCAAGCAGGTAAGGGACGACAACATGCATAGGCAGAATACATCACCTGTTGTATTAATTGGGCGCCCAATGTATGGTTTTTTGATGCTACACACACGCCACTTAAAATAAAGTCCTGTTCTCGAGCGTTTCGTACTGTTATCATCGTTTGTTAATTAGCATGAAACCCTCCCACATTCATAGTTTGCATTGGCCGATTCGGTCGTTCGTTCCACATAGCAAACCCAAATTTCTTTTTTATCGATAAAATGAGACCATTTACGACCTCCCGCCCTGGGAAACCCCACTCTATCGAGACTCACAGTGTTCTCTAATTGATGTTACTTTAAACGGTAGAGTGGTATGTTAGTGTCATGTGCGAACGTGTGGACATGTATGAGATGATCGTTACTTATGTTAATAAGACAATTACGAGTGGCGTTGCGTGGCGGACAAAAACTTACCGTTGTAGCTAGGCCCGCTAGATCTGTAGCTGAAGCCATCCTCATCCTCCCAAGGTCGTGCATGATCGATATTCCGTGAAGGCGCTGTACAAAACATTCGTCGAATTATCTTCTACGTATTAAATGTGACACTGTTCATAGGTTTTCAAATCTAATAGTAAGTCTAAGAACAATATGTTTTCTTTAAAATATTGAACAGAACTAATTAGACAAGTAAAATAATTAAAAAAAATCTTCATATCAAAATACTAAAAATACAAAATTAATTGTAACTTACATGCACCGACGGGACTCTCGTAGCGCAATCGGTACGTTGGTTCCCTGGCGGCAGACGGTGTCCTCGAGGCATTTCTGGGATCGACGTTCGCAGCCCTGTGTCTCAAATTCTCCCGATCTTTTTCGCGATCATGCAGGAATACCTTAGCTATTCCCGTGTCGATTTTGCTCAATTCATCCTGTTCTTTTTTTAATTTCTGCTCCGCCTCCTTGATATATGTTTTGTTATCCACATCATCCTCATCATCAGATGCAGGTACTCCCTGAATTAGAAGCAAACATTGAAAAGTTAATTAATCATTAATAATATTTAGCATCACGTAAGAATTAATGAAAACGTGATATTTTATTATTTTGAGGATTAAACGATAATATATCAGATAATACCTTGTAAGTGTCGGACCATCGTCTACGTCTCTCAGGATCAGTGTAAGGATATGGCGGAGCGGGGAAATCATCTCTTTCGATTGGTGGTTGTGCCCCCGGGGGTGGTTTCATGGCGTCCGGATAATGCGCTAGTTCTATCGGCTCATCGTTATCCACCTGGCTTGCCGGCGATTTCGGTCTGGTGTCGCTCAATGCATCGACCAAAGCTCTCATTCCTGATCTGCTGCTGCGTCCACCGCTGCTTCTTATCGAACGAGATGCTGTGAAACGAAGCAAACGTGTTCTCGTACTCATGAAAGTAATTGACGAATTTACTCTGAAGAACGTAAATAAATTGACGAATCAGACGAACGATATAGAATAAAACGAAATATATTTCTTTGAAATATTTCATTAAAAAATCGAATATTTTAATAAATGTAATTTAGAAATTAAATGAATTGAAATTCCTGCTCCTGACATTCAAGATATAAAAAGGATGATTACATTAGACTATAGCACAGTTACATAGTCTTGTTCTATAATTATATAAATTCTATATCTAATCTCTAATAATTAAATTGAATACGTATATAAAAAAACTAACAGCTAGGTTTATGTATATAAAAAAAACTTACAGCTAGGTCTATGAAAATGCGGGCTAGTGGGGGGTTTATCGTACGGTTGTATCGGACGTCTCAGATATCCTTGACTGGGCGTTTCAGTCAAGTATGAGTAAGTATAAATCCTAGACACATCTTCTGCCGGTCGTCCGTATTCTCGCAGGATCAGACCGGGGCTTCCAGTTCGAGCGGGATAATACTGAGGCAATCAATGTATTTTATTACACATGTAGTACAGTTTGCATTTTATATATCTAAATATTACTATCAATTATACAAAGTGCGTAGAAGAAATCGGATAAACAAAGTCTTCCTTAAAATAATTTGATTTTGATTTGAAATTCGTTTCTTTTGAAAGGAATTGATATTTTTGTGTTTTTATTCAAATTGCTGACGTACTTTGTATAGAAGAAAAAGCTCGTGCAAGGCGAGCAACACTCTGTCAAGAGAAACGCAATTTATATTGAGAATTTCTGAATTAAAAAAAAATACATTAATTTTCTTTCTCCGTTTATACATTTACATCTAAATAACGGTCGCTAATTCAAATGATTGACGACGCAATTAAATTTCTGATAGAAATCATTTTGTTAATGAAAATTAACGAGAGTATAAATCCCAAACAGTGCTTCGACAGTTTTAATTTTCTATCTTACGGCTCGATAAAATTGAAATAGGATCGAAGTGTCTGACAGAGCGAAAGCACGCGTCGCCGAGTAGAGGTAACGCGAGAAGTGATACCAGAAATACTTGTTGAGAGAGTGCTGTGCTAAGTGACACATGGCATACCTTGCGACTGAGGCTGCTGTAAGGGCTGCACAGCGATCCGTTCAGGCTTGGCGTGCGTGACCGCAATGAAAACTATACATAATGACCGTGCGGAAAAAGTAAACAACGATTAAGAAAAGCGATAATAAAAACTTAATAAAAAAATCAAGTATGATAATATAATCTTTGATGTTTCGCTTGTTTCCTACATCGAGGCGTGCGTGAGACGAAAGAACGGTAAAGTGACAAGCGAGCTCATCTCCGAGGCAAAAATCAAGCTATACACAAAGCTGACAAAATAATTAAATCTCTTTTGAGGGGGATTTAAGGTGTTCTGCTCTATATTACCACTATATTACATTAACACATGACATACACAAGAATATATGTCGAATGACAAAGTGTTTCGGAGAAGAATTTGCAAGATTTAAAACATAAAAAGATGTTTTTAATATAGAGAGTATGTTACATACTATGATGATAGAAATCACAAAGTAAACTTTCAGGAAAATGTTCAATATATGCGAAACACTTCGCTTTTCTTATGATATAATTGGTAAATTCAATTATGCAGACGAGTACAACTCAATATATGTATAATGCAACCAAGTCGAATAATGCGAGTGCTAGACATAAACAGCAGCATGCATTTTTTTAAATTTTCTAACGTAATATGAATATTATAATTTTTAACAATATTGACATCAAAATAATATTATGCTAACTATTGAATCATACGATATCGAATTCTCAACTTTCTCACTTAAAATTTGATATTTGTATATCATGTATTGAAAATTTAATCAATTTACTGTGACTCTCTGATTAAATAAGCTTTTATATAATAATAGATATTCAATGAGTAGCTAAGAGCAATGGCATTTGAAAAACGCTAGTTTGTTCTATACCCTCTGGATCAGGAAGGAATCAAAATTAGACACTCACGACGTATTATTTTAGAACGCTCCGGAACGCGATGCTATTTCCATTCACCGTTTCAGATATGTGAGTGTCGCTTCAACGACATAATATATTTCCGTCACTGAATGTACTAAAGAATATATACCATCAATGCTTAAAATATTGTTTTATTTAAATTATCTGCTATTTAAATTATACTTGACCTTTGATGCTCTTTCGAATGCAGTGTTCTTAGTGATTCATGTAAAATCTATCACTACAAAGTATAAATTACTTGGAAACGGCCTGTATATAGGCAATATTGTACACGCGTATTAAATAATCCGCTTAAGACACAAATGATACTATATTAATATAAATTATGCTGTGTTAGTTCATATAACGCGAGATTTGCTTTCATTGTTATGTAGTATCAATATTATGTAAATCACAAGAATTGCTATAAAATTGTATAAATTACTAACGCCGTGTATACAGCAATCTTTATTCACAATAAGCGAGTCAAACGTATATCCAAACAATTAGACATATTAGGATGCTACGATTGCTTCAGAATTTTCGTAGTTAAATTAAGGAAAAATAAACAAGCTTCTGCAATAGCTTAAATCAATTATAATACACGAATGTACAGAATAAATACGACTAGACAGCGAATCACCGATTGCGCGACGCAACCGAACTTACCTGCATCTCCGAAGCGCTGCTGGAAATTCGCTCCGATTCCCGATGTTGCGGGGTGTGAGCGTCCCCGTGTCCGTTCACGATGCCATTGGGTCCGGTAGGTCCTGGACCGCAGCGTGGATGCCATATGGCAGCACCCTGCAGGTACATTTCCTCCCCGTCACCGAACGGGTCGCCGCATTTCGTGCAGCGCGCGCAAGTCGGATGGAAATGATGATTGTCGCCGGCCTGCAAAACCTTGCCGCTGATGTAACGGTTACAGTAGGCGCACTTAACTCCAAACTGCTTCTGATAATCCTTCTCGCAGTAAGGCACGCCGTCTCTGTTGAAAAAAATTTTAACGGCTACAGCTCGCGCGTCACTTGAATCGTATCTTCTTTATCCACATCCTTGTGCTGATTTGAAGAAAAGTTTTGAAGTTAAAATAAAGAAAAATAATTTTTTAAACACTTATTACAGTGTACATTTCTTAACTGTTTTTTCAAGACATGCTTATTACTCTGAAAGCTTCATTTTTGAACTTTTCCAACACTATGACTGCCCAATCTCATAAAGAAGCTATCATACTTTTAGAGTAATGTTAATTAATGTTTGTAGATGTTCAAGGTGCGAGGATAGATTTGTGAATCAACGCGAGACTCACTTTCCCATGTATTCCCCGTGGAGCACAGTGTCGCAGCTATGACACTTGAAGCACCAGACGTGCCATTGACGATCGAGCGCGACCAATGCCTGACCTTCCCTCAATTGGTTTCCACAACCGGCGCAGGCACCAGGATCCTGTCCGCCGCCCTTGGTACCGGCGCTATTGCTGATCGGCGTGGAGGCCTCCCGGACCGGGATACCAACGCATCGGTGACATAGCGCTTGACCTATGAACAATGCATAAGTTAGTGAAGATTAATGAGATCCGGCGACAGATCCTGAGACGTCATCATTAACCTTTGCGCTGCGTGCCAATTGTCTCTTCTATAATGAAATTTGTCATCCGATTTTATTTACGACTACCAATCCTTTCACTTGAGAGAAATTGATTTAAGATCGCTCAATTCTATTGTATCGACTGCGTCATAAAACATTCGATAAATTACTGCTTTATTAATAGTAACAAATTAAGATGTTGATGTAATGGTTCGGAAAAATACGGAATGTGTTCGAATTTTGTTTAAAAGCTGATAAAAATAAAATTTTCCTTATTAAATTATTTCCTTTTTTAATTGACATTCTCCAAATTAAATGATAATGAATGGAATTTACTTTCATTTTCCCAACAACTTTCTTGACGAAGGACTAGATGTGATATCCAGCGTACTTTATTCGTAATGTTCAATCGGCCTTAATTTCTTGGAAATGGGTGACATGCACCGTTATACACGATAAAGTGATGCACGTCATGCCGGATTTTTACCTTTGGCCGCGTAATTGTTACAAGGACGTAACATAGTAGACATATGGCCTTGTAATGGTGGAGCAACGATATGCCCAAGTGGCAATTTGCTTTAACAGATTGACTGCCACGCTAATTGTGAAAGTTGTACCAAAGAGATACATCGGTTACGCAATAACTCAATACGCATCAACGCATCGCAATCTACAATATCACAGAAACTGTTGGCTATTTGAATTAACGAGTCTTCCACGCGTCATTCGGTGTTCTCGTTTCGTGTAAGAAATGCTGGTGTTGTGTCGAAAAGCAGTAATGCGCTAAATAAAGATGCAGATCCGAGGCTGCCTCAATTTAGCCCTCAACGAGTCGAGAGTAATTGTTTCGTCACGTACCTTGAACAAGGGACACTTTTGTTCCTTGTCCCAGCAACGGTTGCCGGCATCTTTGGCAATGGAAACAATTCGGATGGAACGCGTGCTTCTCGCCGGCTGTCACCACATCACCCTCCACATATTCTCCGCAACCGGCACATCGCGTGCCCCAGCGCTCCCGATAATCCTGATTAGCAGAATAACGAACGCGTTGAGTGAAAAAATATCTAAAGAATGTCGAGTAAGATGCAACTCACCTTGGTGCAATAATAGGAGCCCTCACGTGCGAAGAAACCACCCTGCGCCAAACTGGCGTTGCACTGAGCACACTTGAAGCACCCTATGTGAAAGTATTTGTCCTGCACCCGCAGTACCTCCCCACTGCACTTCTTCTTACAAGATTGACAAAACGTTTTACCTGAAACAAAGACAGCGTTAGCCATTTGAAATGTGCTCCTTCGCGGATCATTAGTTTTCCATTTCAGTCTCGCAATCTGGTATGCGACAATAACCGAGAAACAGATGTAAAGAATATTGTAATGTAATTGATTCGCGAGCAGTCACGCATAACAAAATCTCTACTGTTTTATAGCAAAATAATAGCCTTGCAGTAAATGTATATGTTTAAACGGTCGTTTTTTTTCTATAATATTTGTAAGTCTTTAATTAGAATAATTACAACATGGTTTTAATGTTTTATTATCTGAGATAACAAGATAAAGAATTCAGATCTTTAGAAAAATTATTTATTTGGAATACATATTTTTCAAAGAATGAGGATAAACAACATTTAATTTTACCCCGATAGCTTTATTCTGTATACTACAGAGTGACAATCGGGAAGTTATAGAAATTAAATAGCTGTCATTCTATAAAACAGTATATAAATTTTTTGAAACACTAAATAATATACGCCATTTAATATAAAATTTTGCATAATACATGTAGTTAGATAATAATGTCAAATATTAAGTGCGCTATGTAACATGTTGCTAATAAAGATAATCATATTGCACAAGTTTTGTCATTATACTTAAGCTTATAATAGCGAAAATTCTACCATGACGGTAAGACGTACAAAATTTGCCGGGCAAGCAACATGTTAAATAGAACAATTGTTAACGACGTGAACTTTTTCCCACGGGGGTACGAAAGACGCAAGCTAAAAATAACAGGAAGAAGACACTGTATGAGTCATCGGCACCTGCGTGCCGATCATTTAAGATTTCTTCGAGTGCGAGTTGCCTATGCCAACAACTCGCGACTCGCATCTACCACTCGCTTGATCATCGGCTCTCCTCGGAGCGTACGTTAACTTTCAACGGTTACGTAACGCACCTGTCGCCGGCTGAAAGGGTGCATCACAATGCTCGCCTTCAGGAAGAAGATCAGACAGCGCGTCTAATAGCGTTCTCTAATGAAACGATTTGGATTAAGTCCAGAATAATCCGATTCTCAACGAATCGATGTCCGGATCTAAGATAGCTTTGATTACAAAACTAAATGGCAGATTTTATATATATATATATATATATATATATATATATATATATAAAGAGCAAAGCAGTTAACTCAGACTGCGTGTAATTTAAATTTATGGTAAATTCCTGAGGTCATTTTGAGATGAAAATATTAAAGTGCCGAGACTATAATAGTTTTTAAATAAGAAGCTGTTTAAAATAATCAATCAACTTGTCTTTTATTATATTCTATTTAATATTCATTCGATATTTATATATCATGTATTCATTATGTTTAATATCAAATATCTATTTATATACATTAAATAAAAGTTTCTAAAAATCGGACCTTAAATACGCGAAAGTCAGGTATATTAAGCTATCCAGCCCTTTGTAAATTTTTAATAGTGTGAGCAAAAAAATTATTTTTGCAAGCAAAAAATAGCAAATAATTTTGGTATTATTAACTTTTTGCTTTGACTTATGTATATGTTTTTTTTTTTACAATGGCTGGACAGCTTAATCTTAAGTTATCCAGTCCTTCGTAACTTTTTAATAGCTGGAGCAAAAAAATTACTTTTAGAAGCAAATAATAGCAAATAATTAGCAAATTAATTCCATATAAAATTTTTCGTGTTCTGATAATTTGGCTTAGATAGCTTAGTATACCTGCGAAAGTCTATCTCTTTGCGGTATATATTTTTTCGAATAATGGTCGTTAGATAACGCAAAAAAAGATTCTTCGCACTTTTCTCTTTTTTTTTATATATATATAATACAGTAATCAACTAAAGTGACTCGTTTTTGCACATTCATGTGCACGTGTTTGTCAATGCCCGTAGATTACATTTGTAACACACATCGTGTTCGATTTGTACGTGTCGCGAATTAATATCGCGATCGATCGGAACGAACACGTCGGCCAAAACACGAGCACGATGTGTTTTAACACGAATATTCATGTACGTATACGAATAACGTGAATGTATTATTCATTAGCCATCCGATTTCAGATAGAACTTAATCGGCGCCTCGCGGTCGCGTCTGCATCACGCTTTCTTCATTATATTACTATGTTCTTCGTTACTTTATTACGGGAATAATGACTATCTCGACCGAGTCCGAGCAGCATAATTTTTATTTCGCCAGGCGACGCAAATTGCACGATCGTTCTTACTACAATTGTTATAGTAGCGAATTGAGCGTTTTTACTTCTGTTTTTCCATGTATACATGCATACATCGCGAAAGTCCGTATGCCATAAGATAAGAGTAATTAAATAGGAGGTTAAAAAAAAACCTGACCGCGACTCTTGACTAGCGGATGAATGAAAACTCGTGCTGGAACAAGTGCTCACCCTGTTCAGTCGTTCAAATCGATGACTCAACTACGAGAAGGCGCGATGAATATATGGTGCCTTTATTGAGTTATCGGAGTTGTTTTGAACGCGTTCCACGATAAATTGTGGCATATCTGGTGGTGGCCGTTACGCGCGTGGCCTGCAGATCGCAATGAAATGTCAGGCGGGGGTGTGCGTGTTCCCTCGTGGCGCAGTCTCAATATTTAGAGAGAGGCAGAACTAATAATCCACCTCCGTTTTGCGCTCGCTGCACCGAATCCAGGCTCGTTCCGTGCGAAGACCGCGCTCGTTTCGACCTAACGATGTGTACGTAGAAGGAAAAAACGTACACGGGAAGCTAAAACACGTGGTGTTGCGTTTCTCTATCCGGTCCCGTTGGCGCGAAACGGAATTTTTCATTCCGCGAATGTAGAGAGTGCGACGAACTAATTACCCGTCAGCCGCGGATTCCGATATGGCGGACGCCAACGCAGTCGATTTTTATCTACAGAGAAGTTGAGAGACAACTATTTCCGGAGATCTAAATTAATTTAATAGCGAGAAAATTTTCAACATTGGAGAAATAAGCTTTAAATTAAAAATCTCCCGCACGTAAATATCACTTTTGGATAATATCGGTCAGATGCTTTGATAGAAATTTGATTTGTTAAATAATTACGACTAACTTTCAGAAATAATTCGTTTCAAAACTTTCTACTTTCTGTTTACATTAAAACTCTCTTGACACATTTCGTAAACACCCGGAAGTGCGTTTAGGTATACGTCCAGCATAAATCACGCGAGAAATGTGCTCTCTCGGGAAAATAATTTCAACTTCGTGAGAATTTTGCGCGAATTCAATGAAAGGAAAGCAAATCGTCATGACGCCGGTATTTATAAACAGCCGGCTAAAAAAAAGATGAAAACGTGCATGAAATCACAAAGCCGGGAGGTGGTCGGATCTCTCGCCTGTCTTTAAAAATATACGATGACATCACAGTCTCTCTTCATACATTTGACGTCATCGGGTCGTCACATGAGTTAAGAGCGAGAGTGCAGAATTCTCGTCGCACGTAGGCAGGCCAAGTTAAATGCATCCGCTTATGCCGGGATATCTGAACGTTTTTGAGGTCCTCAGCTTCAGGGATGACTCTTCCGACTCCAGAATTTATCAAACACTATCCCAGCAACGAGAAATACCGATTTTATTGTTAGATAGCGACTCGATAGATCGAACGAAGTGTATAGCGATCGAAATAATTTCTTAAACAGATTGTACGTATTAGACTTAACATTTCCGGCTTAAAACAATACGTGCCCCGACGCTGCTTTCTCCGCACTCCTCTCGCTGCAACAGGAAGAGCCCGAATAGAATTGAAACTCACGACGCGAGCTCGCGTTTAATCGAACGGGGCCACTCGTCCATGAAGTGACACACCCTCGTCTGCGCGTCGCATGTCGTTTAATTTACGGCACGCTTCAACTGGGGCGAAAAATCTGTTTGCCAGAAAAAAAAAAAGAAAACGATAGCTCGATAGGCCCAACTCGGACGCGAGCGAGCGATAACGGGATTTATCGTCCTCGCGATTCGTATGCGAAACACGTCAACGGACCTCATCGTATGCGATAACAATGTGTCGATGTCACGTGCAGCACGCTTGGAAAAAAAAGGAAAAGATAAAAGCTGCACCGCCCATTTGAGTTCTTTAATGAAAAGACTGAATTGATGAAAACTCTTCTCGATTTTGCCAAACCTTCCCAAATGCGTCAAAGAGAATAATTATAATTTAATTAAAAGCTGAATTGTAGATTCTTATGCAAATAATCAGACAATTGCAGCCACAATTGCGGTATGACTGTGTAAATTACATGTTCGGAGCACGAAGCACAGAAACTCTGAGTCATAGCGTATGCGTGCCTTGACCACGTTGCCAATTAGTAATTTAATATTGGAATTACTCTCGCCGTTAAAAAGACGCCGTATCACCTGTGCGTGCACAGAATAACCAGGTTCTTTTTTTGCCGTATAAACTGTCACCGGACAAGACCTGACAGACGACTACATTTCTTTTCGACGCGAAGGCCATAATTTGGCGCGACTTTTATATATCCGCGATACATCCCGGCGATCAGGTATTCCAGCGCTCGTCGAGCTCCTCGGATTTACGGTGTCTGTCACGACAAAATCAACAAAATCGAAATTAATTGAAGAATAAGGTCCCGTCACTTATCGCGACCGAGTCTACATAGATACCGTGCGGCAACGTGGTATGTTAATATGATTCGTAAGTGGTCTAAATAGGATGTGGCAAAGTGGGGTCAAACGCGGCGACCCTGGGCTGCCCTGGTCTCTCCCTGGGTTTCACTCTGGGTCATAAAATCGAATGGTAATCGACCGTACAGTGATTATCTGCCGATCGTATCTAATCGTTCTGCATTTTTCCCTCGTGCACCGAGTGACCAGCCGATGTGGCTGGTTCATTATAGTCCATATAGATCAAGAAAACTTACATTGCTTTAAAAGTTACTTCATGCCACGTCATGTCATTGAGCTCTTCAGCGTTTATTTAAAGCGCAAAGTAGCTGGTATATGTCACGTTAGATATAGATAGAAGAAAAAAAATTCAGAGGTAGAATCTTCTTAGAAAGAGGAATATAATCTCGGACTGTAATTGTCATTGCCCATTTAACTGTGCAACGCACTGCGCTATATTGCTGCAAATTCTTAGAATGTGTATTAGGTCAAGTTAATTCCTACGAAAGAAAATTTGGAATGCTGACAACACGAAGGAAGAGTTGATGAATCACGAGGAAAATATCTAGGTGTCTAAAAGCACATCTCCAAGAAACGATTTGTATTTAAAAAGCCTGGACGGTACTTTCGAATTGTACGAAATAAGACTCACAACTATATTTATGTTATTTTTACCGTCAAAATTTAATAAAAATATGAAGTAATAAAATATCACTCAACTTTTCACATCGTCAGGCGACATGAACATTGTATTTTGAAACTAACGAGCGTTACGTGTTATCTCGACGAAGCAAACATTAACGCGATAACTCGAAAGAACAAAATCGAATTCTGTTTAATTCCTGCTTACAATAGATGTAACTTTATATAACTGAACACTACATAACTGAAAGATAATGTTCGCATAGCGTGATATAACGGAAGAACACGTGCTAGATTTCGCTGAAATTCGCACGAGCATGCACTCGACAGGAGAACATCTGCAGAACTGCTATGTCAGCAGATAAATTTTTGATGACCCTCCTTCCTACTAAAACCGTTCTACACTTTTGTTTGTATTACTGCTTTGCCGCAATCTTTTTTGTACCTCTAAAAATCTAAGAAATACAAATTTAATTTAAGCAAAGCATAAATTTTTCAATCAATTTAATTATTAAATTTTAATAAATGACAATTTCTATACCGTTCATAAAATATCGACTTTGTGAACGGAGAATCATTCGCAAACAAAGCATTAAAAATTTGATTATCGCCCGCGCTTAAACTCGCTCTAATGAAAAAGTGTTAAACTGCTGCACTTCAATTATCCTTCAATTATAACAAACTGATGTAACGCATAAGATTACGACTAAAAATTAATAATTCGTAAGTTATATTTAGATATTAATCGTTATTTTTCGATCAATACACGCATTTTCCGAGAACAATAATTAAAAGTAAAAATACTATCATCGATTATCGAGCATGTTAACAAACGCGATAGCTGCGGCTTTAGTTCTTATCTTATGTCATACGTTATAGTTATTGTTTCTTGGTATTCTCGCTTTTGTAAGATGTGTACCCTAATTCAACAATACTTCATGTGTAAACTAATTCAATTATTTATCAAAAAAATGATCACATATGGTTATAATTTCATGTATGTGCAGTATAATTTTACAACACTTTAGATATGTAGACTAATTAAAAAATGTATATATTATCATCGATTGTCAAGCATGTTAACGGTAACAACGCGATATCTGCGGCTTTTGCGGTTAGTTTTTATCGTTTTTATTATTATCGTACGTTATAGTTATTATTTCTTGGTGGTCTCGCTTTTGTAAAATGTGTGTCCTGTGATTCGTCCTTTCTCGCTTGTTTTTTGATTCTATGTAATCGCTATGGCGCTATTAATTTTCTCAACTAATTATTAATATACATAGTCGACAAAATTAACAGTGCCATAGCAATTACATATATAGTAATCGTACACGTACAATTACAACTTTATATATACTTCTCGCTTGTTTTTTGATTCTATGCAATCGCTATGGCGTTATTAATTTTCTCAACTAATTATTAATATACATAGTCGACAAAATTAACAATGCCATAGCAATTACATATATAGTAATCGTACACGTACAATTACAACTTTATATATTGCAGGACATATCGCAATTATTATTACTATCCGTACTCCTGTTTAGGAGCTTAAGGTTTCTACAAAGGATTTCCACCCTTTTTTATCCCTTGCCACCGCCCTTAGTTCTTTGAGCAATTTTCCCGTTTCGGCATATACCGATCTTCTCCATGATGTTCGTGGTCTTCTCCAACATCTAGTACCCTGCGGATTCCATTCCAATATAGCGTGGGGTATCTCTTCGTAATCCTTCGTTAGTGTGTGCCCCACTCGTATTTACGTTTCCTTATTTCGTTGTTAATGTACTTTTGGTTGGTTGCCTTCCAGAGATCTTCATTGCTTATATGACCTTTGGCCACCATATCTTTGTAATTCCACATTCCACATATTTTGATGTCACCTTTGTTAGCAGCTTCTTCCGCTTCGGCGGCCATATCTTCAAAATATGCTCTCTTGTCCTTTCTCGCTTGTTTTTTGATTTTATGTAATCTCTACGGTCCTGTTGATTCTGTCGACTAATTATTAACAATACATAATCGATAGAATCAACAGTACTACAGCGATTACATATATAGTAATCATAAACGTACAATTACAACTTTATATATTGCAGGATATATCGCGATATACGATAAAAATAAAGATTTCTTATATTGCAAAGGCTTTACGGTTTTTTTATCCAATCGTTCCATACGGTTCAAGGCTGTATACGACGTATAAATATTATTGCGTTGCGATAGCTCGCAGAGACCGCGATGGTACATGATGCAACATACAGAAATACATATTTCGGCGCGTGTTCATTGTATGACAATTGACCGACGGCTACTTAATAATACATGAAGCCGGTAATTAATTACCCACGACGAGTGCGGAGGTAACTGAATTACAAAATGCTCGTACTACATTCGCGATGCGCGCGCGACTCATTGTAGTCGATAGCGCGAACGCGAGCGCAATTATTATATCCTGGCGTGATGCAAAAGAATTCCGCGCGAGCCAACGTTTTACCGTTTTGCTTGCTAACTCAACTGCATGTCAACAACGTTGTATCAACGGGAAGCGAGCACTTTACGCTTTTAAACATTTCTCACCGGGAAAATACTTCATAAATAATCATTACTTCTCTCGTAAACTTTTTCACTGCATTTAACGCAAGTTGCAGTATGTATTAAATTCATATTTTAAACATATGATGTATTAATTTGAAGGCGCATTATAGAATGTTTAACCCTGTAATGGTAAGGGGTCGGGATACGATCAACGGCTTCGTCTATTTTACAGTTTTTTTGTTTTACTGCAATTATTTAAAATCAGTTAAACTTAATTGTATTTTTTTCACATAAATAAACGGAAGAAGTTATCATTTACTTCTTTTGCCCATTTTGTATATCGATTAGATACGTTCTGAAAAGCCACTTTGCCATTAGGGGGGTTGACAAACAGCAGATAATCGTGAAAGCGGTCCCGGCGATACCGCATCGGTCGAGCACTCGTTAAGTGAGACACAAACGGGATTCCGACAGACATTTCTAGCGCGCGAAGGAATGTATTTTCCTCGTCGGGGTATTGGTACGGTTAAAAATGTCCTCCGGCGTGCGACGACGCCACGTCACGTTCCTCGGATTCGCCCCGTCACGAACGACGAAAATCGTGACGGAGATATTCGTGGCCGCCGAGAGAGGTAGCCTGTCGTAATATGCAAATATCGGCCGGATCTTCTGGATACCGCGCGGCTCGCGCGGTATCACACGAGGTGCTCTCGTATCGTGTAATTTAAGCGTCGCGTCGTGTCGCCGCGATACATTAAACCAGTCGTGAGGCAAGTTGATAAGACGGCCGGATGATCGGCGGACGGTCGTAAAATACCGTGCGGCGGAACCGATCTCTCGCGTTATCGCGTCGGGTTTCGCGTCGAGACAAGAGATTTCGTCTTGCCAGCGGCAGCGGGTTCAAAAATTCCGCGAATCGCGAGAAACAAAAAGCGAGATCTATCCATCCAATGGTAATTGTAATTGTTCCACGTTTAATTAACAGTTTGTTGAAAATTAATGCGTCCACCGACGCGATAATAGTGCTAATGGATTTCGAAAGATTAATGAATATTGATACAATAAATATCTCGAGCTTCATTCAGCATTATCGCACCCGCGCTGCGGGTTTTGCCCGCCCAATTTTTCGTATTTACGATATCCATCGCCATTATGCAAACGGGCAACAATGAGATAGTGGTAATGGGAAACGATTACCAAATTAAAAGATAACGATATTGCAGGAGATTAGAGAGGCGTTGAGAGCCATTGAACGCTGATTCATCTCTAAACGTCACCACGGAATCTTCAAAAATAACGACAAACAACTTGTCGTTGGAGATCAATTGTACACTTTTAATTTAGCATTGTCATCAACGATTACGTAGGATCTGTGAAGACAAGCCGACGTAAAGTAAAAGAACGGCCGGTTGGCGATAAAACCGCAGAATAGAAGCGACGGATATGACTCGTCGATCTTTACCCGCGGCCAACATCCGGTCCTTACCTTTTTTCAACGGTTTTTGCTTGTGCTGGTCGACACCGTCTTTCATGATCCCCGCCCTGCTTTCACTTGCTATCAAGCTCTCGCTCGCGCTCGTCTTCGACTTCATCGTGCCTCTGCCGTCTGCGTTGCGTAATCTTTCAGGGACACGAGCCGCGCCGGCACACGCACCTCCTCACCTTCACGCTTATTTTCCGCGCGCGATGTCGAGATACCGATAAGATAGCGCCGAGCCGCTTACAATTAGACGATCGGTGCGCGATTCGTTGTTTTTCGGTCGAGGTTCGACTCGAAGCAGCCGCGAGCCGATTTGTTGCGATTTGCGTCCCTGCCTGGTCCAGTGGTTCGATCTATCGTGAGATCGCTCAAACGGAATCCGTCAGTGAGTAAACCGCCGACTAAAACACCTGCGTCTCACGTTCTTCGTTTCGGCAGAATATTTTGTTCACGACACCCCGTATATATCGTTACGAGCCAAGCGTCGAGTAATGTAGCATCCTCGATAGATTACCGAGATATGAATTTCGCCGAAGGCGATTACGTTGTTTGCCGAGAGTGGAGTGTGTCGATAATAGCGCGGTTAATTTTTCCGGAATGTGCAAAAATCTGCGGTCGTATTTACACGCGGAATTCGTGGAATCGCAGGTAAATACGTAGGAATTTTTACACGACTGTTCGCCGAGAGCGGGCCCGAATTTTTCGAAGCGTTTGCTCCGAAATGGTGCGAGAAATTTTGACGCGATAAGCTCGCGATACACACGTGCCGATACGGTCGCCGCGACTGTCGATCGTCGACTGCCGACCGGCCACCGCGTCAGTGTGAAGAGATTCGTGCCTCGTCGAGTTCCGATTGTCAACCGGTACAGTCAACGCAGATAATGTTCACTTTCACGGTCGACTCCGCCCTGAGAGCCTAATCCCGCGAGGCGACTTTGCACCTCTTCACTCTGCGCTTTGCATCTTGCCGCCAACTGTTTCTTTTTCTCCGTCTCCTTGCCTCCGGTAATACATTTGCGGACAACGACGTTCGCAGTCGCCTCAAAGAGACTAGAAAAATATCTTTGTAAATCGGCAGGCTGAATTTTTTGTTTTGCTCACAGGCAAACGCAGACATTTTACCGGATATTTGGAAGTAAGATTTTAAGGCACTGAAGAATGAATAAAGTTTACTGAAGTTGGTGAAGTTGCTTGAAAATTAATTACTGTAAATTTTATTTCTCGTAAAATCTGAAATATATGTTAAAAGTATAATTACTTTTTGCAAAAAGCAAACGTTTAGATAACATTAACGGCATTCAGATAATCTCCGAAGCTATATTTGAGAGTAATTTATAAATGGAATCATTGCATAAGGCTTTAATCCAGTTAACTGGGAAAGTGTCTAGCGCCCGTCATAATTTTATCACTATATACACACGCGGTGCCCTAATTCCATCAGCTTAAACTAGTTTCGCATGTAACAGGATCATATATGATTAATATTAAAATATAAAAAATATAATATTACTCTTCTGAGATTGCCTAGTTTTTTTATTGTCAAAATAAATATCTTAAAAATTAAATCAATTCCCCCAAAAAAAATTCTCGAAGCGAAACAAGCAGGTGATTTTCTCGCACAAGCGAGCTTTTCGATACAAGAATAAAATTACGATACGGCGTCGCCGAGACTCTTAAAACCGGAATGAACAAGATAACTGCTATTTATAATTTTCTCGCTAATCGAGAAGCATTATATTGCAAGAATTGTTGAACAACTTCGGAGTCGCATCTCGCGAGTCGAAGGACGGCATGAGTCGATGCACGGCGTGCATCATATGCACTAGTAAGCGCCCTGGAATATTGATCCAGGATGCGTACAAGAACCGAGTGCCCTTTCAACTGGATAATTTAATTTCTTCCGCGAAACTGTGGAATCAAACAATTCCAGAATTATGACAATTATCATTTTTACATTGCCAAGTATATTTTTAGAGAAAGGAGAAGAGGCTTTTGCAAGAACGACACTTCGATTTAAAGATGTCGCGTTTAATAATCTTCAAAATGGACAATTATTAATTAAAATTAATTGCATATAATTATAATATTTTTAGAAAAGTTCCGATTATACGATTCTCCAAAAGTAGAACCGTAATTTACGAGAAATGTGGTATACGAGAATTAGATGGGTTTCGCCCGCTTTCTTTCCGCGTCGAAATCAGACGTTTCCGTGCTCGACGTTTCCGTCGACACAACAATTAGGGTCTTCACCGAGGGGGGATTCCCCCTCAAGAGCGTGCAGTTTGGGGGACATGTATCGATCAGCGGCGTTTGCAGTTTTGTGCGAAACCCATCCGGCATTAACGGTGTCTCCGGGGGGTTCGGGAAACCCTCGTGTCCCCCCGAGTTCTCATTAACGTGTCAATGGAAAAACCGAGAAGAGGATCAATATCGCGCGTCGATATCGTTGCTCCGGGTTCACGCGCGCCTCATCGTTAACTGAATCTATTATGTAAACGCCTCCTCGTGCGTGAAATGGCCGCCTCACGTGTAAAGTCTTCGCGTAAGGTGTACATTGCAAGATCGACGGCCACGTAATGTCGCGGATCGGGGTTACGATCGTGTGTACTGTCGTAATATGATCAGCGAACGTGCTCGTAATGAAGACACGAATAATGGCTAAACGCGCGTCACGCAGCCGACTATTTTGTGATACGAAAGATTTTTAGTACCTAATCACTGATTATATTATCGAAAAATAAATTTTGACCAACGTGACTTCGAGGTTGTCACTGCATTCTCCTAATGTTTACATACATTTGCACATTAGCAAGATTATTATTATATTATATTATTATATTATACTATTACTCTTAAACTATCCGGCGTTGCCTGGGATTATCACAAAAGAGATAAAATAGGGGAAGAAAGTGGAGTCCAAGTTTCATGATAGCCTTGCCTATATTTTCAGGGGTCTAAAGAGTAACCTGAGTAACAATGCAATTTTGCTCCAGTCAAAAGAGTTAATATAAGGAACATACACACATTCTATTATAAATATATATATTTTTAAATTTAATTATTAATCTCGTTATTAATTATTATTATTAGTCTGTGAGACTTGACGTAAATTATAGATCACACGGAGAGGGCTTATAGACCATTCGATCATTCCGTAAATTCTGTAATACAAATACGTCTCGTGCACAGTAAAGAAAGACAACGGAACGAGACGTTCGCGTTGTCTGCGGTGGCACGCGTGGTGCATCGGTCGCGTGGGTGGGCGGGAGATGCACAATTGCAGCGAGCGAATTACGTGCCCGTTGGCGTCTCGTCGGGGTCGCCGGCTCCTCCGTAGACAACCGGTCCTGCCGTAATTGCGATCGCGAACAATTCGCACGATTGCGCGAGCGTGGGCACGGACGGACGCGACTCCGTTTCATATCCGCGTAGCAAATCGCGCGGAGGAATCGCGTTCTGTGTCGCGGTATTAGAAGAAAAGCTCTGTCGCGGATACAATTAAAAAACCAAAAGGTTTAATAAAAAAAAAAAAAAAAAAAACAAGGAAAGTTCGGTATTTTTCAAACCCCCTTACGGTCCTCCCTTAGAGAAATGAGAACATCACTTTTGTATGGCGCAGCTTGATAACGATTCATTCGACATCGAGTGAGGAATGGTCGAGAATTTCGAGATGCTGAGCGGTGGTACATTAACTGCGATTTCTCTGCGAAAGCGTCAACACTGCCATTAGCGACGCCTATTCACGAGCAATCGGCACGTGCCGGCATTCACGAATTGAACGAATGAGAACAGAAAGGGGACGTGTGACATTTTGGCCGAAATTGAGTCAACAATGAATTCTTGCTTTACATGGATAAGCAAGATGTTAAAAAAAAAATTTTTAATAAAAACTACTTTAAGAGGCCCTATTTTCAGGATAAATAAAGTAGTATAAAACCTACTGAAAAATTCACATTGCTTATAAAACAGTATTTTGTTTTTCTCAAGTACATTTACATGACTCATTCTAACCAATTCGATTGTTGGAGGCGCGTTGCAATCAGTTGTCATTTCTACGCAATTTGCAGCACGCTTGTTGCATGTCTTATTTATAGCATAAAGCTGGACGATCGGATCGAAACGATGAAAAACACTTGAAAGTCGAAGAGGGTCCAAGTGGTGTTTTGCGTCACTCAGCTCATAATTCATTTTCGACACTCCAATCAACTGATAAACTCGATATTTTGGTTATTATAGCTTGGTTAGATATAACGTATTTTTGACGTTCCGGTTAAATGATCCGGTTAATGCGTGGCTACCTTGATATTTTGGTTACTACAGCTTGCTCGAATATGGTATATTAAACAAAGTCTTGTTCATTTTATTAACGATAATGAACATAAAACGTTTAATTACTTGACATCCATAACTGCGCCGTGTTCTTCTAATCACGCATCTGTGTTTGTTTCGGTATACACCTGATCCGGTAAACGTTTTTGCTAATAAATATAGTCTGAATTACGTTTCTGATCGAGACGTAATTTTATAATTTTAAAACGAAGTAAGTATGTGATTCTAAAAATAAAGACGGCAGAAAATCGAGAAAGGAAACTAAGTAAGTTAATGGTGTAGGACCAGTGTTTTCACGGAAACCTGATCGTCGAGAATGCGACGCGAATGAACCAGAAACAGAGGAGTAAGAAAAGGATCGTTTTCCTCGCGCGTAAGATCGGAAGAGGGAGGAGGGGAGGAAGAAGAGGAGGAAGAGGGGGAGATGCGCTAGAATATAGAGAAAAAGGGAGCGATCGGGATCGAACGAAATACTTCGGACGAGAGCGTCGCGCCTAAAATTGCGATATGTGAAACGAGAAAAGGAGAATGAAGGCAGAGAGAAAGAGCGAACCCACGCATGGGAAGAGCAGGGAGGGGAAGAAAGGGACGACGCGCGAGGCAGGGGGAACATGCTTACGCATGGCGCGTACATACGCGCGAGGCAGGGGAGGGGGGCTCGCCCTAGAAAACGTCAAACCGACGGATTCACCTATTTATAGACCACCGAGTGAGTTCGCCGTACGAGCCTTTCGGAAAACATTCGCCCGTGGCTCGGGGTTCGCCGAGAAGGGACCGAGCGCGAGCGTGGAAATCGGACGGAAACCGCGCGGCGCAGGGGCGTATTCCGCTTCCCATGTACGCGCGCTCGTCAGCGCCGAGCGAGCGAGCGAGCGAGTGAACAAACGATCGGACGCCGCATTCCTTCCCTCTTTCTCTCTCTTCCTCGCCCGTGGCGCTTTTCGTTGGCGGGTCGCCGGAGTCCGCCGACGCGAGAGAAAAGAACGGACGAAGAAGAAAAAGAAGGAGAAAGCGAGGGAGACCGAGCGGGCGCCCAGCCGGCGTTCGGCCGATCTCCGTTCGGCGGAGAGAAAATGTTCCCTACTCACCCATCTTCGGGAGCGGCGCGTGCTGCGAGCTGCGGAACGTCGGCGGTGTCCTCGTCGCGCGCGGATCACGCGTTCATAGCACGGGACGCGGGACGGCGGGGCGGGCGCGCGCGACACGCGTTTCACTTAGGAAATCGCGGAAAAAGGCGAGCGACGTTCCTGCCACGGTACACAGGACGGCCGACATTGCGGCGCCGAGCGCCGTGCCGTGCCGAGCGCGGCGCGCAGCTCGCGCGTGCGCGCGGCGCGCCGGCCGCGCCGCGGGCGCGAGATTCGAACGATCCGCGCGAGCGTTCTATCTAGATCCGGGGGGTTTCTTCCCTCGGAATATTTAAATTCTTGAGGTAGGAAGTACAATCTTTATAGGTTATTCGTTACAAAAACTGTTTCTCACGTTACGAGCACATTTTCCGTTGTTCTCAAGTAAAAAAGATTCTTGCGAAAAAATGAGACGCAAAATCAAATTCGTATTTAGGGAAGAATCGAATTTAATTCAGTTGAGAATTTGGCGTGGAAAGATATCGTAGCATTGGGCGCGTTCAGCAGACCAAGCCGCTGAGTAGCAGTCGAACGTAATTGGCTCTTACTTTTAGAACCAACCAATCAACGCAGAGCGTTGATAAGACGAACTCAACAGTTGTGTCTGCTGAACACGGCCATTGAATAGAAACTCGCGTTTTATGTAAAACGCGAACATATTTGTTCGTTTTATGTAATTAAACGATCTCTCTAATAAATAAATTTCAAAGATATTTATCATTTTTATAATAAAATATCCATGGATTCGTAGACATGTACGGTATGTCCATCTAGCTCAGCATCTTCAAATAAATTGCTGTGTATGATATATTTATCGTCATGCGATAAACGTTATACCTACCAGTATCGATAATTCAGTTTTCTTCTAAACAATTAATTATATTCATTAGCATTATCAACAAAATGTCGATAAAATAGGAAAAACGCATTCGACTTGAAAACAATTTTCAAAATAAAATTATTATGTGCACAAGTTAGGTATATGCTTTAATTAATATATAAATACCGTTTGCTAATAACAATTAGTGCCATTCTATAGAGCATTAGTCTTCTTTACAAATCTTGAAAATATATCAACTGAATTAAAACAGATTTAAAAAACTAAAGATATTTCAAATAAATCAAAAGAGACTACAGAAATAACTAAATAAACTGTAACCAAATAACAAGAAAATTGTAGAAAGAAATTTCAAATATACAAGACAATGGCGGTAGCGCAAGTATCTTAATTAACAGAGTATGTGCATTTTGAGACATCAGCATCAATTGTGGATTTCTCCGAAAAAATAGAAAGGAACAAAACGCAATGATAGTATTAATGCTAATTATCCAGAACGTTTCCTAATCTGCATCTAATCGCTGCCGGATAGATTCTCGCTTCATTAATTAGAACTTAGCCGTGGAGTCATACATCCTGCTCCACGATTTACCAGGATGACGGGATATAGGTGGCGACAGGAGTATTATTCTCTTGATTCTGCATCCCTCCCCTCCCGTTGCATATCCCCCCCCCTCTGCCAGGTGCGCATCGGCAACTGCAGCGGCCCGAGAGAGCGCGCGTTAATTGGTGGGACCAATTAATTCCGACAAGTTCGCTCGATGCGATTATCGCGTATATGTGACGGTGGCGGCGACGTGGTGGTATAGTTGATGGTGGTGGTGGTGGTGGTGGTGGTGGTGGTGGTGGTGGTGGTGGCGGTGGTGGTGCGTGCGCGCGGTTTACGTAGCTCGAAGCTGCGCTTCCCCGCGCCCGACGCCACCGCCGCCGAGATCTGCCCCCGGAAACCGAGGAACCTGTTCCGCCGCGCGACACTCCGCTTTCTCACATTCTCGCTGCTTTCGCACGAAAGATATCGCATCGGCGCGACGCGCCGGTTGCGGACACAAATTACCGGAGCTACCGGAGCTACCGGAGGGCTACGTGACCGAAGCGGCGATCTTTCGCGCTCCCGCGAGTCGGACTTCGACCGCGAGCGCGAGCGCGACTTGCCGACGTGGACAAACTACCGCGCTTAACGACCTATAGGTATGTTGAAGCGATACGATTCTTTTTGTCCCCAACTTGTCTATGTAATCTAATGTAGCTTGATTGAACATAATTTCTTCTTTACACTTTTAAAATTACGGCGTATCTGTAGCTATCGTTTTCAGGAATAAAGAGCTAACTGTTAATCCGTATTATATATATTAATAACAAAATAGATTCCATTTCGTCTATCTCGTTATCGCGGGAATCAAGCAAAACAATAGTGTTTTGCGCTAATTAATGAAGAATATAATAATCATTTTTGACACATATTACCAGATACAAATATATATATATTGTCTGTAAAGAATAATAATTATTGAAGAGTATAACTATTCGTGGAACGATAGTCAAGGCGTCGCGAACTTGCGTAATAAAACTCGCTTGAAACGATTTAATCGGGATCCGGCGTCAGCCGGAGGTCGATACAAGTTCACTCGGAACTTGGACTTCGCATTCGAAATTAGGCTCCGCGGCGTGCGTGTACCGCGGCGTCCGGATGGTCTGCCTATGAGTCTAGAAGGTCAGGAGCTCGGGGCCGCGGCGGCGAAGGTAAGCCGGCGGTTGATTTATCGGCCAATTAGTCCACCGTATCGGGTGCGCTTCTCTGGTGCGTCTCATCTTACAGACGATATCCCGACGAAGACCGGCGCACGGGTTAAAACGCCGGCGGAGGAGGGTATCAGGGGCGTAGCTACGCGCCTCGCTGAAGACACGAAGTGGCTGCGTGAAATGATAAAGAACCGCCGATGAAGCGGAAGAAGCACAACGTAGCATCGGCAAAAAAATGAAGAAATGAAATAATGAAATAATAAAGAAATGAAGTAATGAAGAAATAAAGGAATAAAGTAATAAAGGAATGAAGTAATGAAAAAATGGAGAATTGAAGAAATAAAGAATAATAAAGAAAAACAAAAAATAAGTTCTTTGCGCTTGTCTATTTGTTAATGTAAAGTCAGCTAAAAAATTTATGATATAGGATACGATCGGCCGAATGGTTTTACGTCAACTTTTCGGAACAAGAGTCTTCAATTATCGAAATACATTTCTTTTCTTGTTCATAAAGAAATAGCGTTTGCTTTTTTTTTTGGACGAAAATATCTAGACGGCGATGTTCTTTTTTCCACAATTGTGGATTACCTGTAACCGTGAAACGTTTGGCATGGAATTTTATCGAGTTCCATGGTATCGATACGCAAAGGGTTGAGAGGCCAAATTTACTGTTGCAATCCTTACAAACGTGGGAACGACGACATTTATTTGACATGTACGGCGACGGGTCGTCTTTTTTTCGCAATCCTCGCTCCGCGACGGCTTCATTAGGCCGGACTCGCTTCGATTTGCGGCTCGCGGTTAATGGAGCGCGGGCATCCGCGTCAGGCTGTTCCTCGTATCTTAAGGTATCTCTACATGGCGTTCGTCGGCGCGCACCGTTTAACGCTTTAGTGTCTTACCCGGGCTAAAATAGACGGTGCCTCTCTGCTCGAGCGTTCGCAGAAAAATGCTCGTCGCTCGAGGAAACAAGATTAAAACGCATCCTCAGTGTCAGCCGAAAGTGGCCGCCGATACGGCAAGATTTTCGATGCAAAAATTACCGAGACGAGAAAGAGACGATACTCGAAACTCGGGATCCAGAAATCCAATCAGACAATTAGAAAATTTACATACCGTGTTTTTTTCATGAGAAATTGCTTTTTCGAAGACGTCATATGAAATTGAATGTTGATTCAAGAAATAAATTGCCGTAAAAGATTAGACAACAATTTGAAAATATGAATGACAAATTGATACCAAGTTAGAACTGTCCATAGTACGAACATTCAATTGACAGTCGAGCTGACAGAATTTTTTCCATCACAACGTTCGCCTAAACACTCGCGGATCTTTTTCGTGATTTCTAGTTGAAACATTATATTCGAAGAATGAAAAATTAACATTGTGAACCGCCAGAACGTCACGAGGGCCACGACCGCTGATCGCAAATTCTCATGTTGCCATCGCGATGATACGCGCGTTAGTTAATGCTCGAAACACGACACGACGGTTTTCGTATGCTAGCAACTTTGATTCCGCTTTTTCGTGACGGCGTAGCCCGAAAAGGGGTCCGTACGTGATGACTTGCCGCTGGCACCATTAGATCTGCCGACTCGAATTTCAGTTATGCCGCCGCGAACCCGACGATATAACGACAGCGGGCCCGCCGTTCCGTTCATGAGAGGTCCCAAACTTTACGCCCAAAAGCGTGCGGATGAAGCGACAAATTAAATGTAATTAACGCGGTACACGAACTGCGTGTGTTATATATGTACCAGTAATGCTCTCCAGTCAACACGAGATTGAAGTAATCGAATTGATCTTTGTCCGTCAGAATGGCTGGAAAATATCAAACTTAAGCTATTAAGATAATATACGCACAAATATAATATTTTAATATTATAATTTTTAATTATATTGTTATGCAAACATTTTCCAGATGAGTGTCGCACTCTCTTTGTGTAGAGAGCATCTAAAACTGAAATGTTCTTCCGTCTTCAAGCTTAACGGAAAAAAGTCACTAATTATAAGTGAATCATCGAAATAATACTGATCGTACTTTTTCAAAATGCTAAACAACATTATTCATCGAACTTTGAACCATCAATTTCGTATTCTACGCGTGGCAACGGGAGACAAGTGTTGCGATTCACGGCCACGTAACTTCGGGCGGCAGAAGCCGGAGGCGCTTTCTAAATTATTTTCCCTCGCGGGGCGCGGTACTCGCGCGCGGATTCAAGCGCGGCGAGAGGTTTACGATTTTACTTTATTGCCTCGGCGATGCATTGTCAAAATGTATTACGGTCGCGCCTGTATAGAGCGCGGTTTAATATCCTGTCTGCATTTAATCGTACCGGTATTAGAGCAGCGACTACGGGTGGTCCTATTAACCGCCACGTACCGCCGCGCCGCCGCGCCGCGGCGCCGGTGCGCGCCGCCGCGCCGGTGGGTTTACTTCACCTTTCGCGGATATATCCGGCCCGTATTTGCGTTATTAGCTCGCCGTTACGTCACTCACGCTTTTTCCTCCCTTCCCCGCCCCTTCCGAAAATGTTGATTAACGCGCCATCCGCGCACAATGGCCGGCCGGTAATTAGATGTCGATGCGAACGCGTCGAGCCGTGCCTGGGCTAATTGGACCCTTGGATCCGCGTATCCCGGGATCTTCTTGTCCTCGCAAATTTCGGGGGTCGGCCACATTAATGCCGATTAACGCTGTGACTGGTCGACCGAGGACAAAACAGATACGCTGCCGCGGGATTAATCGAAAAATACAAAGACGAGTTTACAACGTTCTCATTTAGATTGTGAAGATATTCTGAAATGAAGAATTACCTTCAAAACAAAATTATATATTATTATTATTATTATAAAATTGTAAATCAAATATATAATATATATATTACAATATTACAATAAAAAGTTAGAACGCAAAGATACAAATCTTTAGACTGCATACTTAATATGTAAGTTCACTCGAAGTATTTTTATGTGTTTTAAATCCGTGATACGCGATACATTGGATTTCATTTAACGAGCAAAGTCGCAGCTAACTTTGTCGTTTACAACTTGCCATTTCATCTTTATCTCTCGCCAATGCGCGAGCAACGTCTCCTCTAGCTGCATTCCTACGGCTAAAAGTGCGAAAGCTTTCTTCACTCGATACCCTCTCGCTCGATACTTGAGGAAAAGACTCCATCGCGGACTTTGGGTATTTCCGAGCGGTTTTACACGGGCACTGGCCCGTCTCTCTTGACTTAACTATAATTTGCACGCCGTAAATACGTACATACCGCTCCGGTGCGGTAGCGCACGGGACACGCGGACGATGATAACTTGAACGTCGCAGATGTGCAACCGGGTACACTATGTCTTGGTCATAAAACGCCGCCGGCAGTTAAATCCGTATTTCTAGAGCGGGCTAACTCCTCTTTGTGACCGGCTTGCGTCTGCGGCCTATTTACCCCTTCGTCGATGCACACACGTTGCGCCTCTAATCGACCGAAAGAGTTTCAGATAACTCGAAAGCTACCGCGAAAATTTCTATTAAATTAACGCGATAGAAAAATCTGGTACAATATATTTCATTTGCCTTTTGATTCAATTGAATTGTCGACGTATTCATCAACGACAACAGAACGATATCGCGATAAACTCGCGTGAAAGTGAAATATTCTTAGATCTGACGTTGCACTTTCGTCCTAGGAGGGATTCGACGAGCGGGGGTATCGCTTGGGTTCGTTGCATCGTTTAATTTAATTTGGTGTTATCTTACAAAGCGTAGATAGAGTTCCCCGCGTGGAGGGTGCGGATGCAGAAAGCTCCTTTAACAGGCCGTGATCGTGCGCCGGGGACATTTTCCCGCGCCATTATTGTATCCGATAAGTCGGGAGATAATCGCGCAGCCAGAGCGTCGTGATGTCCCCCTCCGACGCGAGCTCGACGTTCGATTCTTCTCCGGCCGCGTGAGCGACAAGATCGGGATTATTATCGCGATTTGATCGATGGCCGAAGGGGTATTCGTTAAAATCCCCCTCGCTTTCGGCGCTGTTCCGCGCACAGGCGCGTTATTCCTGTACCTGCAGTTCGCGAGTAAACGGGGGAACTATAGATTTTTCTCTGATTTATGCTCATCGATCCACATACGAGAGGTATTAATTTAAAATTGTGAGATTAAAAATCTACGCGATCGAAAGATAAAACAAAGTTGAAAGTTCCAGAAATATTATACATAATATCGCTGTTTCTTTGATCATACGCTAATCCATGCATGGATACAAAAAATTGTGTGATTATAATCAAATAGTTAAATATAAGTACTTTTTTTAACAACAAATGATAAAATTCGCATTAATTAACCGACGAATCGCCAGGGTGAGAATTTTTTTGAAAAGCAGAGACGCCGGGTGTCGAACGTGTCTCGCCGGTATCGGCCATGTTGCACAATTCGACGTCCACCTTCGGTGCCTGTTCTCGACCGAGGAGGCACTCATTCGCCAGGACTAAACCTGGTACCGGACTCCGCCAGGACTACTGCATATGTATTATACGCGATTGTGTTCCAAGAAACTTCTGTCCGACATACGAGAGCGAGAACTCTGTTTGTCCTCCTTGCCGTGTCCCGATCTTGCCGTCTTTCTTCCGCCGTCACCTCCCCGGTCGCGCGTCCTCCCTCTTCCTCTTCAAGGAACTCCACCGGAGTCACTTTGCACCTGGCTCCTGTTTCTCGAGTCGTTGGCAGCTACTCGCAACGCTTCGAGCGAACTCGAGACGATACTGTCTCCCCCTTTCCCTCCTTTCCGTCGGCTCTATCTTGTCCAGACCTCCCTCTTTTTATTCGCTCGACGTCTCTTCAAGGGAGGAAAAGAATAGTCGGAGCGCCGCGAATCGATCGTCCGACGATCGCGTGGCAGCTCTTCGATCCGCGAAACCAGAAAAATCGACGTTCGCGACCGCTGATTCTCTCTTTATTCGTCATTTTTTTGAAAACAAATCGGGAACCAAACTATATCCCACATTGTATAAAATAGAATAAGTTATTGAAATAATTTCTTCCAAAATCAAAAGTAGAGGATTATTCATTGAGATTTTAATTTTTTAGTTTCTTATACCGTCATCTTTGACCGGTATTCATAGTCGAATCTTATATTTAAGATCGTCTTAAGTACGATCTTAAGATGTTATGAACCAATCACAGAGCCGTATTAACATCTTAAGATCGTACTTAAGACGGTCTTAAAATAAGAACCGACTATGAATACCGGCCTTTATTTCTTTAAAATAAATGCAAAATAAATGAATTAATTAGGTCACTTCGTACTATACAAACATAAAAGATTCAATTATCACAAGATAAATATAGCAAATGTGCCACGTGTATTCCTTGAGAATTCGCGCAGCAATGTCGAAATTTTTGGCCGGTAATAGAAAAAACGAAGTCACCGAATTTAAATGAATGAATGAATAAAGAAGTAGAAAAAGAATCTCGATTACGTAAATCGTTACAACACTTCCGATTTCGGTGATTGCGTTTCAAAAGCCCCTGATATCCTTCTCATCCTTCCCACGATTAGATTACACAGGCTAAATGTCAATGCCTGCCCCGAACGGGCCCAAGTATTGGCCTTCGGCCCGCGGTTAAGTGATTGTATTCCAATTATTTTCATTATGCCCCGATTCTAATTGATTCAATAATCGCCGTGACAATCGCCGGAAATACGCCCGATCGTTCGCGTCCATCACGGTTGCCGTAAAGAGGCCATCGCCGTGAGTCGAATCAGTAACCAGTCGACTAATCTAGGATTAAAATCTCTTGCTGATTTCTTGAGGTCGTCGTTAACGATTCCATGTACTTGAACTCGACAGGATGTCGGCTCCCCCGATATAACTACGTCGATTACGTCGCGTCGATTACGTGCTGGCATAAGAAGAGATACAGGCACATTATTGTATCGGAGAGCATACGTTACTAGGAATAAAATACTTCTTGATAACTTAATTATTTAGAATAATCGCTCAAATGAAAATTGTTTAAATTTTGATAAAAATTGAGATATTCAACTCCATCATTACCAACATGCGTTATTATTATAGGGCAATTTGCTGAAATCTTTAATATTCTGAAGCTTTCTCAGTAAAAATTGAAACAATTTTTTTTTAAGAAACAACAACGGGTGTATTTTTTTATTTACGTTTTTCTCCAGGTTCTTAAAAAAAAATCCGGAAAATGTAGCTATTAGTTAGATATGACAAAGCGAAAGATTCGATACAGATTTTCTGCGCAGCATCCTCCAAAGTAGAATCGATCCTCTTGAAATCGAAGGCAAAGCGACGACGTTTACGACGAAATGTTGAATGAACTATTCCGCGTCCCATGAAATCCCGGACAAAGCGGCACCGACATCTTTATTCTGGAATGATTTTCCGAAACCTTTCATGTGCGCGCGCATTGCATCCGTCTCCCGTTCACAATGAAAGTCCTCGAGCTGCCTCACTGTCGCGGCTCACATTAATGAACTCTTTGCCGAAAGTGACTCCGAGAAAATTCATTCAACCCTTGAAATCGTAATGCGTATTTGCGCATGACACAGCGGATATAGACGATTTGGTAAACGATTTCTTTCACGGAAGAGAAGTTCGCAAGCCCGAGAAGAAACCGAACAAACTGCAATTCTTTGAAATTGTGAATCGGACAGTGTAAAGTGGATTTTTGGATCAATGATCTTGAAATGTATCTAACGCTATTTGGCAACAATCGGATTTATATATTTACTGTAATTTGTCAAGAGGAAAACCGAAGAATCGCTAGGTATATATCAGACTCGAAAGAATATATATCAGATACGAAAGAACTTTGAACGCATTATAAATATTCTGACAATAGCAATTTTGAAATAGCATGACATTGCGTTAAGTATAGGTACGCTCTTCAGAATCGTTTACTCTTAAAAGATGTGTTTCTAAAATATTATTATTATGTCTGATACATTACATGAAGTACAGATTTTTATATAAGTAACGGAATGCTGACTTTCCAGCTTCAAGTATACAATTGGAGAGAGATTATTTCATTTGATCAGGATAAAAAAATAGTATTGAAACAAAACACTGAAAAAAATGTTAAATAGCTTTTTTTTTTAATCAGCCTTTCCTTGAAGTATCTCAGGCGATGAGGGATTGGGACGCGTTTGTCACTTCGTTAGGGGGTAGGTGTAAGGTGTGCGGATTTCGAATTCTTGACAAAACTTGAATAAGTTACAGTTGAGCGAGCAGGTCGCGCGCGCGCGCGCGCTTGGCCGTCTATAAACTTCCGACATAATGCACCCCGAACGAGATTATTTCGCAATTTATCACCGGGGCCGCTGAATGCACGGGGTGGTCTATTAGGTATCGGAGGGGGTGGCTAGCAAGATGGCGGCCGGTGCCGGCGAACAATTGTACCCCAGGCCCGATGACAAATGAAGCGGCAGCCGTCTGCGCCTATGACTTACGGCGGTTTCTTTTGTCGAGCCTTCGGCGATACCACGAATCCTCCACCTCAGGTGTTTCACCCGACGGAAAAGTCTCTGCATGAGCAACCCCTCCCGACTTCTCGCCTCTGTCCTCCTCCTCCTCCTCCTCCTCCTCCTCCTCCTCCCTGCTCACCGAGCCCCTGCGAGCTATGCCGTTGCTCGCTGGACCGAATTTGTGATCGCTATCGTGGCATCCGACCGCGGCTGTAAAAAGCAGAGAATTTATGGAGGTTGTCCCAGGTTTATCGAATTATTCTCCAGTTACCAATTCTATGGCGAATTTGGGATCAATCTCCCAGGGACGGAAATGTGATTTGTTGTAATAACAGGAAAGGACGAAATAGATTCGAGCAATAATCCGTTTAAAAAGATCTCTCCGTTATGCTTCTTCCGACGATATTTTGCAATTTTCTACATAATTTTTTCGGTCAGTAAGGTGTATTAATAACAAAATGACTCGATACGATTCTGATATCTCGCTATTATAGATACCGTAAGTATTTTTCTTCCATCAGTCAAAGTACAGTACATTATTATGCTATTATGAATGTCGCTCGCTTATATCCCAAACTTTCCGTTACGTTAAAAAAAAACCACATTACATAACACGTACGAGATTTCATTTGCACACTGATATTGTGCATAATAAGTACGACTTTCATTAGCATCGTCAAACAGTCGTTAATTTCATGAATCATGCGTGAAGTTTGGATAACACGTTACCCACGGCAAAGTTATTTCAATCCTAACACGCGCTGAACTGACTGACGTCATTGCGATATATTGGAGAATCATTCGATTAACGCGTCTTATCGAGCGACGAATAAAGCGTGTCGATCTGCAGAAAATAAGCAAAAAATTGTTTCACGAAGTTATCGCACTCGCTCATCTATCGTGCTATTGTCGAAGTGTCTCTCGAAATCGTTTGGGGTAAAAATATGAGTAACAGCCCTGGTAATGGTCTCGTAAAGAGGGCTTTACAGGATCGTAACTTTCAAGCGGCGCGGTTCGTGCAGCGAAGTCGTAAAAAGCCTATTATCTAAGGAGCTCGTTTGGCTGGCGTCCGGTTCGATAAATCTAATATAATTATTTCGTCCGCGCGTCGTGCTCGCGCTTATTATCTGATTAGGCTAATTCTTTCTGCGCCGCAGCACGCAGTCACGTTGTCCTGGAATTTTTCTCTCCTATCATGATCGCGGTAAAAGAGAAATTGACAATGTAGATTGCCATTAACATTCACCTTCCACATAATATATTAAATTTTATATATTATATACATATACACACAAGTTTTTTATTTTAGGACCTATTTCAGATTTGCAAAATTAATACATGGAGATAAAAATAAAAATTTATATTTGAGATGAAATATTGTAAAATAACTATTTCTGGCTACACGACTTGGGAGCAAATTGTTAAGTTATCATTTTTTTATAAATATAATAAGCACCAAAATTCTTTCACAACTTTCTTCCAAAAGATATTTCTCTGGCAGTCAACGAGATCGATCTCGCCGTATGTCCCGCGTTTATTAATCCCAACGCGCGAAAAAAATCTATTAGCATTGGACGAAAAAACGCAATCCCGATGCAATCTCCGTTATGGGGCGGAAAAAAGAGAGAGGAGAGAGAAAAAAAAAGAAGAGAATGAAACCGAGGACGAAGGGTAGGCAGGACACGTCCGCGGGAGCGTTCGCCGGACGCGTCACGGCGATATCCGCCTCCGCGAACGAGCGAGCGAGCGAGTGAGGGAATAAACGCGAAACGCGAGCGTTTCGCGGCGGAGGAGAGGCGTAGCGCACAGGCAAGAGAGGAGAGCGAAGGGGGAGGATGGCCTCGCGCACAGATCCCGCACGAAAATAGCACAATAGCTCATCTCCCGCCCGTTGATACGGAGCACAGTCGCGGTGCTCTGACTTATCGAGTCAGGCATATTTAATTTCCGCTCTCCCGGCGACGACGCCACACGCCCGCGCGCGGGCGTACAACACGTATACACCGATGCACATCCAGTCGCCCTTGTGTAGCGCGAGCCGCAACGCGCGCGGTGCGCCCTTATCTACCCTTTTCCAATAAGACTTCCTACTGCGGAATTACCCCTTTGCCGACGCGGCACAATATTCGGCTTTCTATGGCGCATTATGCGCCGTCTTTTCCATTCGGTCATTTTATCACACCGACGACCGACGACGTCACCCACCCCCTCCTTTCTCCCTTCTCGCGCGCCCCGTCGCGCTTTGTGACGGCCGCGCCGTCGCCAATAAAACCGTCGACGAAGTTGGCCGCCCGATTTCCGGAAGAGCCGACGGACTCTTTCTCGCTCGCGCGCGAATGAACACTTTTTTCCTCCTTTTTTTCCAATCGCTATTTGTTCTCTCTCTTTCTCTTCATCGGCGCATGCGTCTCCACCCTCGCGTTTTTGCCGCAAAAGCTACCGTCGAGTTTTGTCGAGCGTCCGATTGTTCCCGGCTGAATAAGACCGATCGAAAAATACGATCCGAGTGTGTACCTCATTTCCGCCAGTCGTCGCGAATTTTTCTCATTAGCTCGCGATCATTTACATGTCGCGTTCCGCGACATGTGTGTACATACCGGGTTTTTTTTTGTACTTTTCTATTTTTTTTATTTTTCAGCGCGCCGCCGCTGTAAAAATACACGCGGCGAGTCGTTCGTGCGTGTGATCGGCCACGTGTAGCCGGGGCTCTTTGTCCAATAAACGATATCACTTTGTTCCGCTTCGCCGTGAAATCGATTCTCATTTTCAAAAGCCTCGTAAGCGAAACGTGCCCGTCGCTTCTAACACTTCACAATCGATTCCAACGCTTTTCTCGACGTCGCGTAACGGCGAAGCGTCTGGCTGATGTTTCCGTGAAGTTTATGAATTTTATTATTCTGTCATTTTATACGCGTCGACAGAGAATCCGATACGAACGCTGTTCTCCTACGAGTCCCGCGAACTTTATTATTTTATCGGTTTACATTTTAATGCAGAATTGTCCGCGAATCGTTTAAGTACCGATTAGAAGAGTGTCACTTGTGAAAAAACCTTGTCCTTTTGAAATAATGTATATCGCAACCGTGCCATATTTCAAGGCTATTTGAAGACTCTCGATTCACGATCCGACTCATCTTAATTCACCCCATATCTATCGTCGATCGGCGTCGCCCGGGTAAACGGCAGAGGATAACTCTTGAATGACTATAAGGAATATCGCCGACTCGATGGCAATTCATCTCATGTGCCGCGAAGATCGGTACAATGGAGCGGCGCGATTCTTCCATCGAAAAGTGCGATATCTGCGGACGAGTCCGCGTGCCACCCTCCTTCTCGCGCTGCCTCGGATCCTTCCACCGATACGTCATACTTAATCACCGGTCATAAGTCCCCGGGGGGTGTTCAGACCGGCACCCCGCGCCCTCTCGTGCTACCAGATTTCCCCTGGTAAACCACGGTAAACCATACATAATAGGCAAACAGAGAGCGTATGGGATCCATCGCCCTGGCGCTTGACTCTCTTCGGTACGTGATGCAGTAGGCCGCGCCATTTACGAGAGGGGTGCATAAATCGTCGGGAAAGATTCGTCCGTGGGGTAGCTCGAGCGCCGTCGCGAAAGAAACCCCCGGGATCGGACAGTAGTTTTGCCCGCGGCCGCGTCCCTTAAGGATCTTGTCCGCGGATCTTCGGCTGGACGGGATTCAATTTAGGTGCGCGCGACATTAAACGCTTATTTATATATCACCGGGTAGTTTTCGCGTTCGCCACGATGAGCGCGGGTGAAATATCCCCGGGCCGAAATACCGGCACCCCGAGGAGGGTGCGATCGTGATTGGTCATCCTGTGGGGAAACGTTTAACCCTACCCTCGGGGTAATGTCTTGTCCGATAGTAAGTTTCTCGAAGCGGGAGATTGGCTAAACGATGAGCAACATCGTTTAGCGTTAACGTTTTGGAGAAACAGATAAGCTTTGTCGACCTTCTCCGATCTTTGAAGGAAAACATTAATTTTCATCACAATGTGCTCTTTTTGCGACTAGGGACTAGGGACTTGCGCAATTCGGAAATGTTATAAATCGTCTTTTCAATTGCACTTTCAGAAAACCGAAATCGTCGATCGCGAACGAAACGACTATCGAAAAGATTTTCGTGCTCGCGCTGTTTATATCGCGTCGCGCAAACGTAACAAATTTGTTACGAGCACGATCTCCATCTATTTTTCATTTCCGCGCAGAATTCGCGTAAGCGTGCTCGCGCGTAGGAGGTAAAACGCGCATTGAAAAGCCAATACCGATCGCGACGACACCGACGTGACGTAGCCGCGGCGGTTGTTTCCTCGGCGAAGTCTCGCGTTCTCGTTCCATTGTGCGACGATTTCTGAAACAGATCCTTTTTCCTTTGTCTCCGCCCCATCGTCGGTATGAGAGATCCTTTCTCACCGTAGAACAAGTTAGTAATTAATTTTTGCGAATTACTCGGCAGTCGACGTGCTGCCACCGGTATACGTGCAACTGGAGCAGTATCTTTCCTCGTCTCTCACCACGAGTGATGGCTTTAACGTTAATTTATGTTCAAGTAATTAGCAACAATTGCGCGGAAAAAGATTAAACTCTATTGGCTTCGTCGGTCACCAATTAAAGCTAATTTTCACCGAATCGCAGCAGTTGATTCAATTACAAAATTTGGCATTTTTGGCAAAACTAAACGTCCCCGAATAGCAATCGCGACGATCGATTTAGCAAATAAGAACAGCGAATGATAATAATTTATAGAAGGCAATAAAGCACTATAATTATGATATAATCAATTATTATTAATGATTATAATTGAGGACAATAATCGACAGCAGAGAAATAATAAATATTATTTATAATAAATCGTTTCTCGTTTCAAAACCATCAAACCAAATTTGTATCTGTGCAACAAGATAATCTGTATCAAGTGTTTCTTTAAATTATTATAAATGGTCGCTGCAATCTCTGTCCTATAATTTCATTAAAATAATTATCGGCTGAAACAATTTTTATTCATCTATTTACATGTGCATCACGTTATTGTTCTTTGTAACTTTTAATTTAAAAATAAAGAGATACAATTTTATTATCCCCTAACAATCACACGTTAAAATTTCTGCTTCCACTTATCTGTACCCTAATGTTAGCATCGTTATTGTTCCGTAGTATCACGTATCTCGTTTCAGTAAATTTATTTAGCAACACAGCGTAGAGGAAGGATGTGTAATAGCGAAACTAGTTGAACCTAGTTTTTCCCGAAACCCTGATTCACTTCATGGGCTCGTTCGCAGCCATCGCGCCGCCAATGCGCGGTGGCTCGACATCCCCTTGCCCCGTTTCAGCACAACTCAATTTCTCGTTTCATTCTCCAGGCACGGTCCTATCTCGTTCGCCCGCCTGAGTTCCCCCGACGGCCGCGTATAATACGCCACCTACCCAGTTATAATAATGGCACGGAGGGGTTGGCATCGCCGCTACCGCCGCCGCCGCCGCCGCCACCGCCGTCGCTGCCGGCTCGCGAGTGCCAGAGCACTGGTATTGGTTGATATTTCCAACAGTTATGTAATTTCCTGGGTATTGTTGGGGGCTCCCGAGAGCTGCTACTACCTACCACTCCTATCGTCCGCGAGCGCGGCGACGGGGGGCGAGAGGAGAGGATGGCGGAGACCATCCACTACCGCGCGGTACGTGTTGCAATACGTACTCTCCTCGCCGCGCGTTTTGCTCTCTTTCCACGAGAATTCTTCGGCCCCGAATCACGGGTTATCGTTTCGGAGGGATGAATCGAGGTGGACTACGAAGATACAACATTATATGCTTGTATCTCCTAACGCTAAGGTCGAGTGGGCTCGCTCGGGCTGCTAAATAAATTGAAGAACATAACGATTAATCCCATAAAATAAAGTCGAGTTATCGTAAAGTCATAAAAAACCGATAACTATTAACTTTATGGTTTAATTCTCTTTATCGTTATTATACACAATTTTTTTTTTTCAAGAAATCTATCAAATTCCGATCTTTGAAATAAAATATCACTTGCAATGAGAAAAAGTGTGCGTATTAAACAAAAAAAATTTTTTTAGAACGCGATCGTATCTATCAGTGTTCAATTATTTCTCTTCATAATCGCTCGGAATAACATTACGCTACATTGCGCTACAAGTGATATAATAAGGAGTAAATAAAAATGACGGTATATAGACGCACGTTTTGGGGGGTGAAATGTGCTAGATACGAAAATGCAAAAAAGTATCCGTGAGAGACGGCGAAATCGCGCGATAGTGTATCTCGTGCTTTGCCATCTCTACGGCAGCCAGGGCGGAATCTGACGACTTCTTGGCGGTAGCGCCTATATACGATAAGGCCGTTATCGAGAGAAGCGTCGTGACGCTCCTACTCGGTAATTTCCTGCGTTTTATGAGCTGCTTAAGGAGCATTCGCGCAACCCACCGCGCTATATCGAATTTGTGAGAATTAGGGCGGCAACCGCGATCTCTCTCTCTCTCTCTCTCTCTCTCTCTCTCTCTCTCTGCCTTCCCCTTGACGTAATAATACGCGAAGGAACGACACGAGTATCGATCGTATGTTTAACCCATCATGCCAATATGCAGAACATTGGTGAACGGTCCATCAACTCGATCTCTGTAGCAGCATCCACTTATGCGTAGTCTCGTGCAATTACTGCCTAGAATGTTCAATTGGAACTTCCGAGTTTCCATATTTCTTTTTCGAATTATATTTTTTTTTACACGTGCGTGTGATGAAGAATTGTTTTCGATAAAATAAAGAGCGTAGTTAGCAGACGCGTCGTCAAGTTTGAACAAACGTTTATTTTTTTCCTACCTGCCGCGTCTCGTATTAAAACGCGACGAACGTCGGCCTTCTCGTTCTACCGGCTGCCGCCGCATTAATTCGCCGCGGTAATTAAACCGCCGCGTTATTGCCGCGGCAGTCCGATGAGACGTGCTCGGACTGCGACACAATCCGCGGACTTTTCCGCGCGGATTGGCGCGGACGGGCTTCGGCTTTGGCGCCCGCGCGCGTGTCGACGCCAGGCAGCCGCGTCGGAAAAGGCCTGCGTTACGGAAACCCCCCCGCCGGTGGAGGTACGTGTGGCCACAGCCGTGTCTAAGGCACCACCACCAACGTCGCCACTTATCGGCGAAAGCGGCGGACTTCTGTGAATGCGGCAATGGCGCGGCGACGCGTAGTTTAATTAACAATGAGCACGTCGCCGCGACGTCAGGCTGAATCGCGGACAATGAGAAGTTGTCAGCGGCGCGAGGCTAATGCGTGGGTTGGGCGGGATGGCGGCGTAGTCGTTGAACGCAGTTACACGTCGCCGATATAATGGCCGGGAAATGTTTTGTGCATCCAGCTTGCCGGTTTTCGGAAATTAGAAAGCAGGCCCCCGCGCGATATTTACGGCAGCACGCGATTAACAGCAGTTAAGTCCGAGAAGACACTTGCCAGATTATCCTTTCAAATTAACGTGAAAAAAAGAGGATTTGATAATTTAAGATTCTGTACTTGAGATTGATAAACGAAGAACGCATGGGTTAAATATTTGTAATATTATATCATGAAATGTTTACAATTGGATGCTCATCCCTTTGTCATTTTGCTATCGGTTCAATATTATTGAACAAGCGATTAAGCGAATTTTCAGTTAAATAGAAGAATTAATAGTTTAAAGCAAAATTTATGGACGTTATATATTAAAATCTATAGCTTCCAAAATATGAATTAATATTAGAGAAAATACTGCAAGATATTTACACCTTCGAACATGGTTTAATAATATTCAAGACCAGTGTTTTAAACTAATTATAACAACTTATAAGCAATAATAAAAAAGAACATAAAATATTGATTTAATAAAGCGACAAGTGAAGTAAAATAACGCGTAATACAGAATTTTAGTATAAATGCTGTCCCGCATTTTCAGTTGAATATTATTCCATTGAGAAAAAACATCGTTTACGCTTTCGAGATAGCGTTTATCATTGTCCGAATAATTTTGATGCTCGAGGAAGGTCGATTCGGGTCCTTCGTTTCGCTGCAAGGAGTCTCGCTCGCCATGCGGCTCTTTGCACGCCGGTGACACCGACGTCTCGAATCCGACTCGTTGGTTAATATTGACTGGCAGCGGTTACGCCTGCGCCAAAGTGGCTGTTTGCCCTGAACAACCCTCCCATTTTAACTCACACCCGCCGCAACCTCCGCGCGCCAATGTGTAGTCGTTGGCTAAGCCCACACGGACTCCGGCTTTGCGAGCAGCTAATGTAATAATTGTGCGGCACGTATCGCACTTAATGAAAAACGAGAAAAAGATATTGCAACGCGCGGCTTCAGACGCGAACGCATCCTATCCGACCTGACGCCGCACAAACGCGAGTATCGTATCCATTCCCTGCTTCTACCAAATTAAATTTCGTTCAACTCCTGCGGAATACTTTCGTATTTTCGAGACTCGTTTGTTATTTAACAGCGAAATTACGAAGATATCTTCTTTTATTAACTGCGAATAATGTTGCGCTTTGTTATTTTTACTTCCGTCTCAAATACATTTTTATTTAAGACAATTTAAGTCGTACGAAATATTTTTCTTATTTGGAAATTTAAATTTGTTCGGCTTATTATCCGGGATTTTCGTTCGAGTTGCAAAGAATGTTTGAAAATCCATGATATTCAATTAAAATCAGCGCACCTGAATTTTCGATTAATCGAACTGTAATATTTGTCGATTTCAGCGAGCCATGAATGATAATGTCTTCGACGTCGCAATTATCCGACAATGTGCCAGTATGTCGACGAGGCATTACGTCTAAACAATTCGGTTATCTCGGTGAGCTTGCAAGCTCGGCCAAGTCATACCGGATTTCGAGAAAGTTCCGACGTTCAGCATTACGAGTTAACGCTGATAGCTGTTCTGCAAACGGAGACACTGCATCGTCGAAGTGGCACGTTCGCCTCTATTAACAATTACCAAGAGTCGGTTGGGCCAAATATTTGGCCGGCGTAGTTAATCGTAAGTTAACTTGTTTTCTCTGCGTATATCGCAGTGAGAATTACGGTTGGGGAAAAAGGAGAGGCAAACGTTAACTGAACTCCGGGTCGGTTCAGTTTGCCGAAAGGTAAAAACTCGCGTATTTTCACCTCTACTTAACGTCGCGCTAAGCACATATTTTCTGAGTCCGTTCTAACGTGAAAATAGCTCCGAACAAATATGAGCATTGACTCATTCTCTGTTACGCGACTCATGGATTCTTACACCGTTAGCGTTATTTAAAGAGAAGGTGAAGTAGCTATTGTCGGGCCGTAAAATTATGCGATTGTATGCCCAGAGGGTGGGCACGGACATAGAGGGTGATAAAAAGTCAACGAATCCTCGCCGAAATTTCTTCTTAATCGTCGCATCGATTCGCCACCCGTGGTCCACTACGAGGTGGCACGAGGTCCACGGGTCGCCCTCTTCCCCGGCCCGGAGTATTCGCATTCAACTGTCGTCCTTTCGTAATAATTGCTACCGATTCCCGACCGCCATGCTGCATTTCCAGGTTTTTACCTTGGCGAGGCCCCCCCTCTCTTCTCCAGCCGCCGCTCGTCTCCCCCCCCTTTCCGACCCTTCCATTCTCCATACCCTTCTCGCTCTCCCCCTTCTCTCGGCCATCTCTCTTTCTCTCTTTCTCTCCTCTCTTTGTCTCTCTTTTTCCCTTCTGTCTCACCCTACCCTCCCATCTACCCTCTATCTTTCTCTGCCCTTTTTCAGACGCGACAACGTTTCACTCGTGAATCGCCCGTCCTCGTCTGCCTTCTCTCGTCGACGTGCACGCAGACACTCTCTCGCGAGCGAGTATTTACGAGTACACCGTGAATGTTCCTCTCGCTTGCCTTTATCGCGGTCCTCCTCCAGTCCAGGGGATCTCCTCGTCCTGCGCGGTCTCCGGATTTCTTCCAGACACAACGGTCGTCTCACCGACATGCGTCTTCTTTGTCTCTCCCTCCTGGACATAAACGAGGTGAGAAAGAGAGACAAAGAAGGAGGGAAGGGAGAGAAAGAGAGTTGCGCGTTCACGTGTCTACGGACACACGTCCGAAATCGCCGAGGTGGAAGAGTCTGCCTTCCTCGTCCCACTCGCGAGCACACGGGTAACATGGCCGCTCCAGTGGCGCAATTAGAGCAAGCCTGCGCGCGTGCACGCCGGCTACAATATCATTAAGATAGGACTTGCCCCTCTCGCCACGCCGGGTAAGCTTCGGTCGCTTCTTTTTGGTTCCTCTCACTTTCGCCCCCCGGCTCATCCTCCACCGACCGTTTCATAGCGTTAATCACCACCGGCGGATAGGGACGAAAGGACGGCGAGAGGAGGACGAAAAGGGGCGGTCACGGCGAGAGGTTCACGCGTAGTGAAGAGGGGCCACGTCGATGAAGGTAATTGTTTAATTATCATGCGCGAATCATTCTCTCCGAATAATTTAACGTCGCGTGCAACGTAACTCGGATAACCGTTTTACTCGTAAGAAACCGTATATTTGCTTTACCGATATAAATTCACTTATTCACTTCTTTGTCTTATAATTTTTATTTATTTATAATAAATTTTGTAATTCTTTATTTTACTTATAAACATTCGGTTTCGTTAACAAGTGAGCCGTTATTTATCAAGATTTGATCTGCCGATAACGTTTCGAGGAAGGCTCGTTACCCTCGACCAAGTCCGAGGACCACCCCTTCGTGAAAGTTGCGGAGGCGAGCGCAGGGTGCAGGGAAGAACAAGCGTATCTGCGTGCCGCTAGTATAAATCCTTATAAATTGACAAAAAGCGGCTATATCGGCTACCGAGATCTTGTGGAAGTCTCCTTCGTTTGCCCGAGCTATGTAAAACAAAAGAAATTCTCGTGGTGCACATTTCTAGATAGACACGCGCGCGCGCGCGTGTAAATAGTATAAAGGTTCAATGTGTAGTAGTTTATACGTAAATACGAAATATCTAAAAAGTTTTCATGCTTGCACTTTCAGCGTTTGGTCCCTTTCATGATTTTTTCTAAATTAATTCTAACTCGACAGGATTTTCAATCTTATCGTAAGCAGCGACGCATTATCTAATATCTTGTTCGTATTTAAAGTGTACACCCTCGTTTGGCTAATGAACCTCAAATAATTAGCTTCGATGCTGCGATTAGGCAAGATAATTTAAAAACGAGCTGTTATATACTGTACAAAAATTAAAAGTTTATGAAATCGGCGTTTGTTGCATTCTTGTTAATTAACTTTTTTAAGAAATTGAATTATCCAAAAAGTCGAGTTTATAAATTCTGGGCTGCAGGTTGTGACGTGTTGACGGATGTGGATGGCAAAACGCTTAAGTACAAGTACCACTTTTGCGATTATCATCATATAAATTGATTTTGGCCACTCTTCTCGCGGGCTGTGCTCGCGAAAATATACGATGTCGAGATGTCGAGCAGCGAGTTCCGCGATTCGCGCTCGTATACGGCCCTGGAACTTTCGAGCTGCGAGCTGCGAGCCCGAAGAAGGGAACCCAACCGATCGGCTGAAGACGCCGCGCCGCGCCGCGCCGCGGAGAGCGGTTCTTGCTCTCCGTGAGTGCTCCGAGTACGACCGCGGAGAGTAAGACAGTGGCCACGAAATAAGAAACCGGTTGGGACCCAATTTACTTAACAACGGCCGAGAATCCAACACTTACGGATGTCCAACGGGTCTCTCGCGCTGCGGGCCCGGCAAGCAAGGCGGCCTGTGTTACCTCGTTAGGCATGTGTGTGCACGTGCATATGCGTGTGTTCACCGGCACGTCGCGCTACCGCCATTACGATCGCTACCACGTTCAATCGCTGTCGCCAATCGCGACCAATACCATCGCCCGCCGTTATTACCACCGCTGGTATATTAAACACCGTCGGTGTGCGCTACCGTTCACCGGGCCCCATTACGCCGTTCGAAAATTAGACGGATCCGCCACTATGCTAATTAGGATAATCGCGCTTAGGCAGATTTACGCTAATTAAGAGATTACGACGGCGCGCGAGAAGAACGTATAAGAACTTTATCGGCCTATTAAATCCTTGAAATCAATAAACTTTAGAATTTAATCTTAACTACACCTGTCGACTATTTTGAGCGAGAAGATTCAGTTTCTATTTTACACAATTTTGTATCAATGTTGTGTGTAAGATTTGAATCAATATATTTATATTCCGTTCAACAATTCAATTATAGTTGCATTTCTCTCTCTCTCTCTCTCTCTCTCTCAAGTTTGATATTGAAATTGATTTAAATAAAGATCTGGTAATTTTTAGCTATGGAAATTTCTCTTTGCGCAATCACAGCGGCATAATGTTACCACAATTACCGCGACGAGAGAAACGATCGCGACACTTGTCACCGTCAGCAGAGTCAGCAGCATGCTGAACGCCGTCTTCGTTTCCGCCACCATTACCACCGATCCAACGCGGGGTTTGTACGGTAGCCGGTTACTAATTTCGACTTCATCAACGGAGATAAGACTGGAATTTTTGCCTGCGAGGAGCAAGAAAGCCGGCGCTAACCCACGGACCGCGGAGTTCTCAATTTATCTCATCGCGCGACGCGATAATAATTCCGACTCTGGCTATCGCAATAAATTACACAAAATAATTCGTCAAGAGTGAGGTGTTTCTTTCCTGCATCATGTATTACTGGCGGGGTGGGTACGAGTAACGTAAATTAATGATCACTATCTCTCTTCTTAACTTAAGAACGAGTCTCGAGATTTTGGTGAACACAATCCGAAATACAAAACTGTTTGCAAATACTTATTAATTAAATTAAAATTTTCATTTGTAAAATAATTAGAAATAATTTAAATTTAAAAAATATATACCAAAAGTTTAATATTGTTATCATATAAATATCATTAACTCGAAATACAAACTTTGAGAATTGAAAGTCGAGAAATTAGATCAATTATTGTACGGGAGTTCCGTAAAATTTATTGGCTGATGTGAATACAAGATGATATCCGCTGATAAAAAAAAAATCTTTACCGTGGTAAGAAATTCCTCTATATAAATTATCTTTGCCATAATAATCATGTAAGTACAGGAGGCGATCTTCGATCTCGCGCAGGTTACGAGCGCGATATTATATATCGAATTCTACTTTAACAACCTGTAGAGAGAGAAAGAGAGACGTTGCAAAAATAAAGCGAGAGAGTTAATTTACGTATTCGCGTAACGAAAATAATTGCGCGTATTAAATTTGATTATTTTACTGCTTGCCACATCGGACGTGCGCGTTCGCTGGCATTTAGAGACGAGGGGGACGAAAAGGACAGTGTCAGAAGGGGAAAGAAAGATATCTCTCTAATTGTGAATATAAGTTTCGCGTTTTATTTAGTTTACCTGCTTCTTCATGGAGTGCGGGCGCCCGCCAGCTACTAATTTCGGTTTCGTCGATCGAGATAAAGACGGCATTTTTATCAGCGTAAGCTGTGCCTCACGTCGCCGAGTTCTTAATTTTCGTCTTGAAGACTTGCCCTCGTACTGGCATTTCGACGCGGATCATTAGATGGGCTTACGAATGGCCAATAAGCGATCCCGTTTAATCGACACGCTCGTCAATAATGTAAAATTAAAGGACGTCATCTCGCCGGTCGCATTCCGTTGCGCGATGGTAATAAAGTCGCGATATGTCCCGATGCGGGAGAGAGATCAATTTGCCGCAATGTTCGCGGAAAAAGAATCATATCTCTTTCTCCGTTCCGTTATTTCTGGACATCTTACACGATTACACGAATCGTCCTCAATTAAGAATAAATCCATGCGGTATCGCGTAACCTTCGCGACAAACTCAGCCGCGAATTTCGCAGCACCGATTGGCATCGCTTGCGTTCTCCGGCCGCTCGTAAAATTTCTTTACTTGCAATGATTTCAAACTGAGATATCTCTGCATAAGACAGAGAAAACAATTATTAAAATATTTAATACATTCATGATATTTTAGAATTGCGCGGCACGTAATAATGAAATAGTTGATTACGTTTCTTGTTCCTTTTTTTTTCCTGTGATAATCGAGATGAATGTAAAATCATAAATCGAGACTTCGCACGATCGATCAAATCACCACGGGTTACACGCAGCACGCAGGACGCGCGATCCATGAGAAATATAGAAAGGGCCTGATGACAATTAAAGCGATGACGATTAATTCGGACGATGTGTGCGATCGTCGTGCGTCGTCCTTCCGCGCTATGTCAGAGGCTACGGCGCGCTATACACGAATCGTGAACGAGGCGGCGTTGTCATTCCTTAGAGCCGATGACAATCTCCCCGCAGGATCGGCTAGGTGTGGTCCTACGGTGGAACCAACGGGTTTCCAGGAACGCGAGCCATTAGACCTTCTGGCTGGTGTTATAAATTGTACATCGTTTAATTAGGCTCTCTCTCCGCCCGTGGCCGGTCCGTGTAGGGACGGCTCAGTTATTTACCATTTACTCCCGTAGCCCCCTTATGTGGTATCTCCCGAAGCTACCGTGCATCAAATTGGATCGGAATTGGGAACGAAGGGCAGTCGGAGGACCGAGCCGGATAATACAGCCGGAGGCGATTGTAGTACAAACCTGATCGCCCCCTTCGTATTCCTTCGTAGTCCCTTTCGCCCCTCTCACACTTTCGGACAATAAATACGAAACGTCGATAGAAAACGGAATAACATCCTAAACTGCGAGACTAAATATTGAAGCTAAAAAAGGGAGTACAAAATAAAAAAGGTTGAAAAGACAGTTCTACTTCGACCTAAATCGATGGTAAAAACTAAATCAATACCGTCAAAGTAATTTTCCTTCGCAGGTTAAAGCAGACATTAATAAGAAAAAGAAATATCAATCTCATTGTATGTACACAATCATTTACGAACTAAAGTGATGAACGATTTTGACGATTCACTTATAAATCGCGTCGGTATTCAAACCTTGACTGACAGTGACTAAGTCACTCGAGACTCGAGTGCATGGGTATTCATTTTCGAAAATTACTCACATATCCTCTTTACATCACAAGAGTGCAAAATTAAACTTGAGAACTGCTCCTTTTTACTGCTATTTTATGTACTAAAATACAAATATTTATACGCGGAGCGACTTTTTGATTAGCCAATAGAGTCAAGAATGATCCAGCCACAGTCCTCCGAAGGGTACATCTTCCAAGGGTTAACGTAAACGTGAATTTCACACTCTCATTTCGCAATCCGCGCTCGATCGGATAAATGATAGTAGACGACGTGTGTAGGCGAGCACGGGAGAGCATGTAAACAGAGGTCAATTAAGGAAGTCTCCGTTGGGAGACCGGTACTTCCCCTTCTCGCTCGAAAGCTCTAATTATTTCTTGCTCTCCGCGATCACTTCCGCGCGCCCAAGTAGGTAGGACTATAGGCGTAACTGCCGTTGTGCCAGGCCGGGAGGATCGCATACTTAATTGGAATCCGATAAGCGCACGCGCTTCCCACGTGCAACTAGCTCATTGATATGGCTAAATACGGAATTAAGCGTAAGCTAAGAGAAAATAGATTTGCCCACGGGATATTAATATTTTGTCTTAACATTCACTATTTAATTATTAGGTGATCTTCAACGACAATAAACAACTTGAATAACTCAACTTGAACAACTTGAATAAATTTTAGAGAATAATTGTGCACAAATAAATCCTGGATATTTGCGTAAAATTCAGATACGGTAGTATTTCGATTATATTATTAATACCTCAATTTTTTAGTTATAAATAATGTTTGTATTATTCGGCAGATATATTTATATTAAATAATATTCATATTATTCGGCAAATATACATTTCTCGTTCGACTAATTTTTGCTTATATTTGAAAAAACAGAAATGCAAATCGAACACATGAAATTAAAATTGCTTATGAGAATTCGTCTCTCATTGATAAATTCGCGGTGGATTGGAGCGTCTCGGCGAGAATCGAAGCGGCCGGTCGATTCACGCGATACCTCGTAGCCGTGGAAACGGGTTAACGTCCGTGTTATTTTTGCTCGAAGCTGTCAACCCGGGAATCCTTGCGCTAACAAGGTGCCGCATCGGTCCCGGTGTCCGCGTCCGTTTTTCTCAATGGCCCTTTGGGAAGTGACGTTCGGTCCTCCGCTGCGAAAGGATCTAACGAGGGGTCGGCTTTTTGCGCATTAAAATATCGACTAATTGCCCCAGGATTCTGCCGTCGTTTTTGTCAGCCGCGCCGGGGACGTGATCTGCCACTCGTACATACATTTCCGAAATTTCCGCTCGAGATTGCCGCGTCGTTTTTCCGAAAAAAACAATTGGCCTTTTTTGCGCACAAAGTTGCACGAAAGATTTTACGTTCATCGAATAATGATAGATAATATTGAAAAAGTACAAATGAGAAATGAGATAAAAACGCGGTCTCCAAACTCATTAAAATAAAACTTTGATCACCGAAGAAATGTATATTTATATGACACATATACATGTGTGACATGACAAATTGAATTCAAAGTTTTTATTCAAGAATTTAATTAACTTTTGAATGAAAAAACTGAACAATTTGCAACCATCAGCAAAATATTATATTCTTAATAATATAAATATTTATAAACGTATTAGTAGATCTATCAGATATATCAGATAAATATATTATACAAACACATTAAATTGATATTTAATGATAAGTTATGCTTCAGCGAGTAAATTCGAGGATGATATCGTTCGGCATAACTCGATTCCTCCTGCCGATCGGTGATCGAGAGAAGAGGAGATTCTCTCTCCTTCTCCCTTCATCTATATTCATAGGGAACGAGTCCCGTACGACAATTAATAGTAGCAGCCTTCTCGATGGCGAGGTGGAAACGAGTCGCTGGAAATAATTACGATCTTTTCGTTTTTCATCGCGCCTGCGTTTGCGCCGGGATAATCGGCGCGGCTTCTCGCCCATCGTCTCTCCGGCGAAATCGAGAGAGAAAAAACGAACGTTTACGCCGACAATTCATAAAGCAGTGTCATTTCATCGTATTTACAAACCGGTCGCGCCGCGCCGGCCGTCGAGGTAGAAAGATATTAAAGTGATTTCCGTCCGTCCGCCCGCCGCCGCGCCCGCGCCTTGCGTCGCCGCGCTAATTGCTCCAGGAATACCAGGAGCCGGTGAAACACCTACTTAAACTAGCATGCCACCCGACAATCGCGCCTCGCGTGTAAAACGCCTCGCGGGTTTTCTCGCCCGGAAAAGTGCCGGCGATTAAATACACGGTTATTGTGTTTTCCCTTTGTCCCATCGCGCGATACCAGGACTCGAGATCTTATTGTTAGTGATAAAAAATTGCTAGGTGATAACAGACGTAGAGATGAATTTGCAAGTTATATGAATTAAACATTATAAAATTATCATTATGTATTATGCGTTATTCTTGTTCCCTTAATCCGATCATTTTATTTCCATTTTCCTCGAAATCAAATTGCTTATAAGAGTCTTGCACGTGGGAAATACTCTTTTGCGCCTGCACAATAAAATTTTTGAAATTTTGAAACTTATTACGTTGAAATTTGCAACTAAATGTTAGGATAATTTCACGAACAAGGTACTTTGTCACAGAAAAAATCTTTGGGATGGGACGCGAATGAAATAGCTTATGAATTTTACTCGCCGCTTTCGCATTCGCTCTATCGCTTAATACGTGTAAGAACGACCATCAAGCTTGTTCCTAATTAGGAGTCTCGGTTCCTCGGTACTTTTGAAGAGTTTGCCATGAGCCGCGTTTGCATCAGCCGCGACTTTCTTGCGGCCGTAGCGGATAACTTTCTCGCCGTAAATGCTTCGATGCCGCCTCGATCAGCTTCGTAAATTTCCTACGAAGTCGGAAACGGGATTTTGTCTCGATTCATCTCGCCGGCAATTACCGGCAACGCCACATGATCCGCGTTCTCGCTTACCGATGCGCCCGATTCATAGTGTTTCGAGCGACGACGCGATTATTCTACGATTGTATCGGGACACGTTTCCGAGAGAGAGAGAGAGAGAGAGAGAGAGAGAGAGAGAGAGAGAGAGACCCAATATCCTTAAAAGTGTACAAGGTGCACACTTGTGTATGCATTACTCTTTAGCACGATACGAATCAAAATAATCTCTGTGTAAAATTGGCATAGAAATTTAAAATTAGAAATTATATATGAATCTTCATCTAATTAGAATACTCTCAGAAAAAGATTTTAACAATTACCGTACGTCTATATATCCCCCTATATTTTAATATCTTCGAATCTACGATTAAAATTGCAATAGATATAATTATAAATTTTAAAAAATAAAATAAAAAAATATATTCCCGTTTCTCTCTAATTCTCCGTAATCCTCGGCAGAAGACAGAAATCTACGAATCAAAATTGCGACGGGGATAATTAGTTACTTTATTTCTCGAAATAATTCCCGTTTCTGATTGCCCGTAATCCTCGGCGGAAGACACGAATTCGAGCACCGGTACACCCGGTTGAAACAGTGGCAGGCTTCCAATTAGGATGGAGACTCCTTCGCTTAAATAATGCCACCGAAGTCTCTTTCTCTTTCGGCCCCGCGATTGACTTTCCGTGGTGTGTTTTCGTCTTACCCTTGTATAAATTAGTCCCAGCCGCCACATAATGGCGTGTCGATGCGCTACTGTCCCCCGCGGTCGGACCCCCCTTCTAGTTTGCTCTTTTTTAATCTTTCGTCCATCCTCTCTCTTTCTCGTGTTTTTCATCATTCGCGTCTTTCGTTCTTCCTTTCGTGTATCTCTCTTCCACTAGCCGAGTACTCAGCCGTTCCTCTCGGAACTTCAGTCGGCATCCATCCCATTTTCTTCATCGTAACCACTCGCCTACTTGTCAGACCGGGCCGCTTAATTTACGACCAATTAATTTGGATAAACTGAATGAATGGAGACCTGCTTTCGATGCACGCGTTAACTGTGAATATTTCTCCCCTCCGCTCCTGTCCCTTTCGGCTCATCTCATTCAACACGTATATATGTTCTCGTTTTGTTTCTTAAATTTATCTGACAGGCGCATTTAATTCCGTAACGCCGGCGAAGTTATTAGAAAAAAAAAAATACATGGAGAACGTTGGTTTCTGGGACTAGGAACAAGATCACGTATATGTATATGCAATCAGAAAGTAAATATTGAAAATAAAAAGATTCTTCAGTGTCTATCTTCTATCTTATTTGTGTTCATATATTCCTGCACTCTATTGCTAGTTTTCGAGACGGGCAGCGAAAAATAAAATAAAACTCGACAGGATCCTAACGCGGTATGAATAAAATATACAATTCTTTCTCTAAAGAATTAAAAATCGAGTGTCAGGAAAATCTGGAAATGTGAACATTCAATTTTCATGCTGAAGGATTTCTAACGTTTGACTCGAAGCCGATGTTCCGAGATCAAAAAAGAGAGGAGAAGAAGTTGAAATCTGTTGTTCCGCGTAATGAAGACGCAGACGTTATTCCTCCCTTGCGCGACTTACGTTTTATGAATCACATTGTTAGCGGCGCGGTCGCTCGCGACGTCGAGCCTTACGAGCGGACTGCCCGGCGAAGTGCACGGCGCGGCGCGGCGACCGGTGTCGTCGACGGACCTACTTGGTATTCCGCTCCGGTCCGAGAGCATAATTGGACGCCAACTGGCGACGCTCCTCCGCGTATCGCGAAGACAAGAAATTATTCTTTAATTAATTGTCAGCGCTCAATGTGGCCGTATGCGTAGGATCGGCCGGCTCGGTACATAAATTTTATCTATATGGGAGCGCCGACTGAGGCCCGGCCGTGCCGAGAGAGAAGCGGAGGCGGCTGGCGGGGCTTTAGAGAACGCGCAAGCAGGGAGAAGGTAGAGAGAACGAGGGATCTCCGAACGGCTTCCGATCTACACGGGTGGCGAATATCTGGCGCCTGTTTGTAAAGCCTTTAACGGCGAGTCGTCCCTCTTGAAAGATCTCTTTGCGCCTTGCCACCTGTCCCCCACGACGATTGGTTTCTGAGTCGTGCTCGTCGTTCGAGCCCTGATTTGACGGAAGAATTCGATCATTCTCAACTAATTGATAAATTTAATGTGCGAGTCAAAGATTTAAAGGCCGACAAACCTAAACATTTCTTTTAACTGTAGTCGGGAAAATTCGTCTTTCTATCTTCATTTTGTGCTGTTAAGGAATTGTTGTTATTATATTACCGTTACGGGAGCTATCGCAATTATAACCGTTCGTATTCTCGTAAACGTTTTCGTTTTCAGTGCTATGTAACATTACCAGATAATCTTCACCAACTAAACTTATGTAAGGGGAAATCGAGTGCAAATCGGTTATCCCGGAATATTGATAAATCTTGCATCGCGAACCATTGACGCCTCAGAACGTCGGAATCGTGCGCGATTGCATAAAGTACGGAGATGACGTAGCAATTATCGGAGACGGTACAGAGCGTGTCTCTCTTGGAAAGTTGCGCCTCGCCGAAAAAAGAATGCCGGGCACTGCAGGCGCCTATGGCCACACACCGTAAAGCGAGACAGGTGCACAGACGGCGAAGACACAACGCACAAATATGATAACGGCAAACGAGCTGCCCCGTCGCAGGTATGTGTGCGTTAGAGTGCCGTGTCCTCTACATATATTTTATAATTAGCCACGGGCCTTCTCCTCGATAAATCAGCGCGCCGCCCAGGCTTAAGACTTAATTAAAAATTTAGTCAAAAACCAATTAGCAGCCACGGCGGATTAACATATTTCTAATTATCTGGCGGACACTTTCGGCCGCTTTATCGACTACTTGCCATATATGAAGCCGACCTGTCGATGACTGTGCGATACATGCGATCGCGACGGGCCAAATCCTCCGCGCGCATTTTTTTAAATCCTTTTTCGTCCTGCCTCAGTATGATGCCTTATTTGAGAAGTTACGCTCGATCAATTGCGTCATTGTATTATTTGCAAATTAGTTAATCGCGAAAACCTTTTTGGATTGGTAATGTCGATTCCTTTGCTGATTCTTTCAGGGAAACTGTTTTTAATGCATTTTTTTTGTTAACTTTAAAAACTTAAAAAATAAACCAAATTTTTGTTTTACAGTTTATTTATGTGCAATAGAATTTGTTAATGTTTCACCGAGGGTTGAAAGATCGACGGAAGAAACGTAAATACTGAAATCTTTTATTTTGCTATAATATACTTCCATGGATAAATTATCATCTTACATTTATACAAGGCGCATAGGTACGTCTAGAACCACGCCACATTCGTAACGTTAGCTTTTTACTGTCTATGAGCGATTCCGTCTCCCTCGATTCACAATCAACACAAGCTGATACATAATTTACACGCACTTGCCCCTCGCCTTCTTGCATAGAAAAAAAATTCAACAAGTCTGAAAGACATCGAGATTATCTGAGCTACGAACTGTGTAATTCCCAATGAAGATCAATAGGTTCGTTCTTTACTTGTGGCAGCTATTAGACACGTCACTGATGTCTCTGATGCAAAATGTAACTAAAATTTTGAGGTTTAAAAAAAAAGATTTCTGATATAAACGAATAGATTGAATATGATTGTGAGAATTACTTTTAGAGAAACGACTATTACATTTGGCTTCGACGTTAACTATTTCTCTTTTAATGCTCTCAGACTCGGAACTGTTTAAACGTACCTCGCACATTCATGTCGCTGCACTCTCTCGACCGGTCCACATTAAAAACACACCCATGAACGAACGTTTGCTAGGTCCAGCGCGGTCCAAATCGTTAAGCTAACTTTTGAACGCTCGTTTTTCGCGATTTCCTCTTCTTGAGGGTATAGCGTCCTGTACACGTGTGTATATACATACGTACACCCATAGTTATCGTACGAACGCGTATCTATTTACACTATGTACACTCGTGCTTTTTCTTGAGATCAAAGTTTCGCGCGCCTCTCGAGGCGCCGATATATATTATATTCCATCGTCCCGAGAAAATTACGTGACGATGTCTCTTCAAGCTACGGGTCTCTCGAACGATAGCTTCGGACTTCACGTAGTGAAATTCAGATTATATGTACCCCTCTGGAGATAAGCCGTCCGGATTAACGCGCGAGTATCGCCACAGAGCCACTCCTATAGCCAATTTCGACTTCCAATGTTAAGTGGATCCCAATATCCTCGGTACCGGTAGAAGATTGGATAATTAAAGTCGGGCGGAAGGTGGACTAATAAATAAGAGCAGCCGCAGAACTTTCAGGCAGTTTTTCTTCTTCGCGTGAAAGAAAGATCACTTAAATTCCATTTTACGGATCTATTACTGATTACTTTATTAGACTACTTTTGGTCTTTCAGTTGTTGGAGTTCTTGGAATCTTGAATTCTAAAATTTCTAGTCTCTGCTCTCTTGAATCTCCAGTTCGCAAATTTTCGATCTTTTTAGCTTTCAAATGTTTGAGTTCTTGAATGTTTCGATCACTTCGCAAATCCTCGCTTTTCTCCAGTTCCTAATTCTCAGATGGTTCTCCATTGTGGTTCTCCAGATTGTTAAACTCCCAGAGTTTGGATTCTCCCTCAGATTCTTGAAATAAAAACGTGCAGGTTTATGTTTCTATGAATCCTTGCCAACTCTTAGACTCTGCGTCATAGGATCCTCAATTTGTGAGCAGGTTGGGTCTTCAGAGACATCAAAAATGACTTTGAATTACACGCGTATTATATCTTGGCATGTCATTATTAAGGTCGGTGTCCAGGCGGCCCCATGAACATGGCCGCTGCTGCCGCGGCATGGGTGTGCCTAGCCATGGCAGCTGCAATGAAGGGAGGTACTCCTGGAGCACCAGGCGGGCCCACCCCGGAGAACATTAACCCCGATCCAAAGCTGGGGTGCAGCAAGGGCCTCGCGGATAGTCTTAACTTCTCTATTTCCGCCTCCTGAAGTCGCTTCGCCTTGGCTCTTCGGTTTTGAAACCAGATCTTCACCTGGAACATAATAGTGTTCTCGATTAGAGCAATAGCGAACGAACTAATACTATACAAAAACTTGTCTGTATATCGCTTAATTCCTCAAGTATCTTTCGGATGATGATGATTAGTTTAACACATGTAATAATACAAGTTTTAAACTTTTATAACATTAGCGATAATATGAAGTCTCTTCGGAGAGTCGATATTTTAAAAAACAAGTTAAGATTCTTGTTATGCATTACGATAACAATCGCAACATTATTCGATTTTTTTTACTACAATAAAAGCTGAAAATAGATCCAAAATAGCCATGTAAAAATTTACTCGGTGAGACCGAGTCTTTTTTTCACATTATTCAAGTCGTTAAAAGTATTGGCTTGTAAGGCATTAAATAACGTGAGAAAACGGTAAATTCTACCGTCATGTTGCATTATACCACGCGACACGCCCGCAAACATTACATAAGTGCCATTATTGGTCGACGTCGCGTTTAACACCAGCGGTTGAAGATTTACAATCGGCAAATAGCACATTCAAACCGCGCGAGCTACTGTAAACGCTTGAGAATCTACAATTAATAAAATTACGCAATAAATTTATTAATCAACGCATCGCTGGGCGACCGAGAACGTAATAAAGATTCGGGAAATAAAGATTTTCTGCGTAAAATGGCACGCGAGTCGTTTAGCGCGTCGTTAGACAAAACAGCCGATGGAACGCCAGTTTCGAGCAGGAAATTATCGACGTATCGAGAAATCCTCGACGTCATAAGACATGCCTAACACTCGAGTTTATCGGACAAATGTGTAGGGTCAACACTAAATCGTGTTTAATTGTTATTTACACAGTTCGAATCGCGTCGTTTGCGCAGCTGTCGCTTTGAATCGACGGCTAATTTGCGGCATTTTCGGCACGAGGACGGGAGTATGGGGATTCCGAAATTATTCTGCATCGATGGAGCTTTTAACGAACGCTTATTTTCAGCAATATGCATGAATGGGATAATCATAGTGCACTCAGACGTTCTATAGAAGACAGAATATCAAGAATTAATATTCAGGAATATCGCTAATATGCTTTAAAAACATCCCGATTTTAACAGATGCTTTCGAATTACTCGGGACGACTCACGTGTCCAACTAAATTAACTTTACGTAACCAAGCTTCGTTATAAATTGAAAGTTAAATATTTCGGCTAAGTTAAGCCTAAGAATGGAGACAGAATGTAACATCAAAATTGTAAATGAATTCATGCATAATGTACGAATTAAAATTGATTCCGGGATAAGTGTTCAATAAATACGGAAGAGTTCCAATCAATCTATGTTTCCCTCTCGCCTTCATGAGAGAACAAAATAATAAGTTACTTGGTGTGATCACGGGAATGGATATCGCCACGGCGCGCGTGTCACGATTTGAATTGTAGACATACCTCTTTGTCCAAGGTGAATAATGAGAGAGAAGAGAGCGCGACCGAAGGAACGGTTTGGCGACTTAAAGGACACGAGAAGATGGCAGGGTAATCGTAGCTTATCTAAGCAAATGAATGCGACGTAGCTTCATTTCGACTGATGCATTGTAACGAATGCGCAAAGTGTATCTTAGCACGCTAACCGACGCGATAATAGCCTACTCTGTTACACACGTGGCGCAAAGAATCACGATAGTCCAAAGTGAGAAGAGCACTTTGAGAAGAGCAGATGTTATAGCAATATAATATTCATGAAAGATATTTTTGCAATTAACCGTTACCTCGAGCGTAAAGATGTACCTATAAATATTAATTTGCGGCACAAAAGTAGTACTTTTCGTCTTAAAAGCATGCTAATGTCATTGGTTTATCATCGTTTAATAAAATGGATATAAATATGTAGACGATTCTAACAATTTTTATCAATGTGCTCGTTAATCGAAGAATGCCCCACATTTGATCCTACATCTGTGTATATTTCTTATTTTTGCTAAATTTATTTATATTATATTGGATAACAAGTATAAAATACATTTTTCCCATTTCACGTTACATACGGTCGATTTATTCTAATTTACTACGCGGCGCTCTTATAATTAGCTTTAAATAAAATTCATGATTATTAATCTATTTCTCAGTGTACATTCTGAACATGTGCCACTGGGGATCGTTACATAAAATGAGTTACTTTTTCAATTCTAAGAGAGCTAATTGCTCAACCGTCTCCGGCGTCTCACCTGCGTTTCCGTGAGGTGAAGAGACGACGAGAACTCCGCTCTTTCGGCTATCGTTAGGTACTGTTTTTCGCGAAACTTTTTCTCGAGCGATAACAGCTGCTGCGTCGTGAACGGCGTTCTCGGCTTCCGGTTCGGTTTGTGCTTCCTGAGAGTGCATCTGACCGGGCCTGGTCCGGGTCCCGGTAATCTTAAGTCCCCTGAAATCAAAGAGAAGACGTGCGTTCTGATAGGGTTAGACTTCCTATCCCTTCGCGTGAATAATTTTAATATAAATAAATTGTGATGGCGTGTTGTAATAAACTCTAATTTACTTCAGAAAAATGCAATATTAAAGTAGGCATTGTTGCAAAAATATTTAGAGATCTGATTTTCAAGGAAAAACTCAAGATTTCTATTAGAAAATCATTTAGCATCGCCCGCTCTCGTTTCGAATTGATCCGAACCGCTATTTTCCTCTCGTCAAAAAGAGAAGAGATGGGGATTAAAATAGCATTACTTTGCTACGCACCACTCTGCTATCTGCATCATTAGAGAGAGAGATACGTTAATAATAATATACGCGGACATTTGTATTAGTGCTATTAAAACGCCAGTCCACCATCTTCGTGCACTCATCGAATGATAATTAACCTCGGATGTGCAACGTTAGTCGTTAATTTACGAGCACGCAGCGACGTCTCGGCAAGACGCGTTTTCATAGGTTTCGCATGATGAAGCGATTACGGTCTCACGGTTACGGGGAGGAGGGGGGGAAGGAGAGGGCGCAAATTAAATCATAAAAAATAAATCGCGCTCGAATGCTCAGCGAACGGCGCCTAATTATCGACCCATCATCCCGGTCTCGTGCATCCGGCGCGCATGATTATCATCGACCGTCGTTGTTTACGATCGGCTCATGTGCATGCAATTAGTTGGTACTGCGTAAAGTTTCGCCACCTCTCTACGGTAGCGCGATTGCACATCGACAGCATATTCGCGATTCGCGCACCTTGTCATTCGTCCGTAAATCCACTTTAAACTGACCACTTCGTTAAAATTTACTTGAAAATAAAAGCTGAAGAATAACATGTATCCTGTACGAAGTAAAAATATGTGCAGGAGCGAGGGCTTACGATAACGTGCTACGAACGTGTTTCTTTTTCTTTTACGTTAGACCGCGATAATTAATAACGTGAGAGAGAGAGAGAGAGACGCGTATTTTAAAAGCGACGTACAAGAGACTAAATGAAGTATTGACATCTCTTAAAAAATCGCAGTGGGCTTGCCAATAACTCTTCTTAGCGCCCGCACGCATTCTACAATTAGACATATTATTTCCCTATAACACACGCCACACTATCTCGCGCCGCATTCAAAATAAGCGACTCGTATGAGAGGAAGAGTAATTGATATCTCCGTGGAAGCGACCCTATAACGTCGGCCAGATGCGAAGTTACATCGAACGCGACTCCGTACGGCGGCTATAACACCGGTGCCGGCTACACCGGTGAAAAAGTGTTTTCGACATCCAGCACGACGAAACGATGACGATTTCGCGACGCGGCGAGGAGGGACGCGCGTGGATTCCGTGCGCTAATTAACGTTCGACCGGGTACAAAAAAGGCACGGGCCGCCGACATTGTCGACCGGATCAGTCGAGACACCGGTATCACGTCTCCCATTCTGGTTGCACCGCCGCAGTTCCCCGTTTCGCGTGTCGCCGCTGGGGAAGCCTAGCGGGTTCACGCACGTAACCGATCAATATGTTCTCCCGGGAGGCTAATTAATTTCTGCTAATTAAATACCTATCCGGGCGAATCCAAAGTCGGGCGGATCTACCCACCACTGTACTTTCCTTTGCGTTTAAGGACGTCTTATGTGGGTCGTGACAACGCATGGCGCGATTCTTTACCAAACGCGCCACTAATTGCACATTGTTGCCTTTCGGTGACATTCTGTTTTCGTATTAACATAACGGTGCTAGAAATTTGCATCACGCTAGCTAATGGATTATTAATGGCAGTTAACACTCGAGTTACTACAATGTTGTTTGCTTGTCCTAGAGGGAAGACGGTCCTAAGGTATTCTACCGTGAGTAAAGTGACCGCGATACGCGCGTTCGAGGTTGCAAAAGGAGATGCGTAAGAAAGACGCCGCGAATCCGCGCGCGCCACAAGACAATCTGTCGTTACGTGTCGATGTCGCATCCATTCATGCGGTAATACAGCGATTTCATGTCGCTCGTCGAAGTTTAGCCATGCCGCGCACGTAACCGATCAATATGTTCTTCTTGACTGCTAATTAATTTCTGTTAATTACCCGATCGCTGAAACACGCACGCGAACGGTTACATCGCCGTAACGGCCGCTGTCGTCCCTGATAGGGACACAATCCGTTCGCTTTCCATGCTGTAAATTTTTCGGACTATGTACGGTTAAATGTACGACGATAAAGAATTGATCCGGATCGTTGCTGAATATATTGGCGTCAACTCAGCCTAAAGATAGAGCCTTCGTGTGTGGCTGAGAATCGCTGAAATTACTGCATGTATTAAAATCACGAGTTTTAAATTAAAATTTTAATATTTAATTATATTGAATTATAATGATATAATACATATTACGTTAAACTAATATAACGTAAAGCTTAATTGAAATTTATTCTAAGATTAATATAATAAAATCAGATCTTTGATATGTTACGTGCGCGGGCATACAATTCACGCAAACATTTTTATGAGATGCGAAATCTCAGAAAGCAATTGCAATCGTTACGCAACCGCTGCACTACTTTCATCAACGGATACTGAATTTTCGGGGATGCTGAGGAGAGACGGCGTTAGCCAGGCAGACGGGCGTCGCGTCGGACCGCTGGAACGACCGAGGCGGGTAATTACGTCCATGGAATGATGAATCGTCCGAAATATTTTGTAGAACATCATTGGACGCGGGGCGGGCGTCGTTAATTCATTCCTGCGCGCGCAATCCAGATAAATGCGTGCGGGCAGCGGCGTTCGAGCGTTATAAATGACGTCCGTATTCATAATTTTCGTAAGCCGCCGCCCAGCGACGGGCCCCGGGATTATCGGTTGTATACGAGCCCCGTATTGCATCCCTTCCCCCCCCCCTCCTGGCATAACTGTCAGTTGTGAACAGTTAATGGAAATGGGCTAATAAGCTTTTCACTGTCTAATTTTTCAGAAACGACTTTTGTGACCAGAAGATATGATATTTTGTGGAGGTATTCCGTTCGGAGAGCGACGTATTTACACTGTTAAATATTAAAGGATGAAATTTAAACCAATACCTTGAGTTAAATAATACTTAACTCAAATATTTTGTCATTTTTAACTACCATGTGTGTCCAAATTTATTATTTTAACTTCATTGGTTTAGTTAAATTAACATTGTTTTACTTAAATTAACGACATGTTGAGAAGGAACAGTGGCGACTTATAGGAATATTGAATAATGATAAAAAAAATGACTTAAATTGAGTATTACGAATTTAACAGTGTATTTTGTTACGAAAATCATTAAAGAATGTCTTATAAAGCTCAATTATTCAATTTTAAAGATTACTACTTATAAAGACAAGACTTTTAAGTAGAATACAAATCGCTTAATTTAATTTAGAACAATATTTTTAAAATTTACTCTACTTCTCCTAAAATATCACTTTTATTGTACATTATAGAAATGCTCATCTGCGACAAAAATTGTTACAGTTAGTTTCAAATTTCTCTGTGAAATAAATACGATTACATATTGACGCGCGATTAATTGTATATAATGAGTAAATGTTGACTTTTCTCGCGTCATTCGGAGCTTCTTATTGAAAGTACCGAGGACTAACAAAAGACGTGATAATTAACCGAGTTTTCCTGTGAGTGAACAATCATCCCGGGGCAAAAGCAACAATGTCGCGACTGCGATAATGCGCGATTGCAATAACGGCGCATACCGAGCTGCTCCGGCATTCGTTTCTAAGTGCCGGTATAATTGGTGTCGCGCACCAATAGCGGAAAGAAAACGAGGAAGACAAATCGTATAAGAGGAGCGCGGGGCGGGCCGAGGGGCGAATGGTTTGTCGTTATCGTTCGCAAAAAGTTTCGCCGAGCGACGTCGCACAGGAAGCTGAATGCGCTACACCAAACTTAACAGGCCACTTTAACAAGAGCAGTTTTTACCGGGCGCCTCTTGAATGCATTATGGATGTCGTGAGTTATATATGACTCTATCATGTCGAACTGATCGCGCGATTCGCCCGGATGGCACGCAGGCCGATCATCACATCCCCTTTTCCCACTTTTCGTTTTCTATATAGGCAGCGTAAACAATATGAAAAACACGATATGGAAAATAAGCGCGCGAAATAGTCGCTCTTACGCATTCTCATCAATTTCGCTATTGTATCTTCCTGTTGTCCCCTCGCGATTTGCTGTCAATACAGTTTTACATCGAGCGTTATATTTTGAGCCGGATTTTATTACGGTTGACACAAATGACGTAAATGCATTTCATTCAATTATGCCACTTTGAGAGATACAGGGGTCTATGCAGCCGGCTTTTATGCGTTCCCATTAGTTGCGGGATCGCGTGTCTTTCCAATATTCTCTCGTTCTCCGGTTACCATTCATGCCGCTTTATATCGAGTGTTATAAGTGTTGCTTTCAATTATGTTACTTTAAAAGATAAGGTGACGCACATAACTAGCTCTTGTACGTTTATATCGGTTTTATGCTTGCGTGTTTTCTTAATATTCTCCCTTTTCCGATTTCGCTCCATATATATTACATTAATTGTTCAATTATATCAATTGTTTAATTATGTATTTGAAAAATAAGGAACATTGCTGAAAAATTTCTCCAAGGTTCTTTATTAATTTTCTTTTATCATCACTCGATCGCAAGATTTATTTTATTGTTCGCGGAATTATGGAAAAACTTTGCAGATTTTTTATTATCCACAATTGTAAAAATTTATCGCAATTTTTCGAAGATATTAAAATAATCATGATTCATTCTTTGAAGATGACCCCTTTGCCGTTCTCGTTAAATGTCCTAGCAGTAAATAACGTCGCGAATTTCGAAGTTCCTGCGAGCGAAATTATATCCGCGCGTAACGAGGAACGCACGCGCCGTTTCCGAGAAAGAAATCTCTAAAACCATTACGGAATTCCTGGCGAGCATAAAAGTTGACGCGCGAATAGTGAGGCCAGGTACGAGGAGCACTCTCGTCCTCCTCGTCCTTTGCAGCCGAGCGACTACTCGAGCACTTGAGGCGGAGTACTCGCCGAAGAGAGCCACGATGTACGATTAGCCCATTGCGCGAGAGGTGTCGGTTACACCTTAATGAGGTATTACTTTAATTGTCCATTAGGAATGGACTCAATGTAGTAATGTTCGCCAAGTCCTTCACTCACACGACAACACGAGTCTTTACACTTCAATGTCTTTCTCCATTAGATGAATTCTTCCACTCGCTTAAACAAATGGTAATGACTACGATTGTGGAAGAACTAATAATGAACCACCGTGCATTGTCATTGTCAATCGATGTCGCATTCCGATCGCAAAACATATTCTCGATTGATTTGAGCATTTTGTCGTGTTTTACGTGAAATAAATATAACTCAGTCACAAAAAAGAGCGTATATATCATTCCAATTCGTATCTTGTTTACAGCAATCGAATTTCTTCAGGCAACCGCTAATCGCGCGAGATAAGAGAGAGCGAGCGAGCGAGCTCCCAGTCGGTAATTAATAAATCGCAACTAATTCTCTCGTTTAAGTCATCGTAAATTATTTATCAGCGAAGTATTCTCAAGCAGTAGCGGCGTCTAATTATCGCGACGTGGAGCCGCCACGGCTTTCCTTCTCGATTTATTAGCCAATTACAATCCATATATCCGCCACCGGTCATGAAACAAGATCTGTATCTCCGTACGGCTGATCACTTTTGTACCTGTCTCGAGAATCGCGGTTTCTCCTTCCTCATTAGGCAATTACGTCGAGTTTTATCTCGTCGAGCGCGATTTTTCGCTCGCGTTACTCTGTGGTCACTCCTGCTCCCATCACACCAGAGGCGATGGAAAACACTTCCCGTCGTCGCTTTGTAAGCGCCGATCGTGCGTCCTAATAGCCTAGATATACGACGATCGAGCCCGACGCGCCGATCGTGCACGTTTCAGGGAACCGATCGCGAGCCGTAACACGGACTCGAGTTCCGCATTGACGTTTGTGGAATAGACTCGGGAAAGAATCTGCGAAACAGTCGAGTTGCAATCCTGTCCGGAAGTCGACATCGACGAGTAGAAGGAAAATTGCGGCTTTACCCGGTTGCACGCGTAAGTAAAGTGCACTCGATAAGTGAACGATGCTAACTCTTACAGTTCTTGGAACTAACGGCTAATGTACGCCCATAATAATTCGACGTCCACAGATACTGCTGAACGGCATTAAAAAGCATTTGACAATATTGTATATGATAAAAGTAGCAATATCAATGTAAGACGAAATGAATTTTGTATGCCGCGATGCCGTATGGCAAGAAACGCAAGATTTTCTTAACTAATCAATTCATAACTACAATAGCGTTCTATTAATTGCAAAAGCTATAAATTAATTTAATTTAAATAAAACGGAAATAAAATACTTCCGATATTCCCACTAAACAAAAATGTATTGCATTATTTATTGGTCTATATGAAAACGCGTGATAATTTAAAACTGTATATAGCTATCGTGAATTTTACCATTTATTTAAATTAATAGCATGATACGTTGTACAAGTCTTATCCTAAAGGTCATACGATTACAGAATCAGATTTTATAGAATATAGAATTATATACTGAATATAAGAATGCAACAAATCATTTAAATCAATGATTTAATCAAATTGCGGACTGAATTGATATTGGCACGAACATCCATGTCTTTAGTTAATGGCTGCGATAAATTTAAACATGATATGTGTTCGTCGAAATATAAATATTTATCTCTTGAATTTGCATCACGTTTAAGGTATATCATTAGTCTCGTTATGCCCGTTAAATCTTTCCGCTCGAGAAGAAATCGTCAGGGCAAGAGATATCGTGTCGATCGTGATGGTAGTTTTAAGGCCTTAGCTTTAAGCTTCAATTGCGATGAAGGTAAACCGGAGTACGAGAGCGAATTCTTTGGCACGTAAGACCGATAATGCCCGCCTACTCGCGTGATCCACGGCACTAATGCAGAGCATTATGAGTCTGCGTGTCATGTATTAACGGTTGCATTAAGAGAGTTTGCGTTTTCCATCTGATTGCCGACATTGTATCTGGCAAGATCACAAGGTAAAAGGCAAACACAACGAAACTACCCTCGTCTATACGCGGAAGGTTCTTTTTAAAGTTTTCAGGCGTTACTTTATTTCAGAGAAAATTCTTCCGCGGATAATTATTACAATATTACAATTACGACATTATGTTGAGAATAATAATTTTGATTCAATGTATCATCCACATCTTCTACGAGTTTTATTTAACATAATCTTCAGTGATACGAATAATAAAATATGAATATATTAACATAAAAATATAAAGTTTATGTTTATTTATTAGTACACATGACATTTTACACATTCTAAAATATGCTAATCGATCTTAAGCACGATGCTTTGTGTTAGTCTTACCGTTCGGGCTGGTGGGCCCACCGTGCGGCGTGTAAAGATGTCCATGAGGATTGTGCGGATGCGGGGGTGGGGGGAGCCACGCGAACCCCGCCAGAGAATGCGGAAATCCCGCGGGGTTCCAGCCGGGAGCGCCGGGTGCTCCGGCGAGATACGGCGGGCCCTGCGAGGGCCTTTGCACTCCGGGATGAATCGGCTGAGGCACTACCGGGCTGGACTTCTCCTCCTTCTCCTGGCTCGTCTCCAGGTCCCTCTCCAGCTCGCAGTCCGAGTCCATCACGTTTAGATCCTCAGAATGACCGACGCTTCTTATCTCATTGTCCTCGAGATCCAGATGATCCGTCGTACGGTCTCCTTCCAGCGAGCGATTCGCCTCGGAATCGCTACGATCGTCGAGGATCTCTCGTCTGCTCGCGGGCGACACGGATCTCGGATTGGTGATCCTGTCGATCCTCTCGTCCTCCTCCTGAATACGCTCCTGTTCTCGTTGGAGCATCGTCTCGCCGATTCCACTCGGCGAATTGGTCAGTCGGTCTCTCGGGTTCTCCTGGTCTATTCTGATGGGCGAGGACGACTTGTCGTGGCTCGTCCTGGAGAAATCCTTCACTGTGAGCATCTCCTGTCGTGCGGGCGGGTGATCTTGCTCGAGTCTGTTCGGGTGATGATGATGGTGATGATTTCCGAAGCCGGCGAGACCGTGGGGACTCAACCTGGCGAGTAGTTCTCTGCTCTGTAGTCTCTGCTGCTCCATCAGAAGCTCTCGATATCTCGCCTCCATCTCGATATTCTTTTCGGCGTCCATCCTGTCATCGTTGTCTCGCCTGGCCGCAAAGGTGCCGCCGGTGATGGCACTCTTCTTCGTGCCGCTCAGCAGGGCGTCGACGCTGAAGCTGATCTTGCCGCTTCGCGGCTTCAGATTCGAAGACGCTGATGTCGGAGTGGCCATGTCGACGTCCTCGCACAGATGATCGTTACCGGAACCCGGGCCCGTCACCACACCTTCGCCGTTGCTCATGCCGATTGCCAACGTGTCGGCCTCTCGGATTCTCGCGTCTCACAAGTCTCGAAATGCAACCAGCGATTCTTATCAATCTATCAAATTACACTCGACAGTCATCCAAAGATACGAATAGAAAGATCGTTCGGTCGCTTTCTTAGTTCCATGTTGGATCGTGTACCCAATGTCCTTTACACTACGATTTGAACAAAACTCCGAATAAGTAGCGTCGCACCTTAAAGTGTCAGCTGATAGTCGTCGCATTAGCTTCTCACGGACGTCAGTTAAAGAACGGTAGACGATCATATGTTGACGTGATCGAGCCGCAGAGCACTTTCAGGTGACGATCGGTCACATCGTGATTCGTAGACGACACCCGCTAACGTTGAGGAGACTCCAAGGCGCGACCCGCCGTCTCAATAAGTTTTGCGCTCCGTTATTCTTGGAATCCGCCGCATCGCCGCGGAATGACCCAGCCGACACGAGCGGATTCCCCCATTAGAGTCAGAAGAGTGTTCTTAAGGTATCAACATGATGACTCAACTCTTCTCACCTCTTAACTTTTATACTTTTTGCATCCTCGCCGACCCCGATATTATCATACGGCAATCTTCTTTTCGCGGTACTTTATAGTCCTTTCTCTCAGACAGCGTTTAACGGATCTGTATAAAAACATTTGAATGAAGCGTGCAGAATGGAATCTACGCTGTATAATACTGTCTTTGCGAGAGATGACGTGTTATGAATGAATCTTACGTTAACAGCTTCCGCTGTCATCTTACGTTTCGGATAATTGCGAACGATTATTCTAATCCGTCGCGTGTCGCGTGTCTAATATTCTAAAAGATTCTCCAGCATCGCGTTTCTCTCGTTCTAAACTCAGAGCCTTCTTCATGACATGATACACTTTGATGTTTTGTCTATTCCACCGTTAGATTATAAACGTTGATGTTCGCAATATACAGGATCTTCGGGAGCATAGCTCGGAAAAGTGCTGATTTCCAATGTCAACAAAGTCCGTCGTGCCATCAACGCCAAGGAATTGAGCGCGGGCAATCTCCTCCAACGCTCCTGGATTTCGACTGAGGCACTTGGTTTCTTTGTGCACCGACGACGCGGCCTCACGCGACCTAGACGATTTACCAAGACGGTCGAGCGCGTACTCCAGCTCGAGTCGCGCGACGGTGAGGACACAAGGTGGGAGTGCGGTGGTCGTCCCAAGAAAAGAAACGACCGTCAGCGATGGAGTACAAATGTAATCGGTTGTAATCTGTGTAATCTGCCGCGTGGTGACCGCCACTGCCGCGGAAACGGCACTGATTACCAGCTCGGCTGCACTCGCGGCGGAGAGCCCTGCCGGGGGGCTCTCCATTCTCCCTCTTTCTCTTTCTCTCACTGCATCTTTCTCTTTCTCTCTGTCTCTCTTTCCTCGTTCTCGGCGTCGCGGTGCCACCGCCGGGTGCGCGCCGCCCCCGCAGCGCTAGCAAAACCGGTACCGTGGCCTGGGCTCGACCAATACGCGCGAGCCGACGCACATCTCGGGCGTTTCGAGAATGGGCGTTCTTCGTGGTCGGACGTGGACCAATAGCGGACAACGAGGTGGATCGAAACCCTGTAGGGGAAACCCCCTTCTTCCGGTTCTCCAGGACCGCCAGATGGAGCTGGCTGCATCGTCCGATGCCGGAGAATGCCTCAAAGTGGTGGAGAACGCGGATGGTCGATGGAACGTGGCGGCGGTGGTGGTGGTGATGGTGGTGGTGGGACGCGGTGGGACCGAGCGGAACGTGACGACTCCTAATTGTCTAATTCCCGGGCGCGCAATGCGCGAATTGATTGGCAATACGGATGCACGTGGCTGTGTGCACGGGCGCACGGCTGGGAGGGCAAGCATCCCTCTCGCGTTCACAAACCGCGCGGCACCTCGTTCCGCTCTCGCGAGAGCGAGCGATGGCTGATCTAGGATTTATACCGTCGGCGATATAAATGCACGCTCTCGACGTTGATCATATTTAATTATCAACGGAATCGCGACATGCGTGCTGGAACACGTGACTGGAACCTTGGTCTGACAATCTGGTTTTCGGTTGACCATTTGCGCTCTTTATGCTTGTAAATAAATTTTGGAAATACAATGTACTTGAAAAAAAAAACTTTTCAAAGCATATTTATTTTCAGACAGATTTATTTTCAGAGTGATGCAAATAAATTATGAAAATGTTGCTGAAATAACTATCTTATTTCAACTGATATTGTCCTTTTTAGATTATCTTATGAAATAAACTATTATTCTTTTCAAAAATTTTAACTGTTAAATTTTTTAATATTGTGTCTATAATAAGTATAATATTTTTTGATGTTTTAGCTTTCAATAATTTCACAAAAGCAGTATTTTCCTTAAGTATATGTTATCGAGAGACACATATCGCTGCAAGAATAATTACACGAATAAGTATTTAAAAAAACACAAATATTTGCGCTCTTTATACAAGAATAACCGCAGGATGTTTCACTGATAGAAGGGATGGATAATGGAGTGTTAGCAGATCGGGCATATTGAATCTCCGATTTAAAAGAAGGGAGGGTATTGATACGACGAGGGTGGGGAAGCTCCTGCAGTAAGCCAAGCAAACACGCGCGCGCTCTTCTCGCGAGGAAAGAGATATACCCCGAAGGCGGGAGCAAGCAGAAAGAGAGGATTGAGCCGTCAAGCACGGGGTTTTTGCCGTTCGCCAGTCGCAAACAGGACTGAGGAAACCCTGAGCAACGTACGCACCGTTGTCTCCTACTTTATGACGCTCTCATTCGAGCCTATTGCGTTAGCGTGTTAAAAACAAACATTTTATTAAAGACTAAGATAGCAAGGCATTAAAGCAACGAGAGCCTTTCGCACAACTCGACAAGAAATCGATGCAAATATTTACATATAAATGTAATTAAAGCTGTAATGATTTGAGATGACTGAGACTTACGTAATCAATTAATATTCAGTTAATTAAAAGCGATTCTCTTTTTGATTTCTCTTCTATTCCTGGACTTTTTTTTAGATACATAACAGATTTAACTTATACAAATTAAAAAAAAAAATAATAATGTAATTAAAAGTATTTATTATTTCGTACGAAATTGAAAGTAGTGAGAGATTTTTTAAACAAGCAGATTTACAAATTTTATTGTTTACCAGTTTAACTACTCGTTATATAAATATAATACTTTTTTATTAGTAGAAGTCTGTAAAACTGTACATTAGTGATATAGGATAAATTATGGTAAGTACGTTCTATACATATTCGAACTTTTAGGCCAATATTCATAATCAGATTTTATATTTAAGACCATCTTAAGTACAATCTTAAGATGTCATAAACCAATCACAGAGATAATTAGCATCTTAAAATAAGATCCGACTATATATGAATACTGGGCCTTAGCTTATAGTATTTTCAAAATACAGTCAGCATAAACAATCGCAACAAGTTACACCACAATATTTAGGTTTATAATAATCCGATTGATTATAATAGGCCTCTTTTTTTCTTAGCTGGACTTCTTGCACGGTTCAACTTCTCTCTTTTCCTCTCCACCGCGGTGAAAAGAAAAAGAGAAAAGATAAACCGTGCAAGAAATTCAGCTAAAAAGAACAGGCCTATTGTAACGAAGATAATAGTAAGCGACTTTCTGACGCCCCGGCATGTCCCACGGGACACGCACAGGTCTCCATCAGAGAAGGAAATATTTCCATAACTGATTAAGGAAATTCTCGGTTATAATCCGTTGCAGGCAAAATGATTTTTGACAGCGGCTAGGGTTGTCGCGTTGATGCCACGACGCCTTCGTAATTCTCGACGATTCTTCTCGCTCTGGGCGGATTATGTTACGCGCGTTACGCGCAAAAATGTTTAAACGCGATGTGAAATAGAATTGCGGAGTCAATTAAGACGCGCCGCAGTGCCGAACCGTTGACGTTAATTAGACTACAGAGCGGCTGAAATCGTTTAACTGGCAAGTGATTTGGTTTAACTGTCTCGAGACCTGCTGCGTTGAATACATATAACGTACACATGTAAACAGAATCGTATGTGAATTTATTACATATACATTATGATTATGAATTATTTCTAATTTCCAAGTTCTACGTATAATTAAGCTCAGATTGTTAGAAATTATAGAGTATATTAGTATTATATTAATATTACTGGTGAGACTTATATACGAGTAATAAAATGTGTTTGAAATCTCAATATTTTAAATACGAAATATGAAATATTCTCTATTATATAAAATATAATTAAAATTACTTAAATATATCATTATTATGTTAAACATTTATCTAGGCTATATCCTACAGATTTATAACTGAAGAGTGAGTGAAGAGTTTAAGTAAATGCAGAACTTTTGTTAACCACCGAACACCGTGACGAGCAGAATGCACGAACGTTCGCGCGCGCGCGCGCGAGCCTCGGAGGAGGGGATGTTTCGAGCGTTCCCCGCGATTTGCACATTAACGGGGAATAAACGACGCCGAAATACAGCGCGGACGCGCGATCGCCATAATAGGAGCACCGAGTAGTCTATTAAGCGTCCTCAAAACCAGTTAGTGAGTCGGCAATCCAGTTTAGGTACAAAATGGCTGTCGTTTAGCGAGGATTAATGGTCTCGGGAGTGCCCCGGGGCAGCATAATGGGGCAGATGCGTTCTGGATGAGGGGGAACAACCCTCTCTGATCTCTCCTCCCCGCCATTTATATCTCGACAACCTCCGCGCGCCACCCTGCCTCCTCGTGCCTTACCCCTCCTGTGGCCTCGTTATGTACACCTATCTGACTACAGGCTCCATTATGCCCTTTTTGTGTGATGCTTCACGTACGCCGGTATAAATACGCGATATCTATGCACCTACATACCGGCACCTCGAAATTACAGTCTGCGACATTACACGAGCAACAGGAAATTGTGTGCTTCTCCTTCTCCATTTTGCGAATTAAAAATTAAAATACCTGAAAGATTTATATCTCGTGCAGTATATAAATAGATTGTATATATTTTTATAAATTCACTTTGTACGGCTTGAGTCTTCACAAATAAACGTTAGAATCTCTTAAATCTCTTTATTTACGACCCTGGTGCAAATAACTTCCTCTTCTGAGTTTTGATTTATTGTTTGCAACTCCTTTAGCAATTCTTTCACGCAATACGTTTTAAGGAACAGAAATAACGATAGGCATTATCATCAATGCGAAATTATGCGCGTCCCGTTAAGAGAGTTAATTATCTCGATTGTGCCATGTCATTTGCTCTCTGAATATACGGTATCTCGTATATACTTTCCATAATCTCGTCTAAACTTACACAGCCTGTGAGAGGCGGCACGTCCATGTTTCGTGTGCGCACGTGCATTTGTGCGGGTGTCACACATACAACTCGAGCGGCGATTCGAGCCTCGTATTTGGGCGCCCAAAGCGCCGTTTAGTTTGGCGTTTCATGGTCGACTGACTCCCCTCGCCGTCTACCGACGCCGCAGTCCGTGTCGTTTCGGTGCTCCTGAGAGAGCCGTAAGTACTCGTTTTGAAATCGACTCCGGTACCCTGACGCGCGTGTGTGCGCGCGCGAACGGGTGTGTGAGGGTATGGGGTGCGCATGTGTACGGGAATCGAATCTCAGCTTTTGTCGAGGCCGCCCTAGAGACGGCGTTGACAGAGATTTAGGGAGTGCAGTTAATGTGGAATTAGCTGCCACGGAAGTGGCGATGCCGCGGCCGTATTATGCCATCACCTGCCGAGGGAAAGACGCTCGGCCATTTTTCGCGGGCCTAATAAGGCGGCACTAATGCTCTCTCGTCGCTTTCTCGCTTTCGCGGCCTTTAATATGTCGCATTAATACTGAAATCGTCGTGAAAGAAAATATTTGCTCCACGACGTGGAAGTGAATCCACGAACCGAAGCAGAAACAACATAAAACGCAGAAGCAGAAATGTTATTATAGAACACGTTGTTGATATAGGCATCATAAACATTTTTATTTTATTTATGTATATTTTACTAGATTATTAAATATATATTTTTTCAAGAAGACTGCATGTATTCAGATATCCAGAAATTCATTTAAAAAATAAGTATAGTATAAGTACCGTTGCAAAAAGCGAAATCTTTTCGGAATGTGCTTTGATAATTGGAAAGCATAACGTATATAATTTTACTATTTCTCCAAAATTTTCTCTTTTATAGGATTGTGCCATTAATATTTAATTTTATTAATATTATTTTATACATAAATAGATTAAGTAGTTAAATTTTTATAAATATAGATTTTTGTCCGTGATATTCTATATCACCGAAAAAGTCATCTAAACTTGACTCTTCTGATACTCGGTATACTTTTTTTAGAAAAAGATAACAATGCATAGAGAGATAAGAAGGATCGGAGATAAAACCAAACCGTAACAAATAGATCGTTTGACAAATAGGTCTCAGACAAATTTGAGAACTCGATTTGGGCATCTAGAACGGAGTAAAGTCAATTTTGGAGAAGATGCCGACATAGATTCGTCCTGGTGGCCAACGGGATTTATTTCGTCCTAATCTTGTTTGCAGGCTGGACCGCTCGCATTCAACTTGTTTGAGTATTTAAAGATTATTTAAGGACCCATGACCCCATGAGACACAACGTGAAAGCTTCATCTTCCCTCCTATACGGAATATTGCTGCATGTTTGCGCTCACGGAAAAGCTTTATTATTCTTGGGATTTCTAAGTTTTCTTAATAGATTTTTACTTTCGTGTATATATAATATATATAATATATAATATATACATAATATATATATATAATATATCCTTTCCCTCTTAAATAGATTAGAATAGGTATTTACTATAGACAAAATAAATAAGATAATTTTTTTAATGTCAAACAAAGAAATATTTAAATAAAAACATATTTTATATTCTACGTAACATTTATAACGCAAATGTCAACATTGTACATTATTGTATCTTATGCTATTTCAAAGTCGCGTGAAAAAATAGCGCTTACAAATAGCTAAATCAGAATAAAACGGGAAATTATTGGAAACTATAATGCAATTAATTGTAGGTGTCTGTAGAAAGGATTTTCTATTGTAGTTTAAAGCATTATTTGCTTAAACGCAGTGGACGCAGTGCAAATTTTGAATCGCTATGCCGTTTAGGGCCCACAGAGGAATATTCGGTTTTGGCACCTGCAGGTCACTCTTTAATAAACACCCGCATTCCGATAGCTCCCAGTAGTATAAGGGCCACCCGCTCTAAGCCATCACAAGTTTCAAAAGATTATTGAACAACAATGACCACTTCCTTCTTCTTTTTAAAATGGTCTGAAGTATTCATGCGCTCTTATAGTAAGATAAATCATTGTTTACGATGACAAATTTTGAGTGAGGTTTTTATTAATCCTACTTATTCATCCCTCTCTCTTTCTTTCTTTTATTTAAAATAAGGAATATAGAATTATGCAAATAATTTAAAATATATACGTTTAAAAAAACGAATAGAAAAGAAGATGTTTGCGTTTCTGTTGACAGCATTATATAAATACTAACCTGTGTAAAATTATCTAACAATATTTTACCCTTGGATAAAATCTGAAACGTGCACGAGAAATGCGAAAACTCGAAGTATTCCGGTCTTAAAGACAAGTCGGAAAAATTGCTAATAAATTTCAATTTGCCTCGTGCCGAATTTCCATTCACGCCAACGTATATCTAAACACGGGATCGTAAAGCGCCTGACAAGACCGCGTACTTAAAGTGTTTGACGCATCAAATTTACCCCTGATGGAGCCGGGAGGAATGACACGAAAAAAAAGACCGTCACGCGGACTTGGTCATCGACCATAAGGGGATGATTTGTTACCGGTCGTTGTTCCCCGGAGCGTCCAATAGCGCGCTTCATAGTCGAAAAGTGCGCCAATGATAATACAGTCGAGAAAGAGAAAGAGAGAGAGAGAGAGAGAGAGAGAGAGAGAGAGAGAAGTGCGAAAGAAACAGAAAAGAGAGTGGGACTCTCGATACCCATCGGATACACGGGGTGTTCGCATTGAATTACCCTTGTGACCGAAGGAAGGAACCAGATGCATCGTCGTAGCTAACGCACCGCGACGGCCTTCCCATTATGTTTGTTTATTTATTATTAATAGGAAATTCATAACAATCACATAATAGGATCCGCGTGTAAAAGGGGCTGCGCTCCGCGGCGAGCATATCGTCACGCTTGGCGCGTCTCTTATATAGTAAACGCTTTTTTTCCGGAGTAGTTTCTCTAGGGTTCCGCGATAGCACATGGAGCGGGACGAAAGCTTTATCTGTCGTCGCAGCAAATAAACTTGATCTATTTCATTTTTTCTTTTTACATATATTAATTTTTTAAATAACCGCTTTGTTAGATCTTTTATTTATCTTTCATCTAAAGAATCATCTTTCTGTGGGTCGTTAAAGAAATTTCAATTAAATTAATTGTATTTTGTGTTGTGATATTTTAGCTAGAAGCGGGGAAGAAAATAACATCTTTATGATAAAATATATCTGTTTAAGTAGATTTTCCTGCACAATTATCTACTCAAAAACTTTTTAATCTTCCTAACATTTCGATTCGATCTTATTCATCTCCCTAATAATACCAATAGCATACAACGAGATGCTCAGACCTGAGCAAAATGAGAACGTCGAATTATCGGAAAATGCTCCCAGAAGTCCCGTGCGTTTTCGAAACGGAAAGAGCGGCTCGCGTTGTCGCGCCGACGCCGGCGCGCATTCGCGTCCGCGTGGACGGAAGCGCGCGCTTGACGCTTGGGAACAAAAAAAAAGAGGGAGATCGGAAGAGAGAAACGTAAAAAACGCTCGTTCGCAGCGCGAAAATGGGAGAGAAAGATATCGAAAAATGGCGCGAGACTCCGGTGCGGGGTGGCAGCGCGGTGACAGAAGGGTGGCCGGCGATTTTGCGCGTTTTCCCTCCACCTATGGCCGTCGCTCTCCCGACCGATGCCCTCCCACCCCTTCCTTCAACCTCTCCCCCCATTTTCCACCTCTCAAAAGTCCCCTCGTCCTCCTCCTCGTCCTCCTCCTCTTCCTCTTTCTCCCGTCCAGCCACCCCTTCTGCCACCGTGTTGATGTGAACTCAAGGGTGCAAATTCTCGCTCGTTCGAAATTCAGGACAGGAAATTAGACGGGCGTCTCCCTCCCATAGAAATACCCGCGAAGCGTGAGAGATATGAGGACGGTACGGCGGGGCGCACCCCCCCTTCCCGCGCCACTGTATGGCGTATCGTGGTAACCATCCCTCACCTCCGTCCCGCAACCCCATCTTGACTGCCTTCGCATATAAACGCGCGCGCACACGCAGGCATGACATGAATGCCGCTCCGGATAAGTGCCTGATATAATAAGGATGCTATGGCTTTTGCGGCTTTACGTGCCGCTCGCTCGCGGAGCTATCGTCTTGTCGTGCCGCTATCGAAACTGTATGCCCGAAAGGGGTGAGGAAGTTGCGCGACGCTGCATTTACTTGTGGACTAGAAGGGTCTAGTTTCCTAACTGGTTTTGCGTTGATATCGAGCTAATTATCTTAAATTGTGATTTTATTCAGTTGATAATATCACATTGGTTATTAAGATGTACATAAAATAGTTTATAAAGCATATTAGTAGAAAAGATGTGATTTGGTTGAATTTTATATTAACAAACATTTTATATTAAACAACATTTTTTTAGGTCAAAATAATTTATGTCTTAATTATGTAATTAAATAGGGTAGTTACCGAGATAAATCGGATCAATTTTTCTTTCTCGATAAGAAAGTAATCAAAAACAAATTTTATTACTTTATTTTATTATAGATTCTTATTTATAACTTTGGCTTGAGTTTCATATGATAAAATAATACATAAATATGATATTTCTTATTACATTGCACAACGAAAAAATAAAAAGAAGAAAATTAGCCGATTTGCTCCGAAATTGGGGGCGAAGCGGATCACTAGTTCAGGCCCAAAAGAAATAGAAATAAATCAACAAATGCTTTAAAATAAATTACTTGCATTGAAAATAAAGAACTCTAAAAATTAAAAAAGAAACTCTTTAAAATAAACTACTTACATTAGACAAAATTTGATTGTGATTTTACATTAGCGCCAAAATTTTTCGTGCATCGCGCGACGCTTCTATCGTCGATGACAATTATACACGCATACAGAGCTGTTGTCTATTGTTTCCGGTGCAGGGGAAATGCATGAAGGTAACTGGATAAAACAGTTCGTTTGAAACAAAATATTAACGAAAACTGTCTTAAAGCTTATAGTAGGTCTGTTTTTTATTGCTGCACACTGCTAAACTAGTGCACACTGGTGCAGTAAGTTAAAGTAAAACAAAATATACTTGTCCCACTCTAACTTACTGCACTAGTTTAGCAGTGCAGCAATAGAAAACAGACCTTAGCTTATAGGTATACTAATCCGATTCTTCTCGGTTCACCCTACTATGTGAATCGGATTGAAATGAATATCCAATCCATTTAATCCGTTTAATCCCATTTTCTTCTCACCTAGGTCTTTCGAAAAAGAAAAAAACTTGTGAGAAAATGTAAAAAGGGGCGGTTTAGATCTATTGAGAACGTTAAGCGGGTTAAGTCTTTCTTGTCTTATTTTTCTAAATCCTATAATCGGTCGATCCAGGTTTGCATTGCCACAACTTGTCATAAGGAGACATGACGGATCACGTTGTGAAATGGGTGGTCTACATTCTTTAGAACGTCCTTGGCTAAAGATTACATATGTTAAATGCAATGTTAGAATTATAAGAAACAAATTGATTCAGGAGGCATAGAAGATTGTTGTTAATATTCGCGAAATAATATTAAAATCTTTGCAAAAACTATATTAACATGATGAAATTTGTCAATCTGTGAAATTGCATAACAACAATTTTACAAAAAAATTATATTCTTTATGAAGAATTTTTTAATTATACTTTTTTCAAAAAACAAAAATAAGTCAATTGAAAATAGATGATATATGCTCGAAAGATGCGATTTTTGTAGACTACAGATCGAAACTACGATTATTTCTTATCATACCTGATGAAAGGAAGCAGTAATGTACCCGGCAGAAGAAACGTAATTGCTCGGCACCACAGTATCTCGCGTGAAAGCGTGCAATAAAACGCCGACTGATAATCAGAGGGAGTGTAACTAGAACAGCGTTCATAATAAGCATGTTTTTTGCTCATTATGCACGCTATAGCACTATTGAAATCGCAATTTGTATTGTATACAATTTTGATGCAATTTAAATGCATTCTTCAATATTTTACTTTCACAAAATTATGATATATAGTTATTATTAAAAATATCTTTATATTCTGTTCAATATCCAATAGATTTAGCATTTATACATATTTAATAGATTAGTAGATATAGTAGATAGCACATGCGTAATTAGTATACCAAACAATAATATCTGGAATAATTAGCATTTAAAAAATATTTAATAAATTTATTATTTCGAAAATGATAGGATCATCTGTCATAAATTCTGTCAATTAATACAATTCTGCATTAATTAAAAGCAATATTTTATTAACTGAAAAGAAGAATTATTTTGATCCTGATGTCACCCGTTCGGATGAACAAGACAGTCACAAATTACGATTGCAGTCCACAAGGCAGTGAAACAAACAACCATTGGAGTACTGTTGGAGGGGAAGAAACGGTTTTAGTTATCTCCATCTAAACTATGCCGCAGGCAATTAATTGGCAACAAGATAAGCGACAGAGAAATGTCGGCGGGAAAACGAGACCTACTTATGTGCGAACAAAATGTGTATGCGCAACGCGAGTACACCCCTCTTTCTCGCTCCCAATCAGGATAATTAATTCAAGACCTCGTCGATGCTCTCAATTATAGTTATACGTTAATGATTTGCAAAAACTTATTTCGTTGCAGCGACGCGAGCATTATCTGCTAATTACAGCGACCTCGAGCCGCGAAGTAAATGAAGGAAAATGAGAAAAAACGTCTGTCGCTATACCGGTTTTCTGTTTGTGCTGTAACTTGGAACTTACATTCTCACCTGGTCGTCGTAATATCTTCTCGTGGAAAATATTTTTCCTAAAAACGTAAAACGCTTATATCACTCTTATTAGAAATAAAAAATGGAAAGAAAAATCACAATATGTGTATATAGAACGGAATTTTATTTTTTAAAGTAAGATTTGCAGGATTCTGAAAGAGTGATATATTACATAAAATTCTGATTATTTAACGTAATATTTAAAAAATTATTTTCTGAAATAATTTGTGAGATTTCGATAGTCAATGATTAAAATTTATATCCAACGTTATCGATTTTTCTCTTTATTCCGAGCTTTATTCCTGTTTCTCTCATCTTTATTGCCTATACGTTATTACTTTTAACACAAACACCTATATATTTATTGTGATATATTGCAACCATCGTTGTATTCGAATGGCTCAATAAATCATACAGCAGAGAAAATTCCTACAATCATATCTTTTTACGAGATTGGACGTTAGAGAATAATCTTCTCTCTTTAGTGTGATTAATATTTTACGAGATTAGATGTCGAATCGAGCAAACGACGTAACGTGATGTGAGCGCTCGTTTCCGGCGAAGCCACGGTTCAAATATCGTTAATGCAACCAGTTGTTTTCCGTTTAAGCAGCTGTTAATTGGCAGTGACTAATTACGACGCGTTATCTGCGAGTTATCGCTCGAGCGCTTTTGCTAAGCGTTATGCCTCGCTCTCCGCGCTGTCGTTAAGAACGGTTACGTTTGCGATACATAATGTAGATACAATATATCTGTCCAATGGACGTCGTTCTCAATCCTCTCGCGTGAATTTGCAAGCACATACTCATTGTGTGCCGTTTCATCAAAAACAACGTTAACAGTGTTAAACACTCATTATTGACATCGTTAATGAACGCTTTCGCCACACGGCATATAAAAAGAGACTTAATCCTTAATTAATTAATAAATAATTGTATCACGTTGAGAGAGTACGTACAAATGTCTTCTCGTAGATTTCGCAACTTGTTAATGGAAACGAAAATATAATCTGTCTATATACTCGTACAATTATTCGAAGAGATAACTGTTGTTCAGCTTCTTCAATGTCTCGCGCTGGTATTTTTGCAAATTGATGCAATTCTCATATCTCTGTTAGTTAGGTGATAAATTACTCAATTTTTTTTTCATTGGAAAAAGAGAGTCTGTCGAAGATTGGCCATGACAGCGGATTTGCCACGATGAGTAATTAGAATTCGTTCTCGCAAGAACAAAGTCGCTTGAAACTTCATGGAAATTAGTCGACAGTTTTACAGATGGAGTGGGACGTTAAGACGGCAGAGGGCGAAAAATCGAGCCGCTCCAGAAATGAGGGCGTATCGGTTCGACAATTCGGCGGAAGGAAAAAGAGACGCGGTCGCGGCGGAGAATCGGAAAACAAAAACGAAATTTGCGCCGACCAGCCTCATCAGGTCGTTTCGACGCCACGCCCTGGCGACGGGCTTTGTAGGGCCCTAGTTTCGTTGGACGAAACGCATCCCATTTCATCTCGGTCGCAGTAGGAGCCTGTTAATTGGTGGTGCAACCGAGAAAAAGGTGATTCCTTGTTAAGAACTAATGAGGGTATAGGCGCCTCTCACGTTTTCCGCCATTAAAACAGTATTATCGCTTTTGCCGCTTTAAAGCTTTAATATTATCAACCTACTCTCGGTACATAATTTTTTTTCGATGAAATTATTAATAAATGAAATAATTATATTATTAAATATATTTAATTCCAGATAAAATGTGGACGCATATTTAATCTCTGCTGCGATTCTCAAAACAGTTCGTTTAAAAATTATTTATTTAGATAATTCTCATCTCCAAAGAGACAAGACAAATGACCCGGCTGACCGTTCGGTGATAAATTTAAATATAACGTACGATCGTGATAAAACGATTAATTAATTTGCTCGCTGGTATTTACGTACGGTCGTGCGAGATTGCCCAATTATGTCTCCTGCCCTTTAACACGATAAATTTGTACAGTCTTTAAGACGTATGCTATACGTATATACGTGTCGACCCGATAAACTATCTCTGAATGCGTTCATTGTGTCGAATCTGAAGTGTTGGTAAATGGTCGTGATTACGGCTGTATCTCACTTGTTCATGCGTAACGTCGAGATGTGTGCTGGCCACTGGTCAAAGTTCGAGATTCTTTCTTAATTATAGCGCTTTGATATCGTACAGAATTATTCCATTTATGCTTCTAAAATTATATATTTGCTCAATCTCTTGTCGCATTTTTGCCGATCGCTCGGTCACGTAGCTCATATGCATATATTATTAACCGAATTCGCTTATAGAGTATTTAAGCTTTCAAATTAGTAAGAATTAATAATTAATGTTGCTCAAGATATATCTGATTCCAGTTTGTCTGTAATTATAATGTGTATTATACTGCTTTTGGCTCATATGACTTAAAATTGATTTATTTTTTATACATGGAGAATTAAAGACACATATAATTAAATCGAGTAATAGTACACGGTAACTGAATAGAGCGCTATTATTTGAATGCTTTTCACCCCTGATAGTCGGAAACCACCATCAACTGTGAGAAAACACTTATTCGGCCGTCAATTTGCAGATTCATATAATTAGCAGTGTGCCTGGGGGAGGGGGTAATATTTGACGAGCGATCAGCGACCCGCCGTCACTGGGGCCTAAATCGATGTTGCCTTTATCTGAATCGCAGACGGCAGCGGCCTTAAATCAAGGCACAATACTTCCGCACCCTTCTGGACGGCGTACATGGTCCCATCGTCCATTGTATGAGATGCCACGCTTGGCCAATCTTGCGTGAAGCGCTGATTAAAAGTGTAACGCTTAGAAATTACCGGAGCATCCCCTATACATTCTCGATAACCGTTGTTAATTAGATTGGAAGGACACCCGGTATGGTACTGTAAAGTTTCGACCCTGGCAATGGACGTTTTATTCTTAACCGCAAAGATACACAGAAATGTGGATATATTAAAAGCTGTGGATTTTAAAAGCTATATATTTAATTATAAAAATTTTCATACAAAAACTGTTGTTTAATCAATATCTTATTTAGTTATTTAGTGTACATATTACACAAATATTCTAAACGTATAATATATTAAATCAAGCTTAAAATTTTAAATTCAGAAATAAAACTCTTTTTTATTAAATATTAAATGTTCTGTAATATATATAAATTAAGCTTCAGTTTTTTAATGAAAAAAATTAAACTTGATTAAAATTCGAGATTTATTATTCTGTTTCGTGTATTTACCGAAATCACACCAGTTATTTCGTTATGCACGATTCGCCGAATTGAGAAGTAGATCGGAAGCACTCAAGAATATTGAAAGGGATATTATTTTATCACAGGCTGTTTAGAAAATCACGCTAATGGAAGATGACTTCATTCGAGGGGTTCCGTGTAGACTTTCATTAATTTACGATCGCGTGATTTAGAAAATTAGACCAGATATTGCCTTCAATTGCGGAAATAACCGCTCGTAAACACGCCCGTCAATATTCGATTAAGTCTGGAAACTCGTCCTATTTCGACCTGCAAACCTTAGAATTTTTATTGAGTTTTTCAGGCTCTAGAGAATATGAAGTTGCTCTTTCTCCGGATATTTCATTAAATTTTATCTATTTTCTTTTTGTATATTATAGATATATATGTATTACGCTTGTTTTATTATATTATGTATTTTTCATTTTATAAGTAATATTTATTTATTTAAATTAGCAATTTGCTAATTGCTTTAATAGTTTAAATCTTTAACATTTAATCCATTATTTCTCAAATTAATTTTAAAAATAATATAATTAAATACAGTTACATATAGAGATAAATTGGGGTTTGATATTATTTTGATATTTCAAAAGAATATAACTCGTACAATAAGAATCAGATGAATTAGAACATTTACTTGTACCTTGCGGTCAAATATAATATTTAATATTATAAGTCAGGATCAAAGACAAAGATTCCAAAAGATCTCTTCCTAACTTCAGACCAATTTTGCGCGGTACTTCTAAGGCGGTCGGGAGTCCTTTACATGGCGTGTCTAACATTCGGAGATGACGATCTGCCGACTGGGAACAGGATCAGTCCTAACAGCCCGATGCCGCTCCAGAAAACGAATGGCGAAAGGGATTCCCAAAAAGATCCTACACTAATTATAGGTTCGCCGGCTGGTCCACGATTGTTTGAACGTGTCAGCCCCTTGTTTGCGGCTTTCTAAACGTGCCGCTCTTCTTTTTTTAGATTTTCTCTCGCCTCTCGCACGCTTTACACTTTCGCAAATATCACACATTTTGATAAAACTGTAAGTTACTTAAATTTTTATTAATTGAAAACGAATTGAAGCGATTCTACGTACGAACATAACTCGAAATTGTAATTCGAAAAACTAGTGTTATAATGTATTGATTTTCGATAGAATAAAATGGATTCTCATATATATTTCTCGCTCATTTCCTTTTTACGAATATTGCGATTTGCTCGATGACGAAGATATAATATCTATAATTAAGTCTGATGGCAAAGCTGTCTTCCTCATGTTTTTTCTTTGCGTTCTAAATAATCAGTCAAACTTATACATGGCGAGGAAATAAGGCCAAGACGATAATAAGGATACTGTGTCATTTATAACTGCCTACTAATTTGTACCATAAACGCCGTACACGCGCAGGTAGAGAATGAAACCTCGTGCATGTGTGAGTGCGCCCGTATTTACCTGACGATCCTCGTATAAGCCAATCATAGTCGTCATCAGGGTCGGATCCAATCGCCTAAAATTTCGACGTTATCCGACCTTTGAGATTTATCTCAAGAAACATGTGGCAGAGGAGAATAAAAAAAGTCAAATTTTTCTGTCTTGATTTTCATCGAAACTGCAAAAACTGCTAAACTACTATTTCTGTTTAATTTCATTTTTTACAATTTTATATGAAATGTACGAGATAATATGTTAGGAAATAAATATGTTTATATATAAATTACAAAACTATCTTTCGATATTTTCAACGAACTTCTAATTCTTCTATTAATTATTAGCACAAAGTCCTTTGTTAATTATTTCATTGAGAAATATCTCAAACTTTAACAATTTATTTCACTTGAGAGAACTCCCCTAATTTATATTTTTTAGTAATTGCAACGCAGTTGTGTTATCACGATACTTAAAAGTAAGAATATTTAATATTTAATAAAGAAGGATTTGATTTTTGAACCTAAAATTTATAAAAAAAATTTCAAACTTTTACGTCTAGAGATTCTCCAATATGAATTCCTTGGTATCTAAACGATTAATTCAATTAATTGTACGTCCCTGGTTCGTTTTAAGTCGCTGGTATCTCCGGCGGGTCCATTAGTAAGAGGGTCCTCGGCCGAGGCGCAACTGCGCCCTTTCGAAACCGAGCGAGCGAGACTTCTCTCGCCGGAATGGAGGCAGCCGAGAGGCCCGCGCGCCAGGCGGATTTATGAATTGCCCAAATAATTTATTAAGCGTAATTTTCAATGGGGCCCAAATTGAATCTGATTTAAGTACAATGCGGCATTGTGGCTGGCAGGCCAGCCCGGCTCAAGCAGAATGCGCGCCTTGATTCGAGAGCTCGCGAGCCTAAGAGAAGGTGCTAACTAGTCTCGCGCGGACGAGACGAGCCTCTCCTCTCTCGTTCTCCATTCCCCCTCCGTCCTTCTCCGTGTCTCGTCTTTTTAGCCATCTCTCTCTCGTTCCGTCGACCCCCTCGCACCTTCGCCTCCTCTCTCCTTTCCTTTTTTTTTTATCCTTCCTGCACCTCCTCCCTCGTTGACCGCCTCGGCCGCGCGTTTGTCTTCCTTCCACACGATAGACGTCCGTCCGGTGGACGTCGATTTTCCACGAGTCGGATGACATCAGCACGAATACGCGCGGACCGAAGAATGCCCTTTGATTGGGCACCGAATGTACCTATCAATGGCTAATGAGCTAATGACCTTGGCTCGCGGATATATCGCTTAATTGGGCCCGTCGAATCGACGACGCGCCTTCGCGCTCGGAAAATAAATAATGCACCGACTGTCTTCGATTATCGAGCGAGATCGTTCCTTGCGGTAGAGATGTCTGACGTATTTCACGACGAGCACTTGCGAACGATCAGCGGAATCATAAAAGAACTTTTTAAACGTATATGGCACTGTAATTGTTATATGTACTATAGTATAACAAAATCCATGTCATAAATTCCCGGAGACTGAAAGTCATCGATGTAATCTTAGTGGGCTCAGATTTTATATCTAAAAGATACGCAAAAATGATCTTTACGATGGAACTGAATACACGATAGTAATAAAACGATTGGCGAAATGATTAATGCCGAAATTATTTTCGGTCTTCATTAATATCTGAATTATGTGATGTTTATCGAATATTATCTGATGAATAGCATTTCAATTTTCATATTCGGACTGTTTTCTGGCGGAAACGTAACAATATTGGCGTACACGTCGAAGCGAACTGTAGTGCGCGAAATGGTACACATTGGACCTCACGGATTGCGGAGACCACCCATCGGCCGTGAATTGTCGGTGGTTCTGAGAATTCGACGAGCCTTCACGCGGTGCTGCAAGACTCTCGATGACCGACGTTGAGCACGAGCGGGATGACTCTCGCCTGTGCCGGCACGTCAAACTGCATCCAGATGCAATTATTCAGTCGAATTCCGCGTTCTCTTTCTGCCTGTCCGCCTCTTTCTCTTTATCCCGCGTCTTTTAAAAGGGAACGATTCATTCTACCATTCGTGTATTATTACAACAAAACACAATCATTTTTACATAAATTTAAACTAAATTCAAAATTGAAATTTCAATAACGCGATCACAGCAAATAGATTTTTGCTAAGAATATCGAGTAGAGTAATGCAGACCTCCTTATTAAAAAAAAAAAAAAAAATTTAATTCGTTTTGTTTAGAGTATAATTTGGAATGTAAAAATAACCAGTTTTGGTATAATAATTTAGTATAATGATAATTATTTGATATAATAATTACAATAGTAAAACATAATTTTGATATTTTAAGGCTTGTACTGCAGCTATTTGTATGTAATTTTCTACATTTGTCAAATACGCGAACTGTTCTCTAAATCTTAAGTAAAATGTTATACTTTATTCGACTTGAATCAAGTGAGAAGCTGTCCAAAATTAAGTCTCTCTCTCTCTCTCTCTCTCTCTCTGCGTCAATCGTTTCAAAGTGGAATTCAATCGAGTTACGGTGAGTGAGCCTGAGAGGCATCGATCGAACAGGTCGAAGAGTCGTCGGCGTTCCTGCGTGTGATGCCGCATGGCTCGTGGCTCTCCGAAGGAGAATATGATAAAGCGAAATGGGAGGAAAAAAAATGTTTGTACCCCAACAGACACATTTATGGTCCAATCAACAGTGTATTCAGACATAGTCGCACCTTCTTGCGAAGAAACGGTACAGCCACGATGAAAATTGTCGTTCTCTCAATACTCTCCCTTAAAGCCCTAAAGTCTTAAAAACTATACGCGTTGTGCGAGTGCAACAAATGTAACCAGTAAAACGTTCGGGATAACTAACGTGTCCCGTGTGATTTCTCTCGATATATATTCCTACGCGGATGTTACTCTACGGGAAGTCAGAATTATATTGTCAGAATACAGTACGATTGACAACGTATATTTTGATAATGGAAGATAGACGTGAGATCGATCAGTGATCCGCGAAGATCACACGTATTAAATGCTTCAAGCGTATCGATCATCGGCGACATACACTTTTCAAAGCAGCTGTACCTGACGCGTTTTTGGTCCCTGAGATCAATGGACCGCCGTGAATGCGATACACATATTTCTACCCACGCACGCGTCGTTCGGATTGTCGTCGTTGCCGTCGCGATTGAAAATATTCCTCGCGAAGAATCCGTCTCTTTACTTGCGGATAAAAGTCTTGTATTTTTAAGCGGTGATTAAAGACACAATACTATAAATAAAAATAAATAATGGAGCTGACCGTTACAATTAAGCGTCGTAAATCAGAATTTATTCATTTTGACTGCAACATATGTACGCATTTAAAAAACATTAGGATATATTCAATTAAGGAGTAAAAAAATGATAATAAATGCTAAGTTTTCACCAAAATTTTCTCATTAAGGGCAATTCAATTTCATATTCGCCAGATTCATCACTCATACGAAAAGCAGTTAATTTTATACAAGAGTATGACTTCAGATATTAATTGTTGTTATTTGAAAAATTGTCTCATTTAAATCAGAATTTGAATCTAGATTTTGCACATTAATAACTGAATTCCATGTCGGCCGTTACATTCAATAGAATAGTTAAAATACAGTAGTACATATAGAATGGGTTTATCATTTTAAATCACAAAATTAGTGTCGGCAATAGATATTGACATGAGCCACCGACGGCAATAAAAGTTAAATATACGGCATTAAATCAACGGAAGCAAAGAATCGTCGGTGCGGCGCGTATTAATCCTAATCTGCATTTTTATTCCCGAAACCACCCATATCGTGTCCCCCCCGAGTTTCGGTGTCTCGCACTGATCCGCCGAGGTTTTCGGCGCAGCGTCGTATTTTGAAAGCACTTTAGAACCATTTAACTGAATGCCTCGGGAGTTTATGTGGGCCCTCTCGTAGCGCAGGACTCGGTCTTTGAGACCCACTGACAAAGGGGCCACGGGACCAGGTGTCGGATCCTCCAGCACCATTACCGAACTGTATATCACTCCTCAGTGTGCGCGACACCGGTCTGAATATCGAGTTGGCCGCGCAAGCGGCATATATATTATATGCCGGCTTAATTTGACTCATTAAGGCCACTTTTATGGGGATAAATTAGTTTATACACGATCGAAATCCGATCCGACCAGCGCGGGGGAATAATGCGGGCGGCTTCGTGAACGACCGAGCACGGACGGCGCGCGGGCTTTTCGAGATCTCGATGCCTCCGGCAACTTTGCGATCTATCTATCTTGCGATCGTAAAAAGTGTAACATGAAGCGAGATTTATTACGAACGTCGTTAGTCATAGTTAGTCGTTCTTATTAATTTGATGGCGCGCGATGTACGATTTTTTTTCGTGAGCGCGACGCGGGGATCGTCGTTTAACGTCGTCCGATATACATTTCGGTCTTTATGATTTTATGATACCTTTTCAGAAAAGCGGAGAGAAGCTTCGACACCTGCCCGGACTGTGGGTTTGGGGTTGTCGGACTCAATTTCACTCTTTTCAAAAAGTCGACAATCGAACCCACTCGAGAGCGGAAAGCGACACTTTAGCCGCGTCCTCCAGAGCCTTACAACGATTTAAACAACTTCGAATGCTCCACGGTTGTATATAGAGCACAATGACGCGTCAGATCTTTTATGGATGGGTCCTTTAGTACGACGATGCAACGGGGTGTTGATCTATTCTCCCGATTTGCTCGAGCAAGGACATCCGTATTTATGAAACCGCACGCTTTAATAAGCTAAGGTATCAAGATCTGAAAATCGGATAAGGATTGCGTAGCACTTAAAAGAATTACAGTCTAAATTATTTCAAAAATTACTTAAGCAAAAGTATCAATATCTTAAATTGCTGTGACACTCAAAATTCAAAAATATCTAGAAGTTAATACAATAAAAAAGCTTTAATTTATTTATTACAAAATATTTTATATAAATATATGATATAATAAAATAATAACTAAATTAAACTCATCTTTTTGTTACTTTGATTTAAAGATACTTTGAGTGTTTGGATGTTAAGTACAGCTTGTAGTTTGCGTATGATAAGTGCAAATCGGAAAGAGCAGAAAATACGCGCGCGTATCTGGCAACTATAAGAATTCGCTTGCAGAGTCTCGGTGCTACTGGATCAGTATGTATGATCCATAAAGCACATACGACCTTTTACTTTCAGCCTGATCTGTGCAACGTATCTCCCACGCGTAGGTACACAAGCCAGACGTGTATTTCTCGACTGGGCATTCTTCGGCATCTGAATAGCTTCACGGAGGAAAATCGCCTTCGGAAGGGCCTCACGCCCTCGACAATATGGCAATCTCGAGACGATGACCCACGAGGAGACGCAGAGAAGAAGAGAGAAAGAGAGAGAGAGAGAGAGAGAGAGAGAAAGAGGCGGATAAAAGTAACTCAAACGATTCGTTTCGTGTCCATTGTAGATCGCTCGAAGGATCAGTTTTTGAGCGAAACGCCAGAAAAGTGGCTCCCTTTTTCGCAGCTAGGCATTCGCATAATTGCGATTTAAGAGGCACGGAACAGCTGCGACCGCCCGACAATGGTGCAGCCACTCGAAACGGACAATCGAACAATTTGGATTCCACTGTTGTGTGTAGTAAAAATCGCGCGAACGATTTTCCAGCGAAACTACGACCGCCCTGAAGTCGAGTGATTTACGACCTAGTAACAAACATGATTTTTTCGTCTTCCGTAAACTTAGATAGATTTTTTATTAAACGGCTAATTATTTTTATGAGTCTACGAATGTTTAATGTTTACTTGAAGAATAAAGTTTATCTTCTTTTGATCAAAAACATTTATATAAGATTTTTATTTCAAACCTTATACACATTTTCCTACTATTAAATTAAAGCATTTTCTTTGACAATCATTTAAAATTAATTATATGTTTATTTTAAAATAAATGTTTTCAAATTTTTTAAGACAAAATGTACATCTGCAAGATACTATATGCAAAATCCGTGAACGTAAACTAAAATTTATTTTTGAATTATATTCAAGTAATGTAATGTAAAATATCTTTAATTCTTATTATGGGCAAAATTATCTTTTCTTACTTCGCTCAGTCCTGAATGAGGACTAACTAAAAAAAAAGAGAGGAGAACGAGACTCCGATGTCTCAGCAATCGTTATTTAACTCGACCGTATTATTTCACTGAGAGTCGGGGGGCGCGACTCATTACGTACTTACGAACCACTTAGTCAATTAAGAAGACAGCCAGTTTATTAAGACATACCTAACTTCTCCGTTTGTTTCTTATTTTTGTTCCCTCTTTCGTTCCCCTTCGTTTGCCACCCTCTCTCGTGCAAACGATAAGTGACAGAGAATAAAAAAAACTTGATGGATGTTAAATGCATATGTGACATTACCCATAAATGATAGCACACACATGACAACGAATAAGAAATAAGAAAATAACTAACAGATATTTTGTGATATACAAAAGTAGTCATGTCTAGTAAATTTTGAAGAGAAAAAAACCGAAAGAGATGAAATCTAATTAAAATCATCATCTATATATTTATTACAACGCTTCTCAAAGTCCTCTCGAGATGTAAAACATTTAGAAAAATATAATAATAAATTAATCTCTGTTTTTCTCTCGATTACAAGAAATAACGATAAATTTTATTCTTCAATTTTAAACATTTAATATTATACTTAATAAAACTTCTGAAGAATACAAGAATTATATTGTACGGTTAAAGAACAAAGCGCGGCCGTTTTATAAATAGGAATTGAAGATGTCACTTATCAGTTTAGTAATTTAGTACATTATTATTCCTAGCTCTATGCAATCTTATCTAAAAATCGTCGCATTCGAACATCAAACGATGAAATTTCTCTTGTCTGTAGACAATCGGGACATTACAACAAAACGTAAAATCAAGACCAAGCAGGAAACACAAGCGCCGCATTTATTGTCACGTGTTCCACACGCGACCGTTTTCCTACGAAGGATTCGAGGCTTGGACGCTTGGTCGAGTCATCACACGCTCAAAAGCCCACCTAGTCAATTAAGACGACAGGCTGCGGTGCTTCTTTTTCACGCTCTCTCGGTCGCGCACGTCCGCGACGCGGGAACGAATTGGTTCGCGCGAGAAGACATGAGAAAGATGAAGTAGACGCTTAAGAATACCACCTAACGCCAAACACGATGTCGGCGGATAGCCTAGCTCGTCGGATAGCTCGCGCGGATCCCCGCGGTTCGAGGCGGCATCCAGCGAGATGACGTATGGCGGGCCACGGTGGCTTCTATTTTCGGTGGCGTTTAGGAGCCGACGGTCTCTCGACATGTGCTCGATATTTAGACACCGGTCGTCTCCGTTCGCGACCACCGTCGCCGCCGGCACCGCATGCCCCTCGGACTCCCACGGGCGCGGCCCTTGACGACGATCCCGCTCGCTCCTACGCGCGTATCCGCCTCTGTGCGGGCCGTTCCTCCTTTCACACCGAGTATTTAGTCCCATGCCGTTATAAATTACGTATCATTCGCTCTCCAAACTGACACCGCGGCACGCGCTCACGGAATGCGAGATGCGAGTACTGGCTGCGCGTCCTCTCTCGTATGCTCCTCTTCTTCTTGTCCTCCTTCTCCTCCTCCTCCTCCTCCTCCCCCTCGCGCGCTGTCTCGCACGCTGTCTGTTCCGTCTCTTTAACGCTTTTTCTGAGGTCAGCACTTTACGACGAGGTCGTCTTTATCTTCATTAATAACCAGGGCGTTTCGGACTCATTCTTCCAACCAAAAGGTTCCACGTGAGAGAAATGATGATTGCCCCAAAGCATCAATAATTACGGAGTCCTTTAAGTTTCTTTGCGGATTCTTCCATATTAAAAGATTATAAATTTCTCGTGTATGGTTTACAGATGAGTTATGAATTTTTAAAAATTATTAGATAGGTTATTTGAAAGTTTGATATTATCTGACTTTAACACTTATCTAAAACACATCATGCTAAACTTTGATTTTGCGAATATCGTATAGCTTTGGTACAAGTAAATTTTTACTTGTGGTAGAATTTTATTTCGCTAAATGGATTCGGTCGAGGGATACGTCGCAGAACGTTCTAATCTTAAACACATGTTTCGTGCAATGATTCCTGGAAGTGTTTCGCGGTGCGTTTACATCCTTAGTTTACGATTCTTTCGGATTGTTATAGGACCGGCGCGCGCTCCGCAATTTTAGTCGCATATAAAGATTCGCGTCGAAGGGAACGAACGAATAATTAGTAGTCAAGGACTAATAATAGAAATAACAATTTTCCATAACATGTTAAACTTATTCTATTAATTTCATGTTATAAATGTCTCATATTATTAAATAAACAAAAAATCTCTAAACTAAAAAGTAAAATACACAGAAAAGAAAAAAATTTAGACATCTAGATAATAACAACGTAATCAAATTATATATCAAATAAATATATTCTGCGACATATTGGGTTTTTAAAATACTGTATAAAAAGTACAGAATCCATAATTTTTTTTAGAAATCGGACCGGATTTCAATTAGATTTTAGGAAATGTACAATGTGAGATTTTGCTAGCAACTTTAACCGAGATGATGGCATCAAAAGTAAGAAGCAAGAAACGGCAGAGAGTGATGCAGCGTGCGCGCAACGGGATATCAAATCTGTTTGCGCACCACGTCGGTGGTAGCGCCGCTAATAGACCGAAAGATTCTCATCAGTTAACTTCTCCTGGCTACCACGGTTGACGCGTGAGCATGACGCGAGCGTGGCGCGGGAGGGTGCAGGGTGGAGAGAGAAGGGTCGGTGGAAAAAAATATATATATGTTCTCGTTGCTGAGATGCCAGAGGCGCGAGACGCATACCTCTTAATTGGAACGCTTTGCTGCGTCTAAGAGATTTGGGGTGGATTTCCGAGGAAATGGGCGTTTAAGTGAGGACCTAGGACCATTTACAAGCGCCGGCCGACGCTATCGAGTATTACGACGTCCGAGATATCCGAGATCGACCGAAATCCGGCGCACCGCGTCTCGGCGTGTTGCAGGTTTCACGAGAATTCCACCGTGAGTCGTTCGTTTTCGTAATCCGGCATCGAGTGACTCTGCAAACTCGTATTTTCATTAATCAACTAATCAACGAAATTTCCTGTAATTTTCCAGAATAACATCTCTATTTTACGATAATTCATGTTAGCTATTCCTTGAATATCACGTGGAATACTTAATGCTTGCGTGTGGTGCTTCCGCTCAATTGGCTATCCACGCCATCGAGTAAAATTAATGCTAACTAGTTTCCGCGTATATTAGTAAAAGCGGCTCAAAAGTTGCATGTAAAATGCGCGAGGAAGAGTTCGCGGTTTACAATGTCCGTCGCTTTAATGGATCCACCGCGGGAACGACGAGAAGTGAGCGCGGGAAGGAGCGTGCAAGGCGTAAAAAAAGGGGGAGAGGTCTTTTAACAACCAGACTCATTAGGACCGTGCTGCTTGCTTTTTACAACGGGACATTTGTAAGCAATACAGACTTCAAAAAACAAACGCTCCTGTCGCAGCGCCGCTGCCGCGGCTGCCGGCTGCGCCGCGCCGCGCCGCCGCGCTCGCGGATTGCTCTCTTTTCGCCATTCGCCGTTCCCTCCGTTCGTTCCTCCGCGCGCCCCGCATTCTTTTTATTTCGTGCCCGGTCCATGGTTAAGGGTGTCTGGCAGAATTTAAATTGCGAAATGAGCGTCGGTCGGCTCGCGAGAAAACCAGAAGCCTCCGCCCGAGAGCTGCGCTCTCTCCTTCTCCGTTCTCGTTCCCTCTCTTTCTTTTCCATGGCAGCTCTCCTCGCTCGTTTATTCGCGCATCACCTTCGCCTCGCGCGTTCGTCTCAGGTCGCATAATTTTTTGTCATCGCGCGATCATTAAGATATTGGCGATTACGATGCTGTCGCTTCGGTCCTGGTCCGCGTATCGGTTAACCGCGCGCGGCAGTTTATATCGCCGAGCTGATTCTCGCTATAACGCGACCTGACGAAGTCATAACGCTGTAAAATATTGAAACTTACTGTCGCGGGACAAGATAAACGACCGATAGCAACCATTCGCGCTGACAGGCCAACCGCCCGAGCGGTTCAGTTTATATACATAATCAATTCGTGTCCCTCGCACTCGTTTTCATAAACGATCTTGTTCTTACAACTTAACTTTAAGATTTAACGACTCATATTGATTTATGATACTATACTGCATAATCGCGATAACCAATATTACCCGTTTATGTGTGAAACGAATCGATATTCTGACAATTGTAAAGAGCGTCTCCTATATATTCTTCTAAAGAGCGAAGATAAATAATATTATGCAGAGATTATATTATAATAATTATTAACAAATTTGTTTCTTTGCAGGATTCATAAAGTGACTTAATTACCATAAACACAAACAAAGATTGACGATTCACTTCAAGATGCAGTCGAGTTGAGAAAAGGAAACGGGGATAAAGAGACGAAGGAAAATAATCTCGCGCGGGCACGTTCGAGCTCGGCCGGTCGTCTATAATTAAGAGGGAAATAATGAGGGACTTGTCGAACACCAGTATAATCATTACGAATGCACGCGAAACACCGAAACACATGTTCCTTTCCAGCAACACTTCCTGTCGTTAAACGGCAGCGTAACTACTCACGTTTTGCCCGGCCCTACCATCGCCTAGCCCTTTCTTCACCTTCCCGTTTCTGTCTACGACGAGGGAAAATTAGCAGACGTGATGACTTTTAATTAACGTTTAGCTTAATTGAGACATCTGGGACTGACGACGCTATGAAAAATATTGAGAAGTAATTATTAGACAATTTCCCAAACTTCAGCAAGATCACTCTTTGCTTTAATAAAAATCAATTTAAAGCTAGTGCAAATTTGTATAACTTCGAATCTTTGGCCCTTATTTAATTATTGGCCACAATTATTTTCAGATTTATTATCCATATGAAGATGTGTCTATTTTTACTGCATTTATAATTATATTACTAAAATTACACCGGAGGCACTTTATCTCTCTCTTGTATATCTACATTATATTCTATTTACAATTAGTGGAATTTTGTTCATTGCACCGTGAGTGCAGCGGAGAGGAACTTTGACAAAGAATAGCACGCGAGTGCCGGTGACGCGAAAAAAAGGATGCTAACGAGACTACGAAGACACGCAGCGAACATTCATCTCAAAAACGTCTCGGCTAAACATAGTCGGGGCAAGCCGAGGGATGCGTTTTACGACCTGTGTACCAGAGAATATCGATAGGAGAACAAGGAACACTCTTTGAAGTCCTGGGAAAGAACGTACGTTCTCATGCACACGCGCATGCACGTGGGCGCGAGATTTCTCCGCGAAATCGGGAAAGTGGTCCGTAACATTCATCGTGTTTCTTCGTGAATGTCTTCTTACGCGCTAATTTGTAAGATGACCGACAAAATGCATACCATAAAATTAAAAAAAAAAAATAAAAAAAGAAAGTACAACAACTTATTTGTGACTGTATACTGTTTATGTACGCATTTGTACAAATATGCTCGTTAATTCGATCATTAGCGTTGGGTAATTGCTCGAACGATTAATATGTATCACATCTGTCTCGTCGTATCTTTTTTGCCATCAGCTCTTTCGTCTCTTTTGGCCTCTGCGCTTTCTCCAGTGAAATTTTTTAATTCATTGTATAATATTAGTGATACACACATGCATTTCTTTTTATTACTGTCAATCGTCTTCTTCGAAAATAATCCTACATAAAATTATGTTTCTTTGATAGTATGTAAATATATTATTCATAGTATGTAAATATATGATGACGTTTAGAAAGGGCCGAAATAAAATTCCATCCATTTAAGCCTATACATTAATAAATCAAGAATTAATTTATGTTTCAGTCCTGTTCCAAAATTATTTGCTTTGATAATAAAACTGAAGAAAAAAAAAACGGTGTAGAGAGATATCGGTAATCTTTTAAAACATCAAAGCGATCCACACAACAGGATAATTTTCTCGACACTTTACCGCTACGGTTATGCCTAACTAACATTTGAATCTAGCGAGACACGCACGTCTCAATCTAAACACGCGATAAATCCCTGACACACCGGCTTAAAAAGCGCCGAAAAGTGACGAAACCTTTTTACGCCGGGCGGAAGCGGCCGCTAAGTGGTGGCACAGTGAGGCGAAAACGCGCGATCCCATTAAAGTGGATGCGTGCGAGATGCGCGCACTCGCTCCACAAGAGATATTAATGATTTCCCAAAGCTCTCAACTCGTGTGAAAACTCCGATGAGGCTGTGATCCCTCGTTACGATCGTTCGAGAGGCGCTTCTTAAGGGCTATTACCGACAAGTGCGAATGGCTACTCATGAAAGCTGGGTATACTTATCCTTGACGAGCAAGAGAGTTCGGCATGCCTTGTGAAGCGCCGCGAATGTAACTGAACACGTGCCGCTACCGACTGGTATCCTCAGTACTGCTTTGGCATCAGAGAATCTCAGTTTTTTCAGAAATCTCTTTTTAAATTGTAAATAAAACGGTGAATTATATAACACTTATCATTTCAATTAGTCTTTTAGTAAATTAAAATTAAACAATCATGTAGATAGCAATCGGAATGTTTGAATAAATGGAACAATAAGATTTTTCAATAGTAAGTTCAATAATTGATTTTTTAAAAGTGGGATAGCGAATATTAATGCACATCGCATTATTAAAAATTATTGTGCGTTAGTCTCTCTTTCTCTCTATTTGCGGGACCACTCTTTTTACGCAATTGTCTTATTTGACGACAAAAAGTTGTTAATTCCGTTTTACAAAGAAATCTTTCGGGGAACAGCGGAAAGGAAGTTATCGTCGGTGCGGCGTTTTTAAGACCGGAAGCCCGCGAACGAAACAAATGGACTATCGAGGCACCGCAAAACCCGAAAGGCGGATAGGAAGAGGCGGGGAGGAGACCGGTTAAGGGCTAACAAGTATATAACCATCGATATACGGCGCCTCTCGTGACTCTCTAACTAGCCACGCATGGCGAGCACGTGTGGAGGTGTCGACTGCGCCAGAGGCGCAAAGACCCTTATCCTCGGCCGTGACCCTTCCCGTCCTCCCACCTCTCCACCCCCTTCGCGACGCTCCATTTCACGCCGGACGAAATCGGAGCGAAAATATTTGGGCCCTACGTAATTGGCCACGACAACGGGTGACTTAGAACCACGCGCTATATCGCCACCCTTCATTTTTGATACGCCTGATTAAGTAAACTGATCGCTTGAAACGAAATTATTCCATTTTGCGAGGTATGAAAGAAGAACATTATTGGAAATTATTGTTCGTTATTCTATTTATAGCACTCTTTTTACGTAATTATCTGTTTCGACGACAGAGAAATTGTTACGTCGCACATTAATTTCAATTTATGAGGAAATCATCGGAAACTTGGTATTAAAAATTTGATGAAATAAAATTTTTTGACAAGTACTATCTGTAATTTTTTTTAAAGAGAAGAAGTTGTTAAGCAAAATTGATTTAACCATTTCGTGAATAATCTTATAATTAGCTAACAGCTAACATAATGTTTTCTGAAATACGCACAAAACTAGCCGTAATTTGATGGTAAAAATTCTATAAGACAGTATCATCCTAATGTGGCGCTAATTCAAATTCAGATAGAATAACAGTGATAGCCAATAGCTGTGCGGCTCAGCCAACGAATATAATACTTTGATATCTTCAAACGTATCAATCCCTGGCAACTCGTGAAATAGAAACGTAGTTTGCCGCGAACCGATCTCACTTTGAAAGTCGCAGCGTCTTAAGGCAGTTACTCGGGGATTTCGCGAAAGTCTTTGAAGTTCCAGCGGCCAGTAGCGGTTTTCCTCGGGCGTATTCTAATTTTACGAACCGGCGGCGATGAAATTGGCCGGCTCGACGGCGTGCTCGCTATCGTGCCGTTGGTCAACTGTCAAACCGGCGAGGGATGAACCGCCGCGCGTAAACCGCTTAGAGGAGAGGGTGGATAAAATGAAATTTAATTAACTGAAACAACGCGAAATTATCGGACATTACGCGCTATCCGTTCGACGCGCTTCGTTTACCGCCACTCACGTTCGCACGTGGTATAAATCTGCCCGCCGCATACCGGTATAAATAAACAATTATTTTTATGTCATCGAATAGAGTAGTCGATCTGCAGAAAAAATTTTGAACTGTAATAAAAGAGATGGATAAGGCCAATTGATATTTAAGACTAATCACAAGTCTTGAACCCAATTTTATCTGCTTAAATTCCTAAATACTAGACAACTCGAATATATCATATTTTTAATATAGAGACACAATTAAATTAAAAATATTTTCCGTACTTTCATAATATATTTTTCTATTTTCGCGTACCAATGATTGCGAATAATTTTAGTTAACGGTCAGACGCGCGAGTCTTAAATCCCGTATACTCTTTTCGTAATCATTAATGTCACGTAACGTACATCTACACGATATAGCAGAGTATGGAGGGTAGGGAGCGAGCGGAGTACGTTTAACAGGAGGGAGAATTGTTCGGCGAACAAGAGATGAATCGCGGAGGGAAAGAGCGAGAGAAAGAGACAGAGGAAGGACGGGACCGGAGGGTCGCGAGGGAGAAGGGAGATCGGAGGGAGGATTGGATGGGACGTGCAGGTTCGCCAATATACAAAGGGGAGCCCAGAGATTACGATCTTCCATTCGTTCGCTCGTTCCAATTATTTTGTCCAATTAAAATATCGATTTTCTCCCCCATCGCCGCGACTCTCGCGGGTTCGCCTTTTGCAGTGTCGCTCACTCCCCCTCCCCCTTCCGCCCTTTCTATCCGCCAGGCCACCCTCCATACGGTAACATCGACCGTGCCCAACCCCGTGATTCTTCCCCTTCTCACCCTCGCCCATCCTGTTATACAGCCACCGCTTTCTCTCCATCGCTCTTTCTTTCCATCTCTCTCCCTCCCTCCGTTGCTTTCTCTCTTTTACGTTCTTTTCGCTCTCTCATCTCTTTCAATCTCTCCTCTCTCCCTTTTTCTCTCACTTTTTCTCCCTTTTTTTTCTCTCTCTGTCTCCACCTACGCTATTCCGGCTTCAATATTCAATTATTGGCTACGCGAGCGCTCGTGGACCATTCGCAAAAAGCGGGAAACGAAGTCGCTTACGGTTTCTGCGTGCACACAAACGGGCGCGTGTTTCACTGCCCTCCTGCGGCTGCCGTCTGACTGTGCGATCAAGAGGAGGGAAATAGAGAAACAGAGAGAGAGAGAGAGAGAGAATAGGAAAGGGTGAGTCAGGTAGGAGGGTGAGACGGCGTGCTTCCTGGCAGAAATCTGAAACAAACGAGCAGCATTCCGTCCGTCGTGGCTTTCCGTGCAAATGCGATCGTGCGCCGGATTCGCGGAATGGGAATGGTACGCGCTGTGACACGCAATGCTTCAAAGAGCCCAATCGAGTCGGAGGTACTTAAATTGAAACGCGACAAGCGCGGAATGCACGCCCGCGAGCAACAAACTCTCGCGAGATTACGAGATGCAATCTTTCTGTTAAAAATTCTGAGGTATAATCTACTTAACGAAAACGACTTGCAAGATATTAAATAATATTTCAATAACTGCACATAATGTTTTTGATAGAAGAATATTAATAAAAGATGTTTTTGTAATTGACTTTCTCTCTAAGAGTTAAGTTAGATATGTATATTCGAATATCCTTGCAAAATCAGAGTACAAATTAGCTGAACGAGGAAATTTTGTTACTCACATAAATATTATCATTTAAGGCATATATAAATTCGTCTAAAGCAATTTTATCATAATAATTTCACTAATAAATTCTCAAACGTATAAAACACTATTTGCATTCCTCCAATTTTCTTAAATTCACATATCTCATGACCACAAATTTTTTCTGACTCGCTCGATATTCATCATCCTAATATAAAGTGGCGCATCAACTGTAAAAAGCGCAAGAGCACGCTCCCATGACCAGATTCTTTTTTTTTTTCCTGAAGAGAAATTAACCCTCTAAACGGCTATTAGAGCCGTGAGCGTGCGCGTTTTCTCTGAGAATAGACGATTTAATTCTGTGGACGAGAGGAAGCGAGGAACGAGCTGATGGAGCGGGGCGAAGCGAGAAAGACGGACCACCGTGATTGCAATTTTAACGCCAATTTGACTTGAATCTTCTCTGCCCGAAAGAAATACTGTTTTCATGCTCAATATAGCGGCTCGCTAATAATTAACAGCCAACTCGTGGCACTTTGCACGTACAGGGTGTCTCGATGCTACGAGAGACACGACTCATACCTCGATTTTTTAAGTTATTCTTAATCTTAAACAATATTAATGTGCACAAAACCGAATTGTTTATACGCTATTTATACGGGTACTATATTTAGATTATCTCTAATGAAACTGAACTAACAATAAGTCTTATATCTTATATCAAACTATCCTAATTTGCAGATTTACTATAAATATTAATATGAAGATATCTATAGATCAATTACATAACAAAATTGATATATGTATATTAATATAATATACTGTATAATTATTATGTTAATATTAAATTATATATGTGTATACAATTGATAAAATTATAAATCTAGATAATAAAATTAAATTATAAAATTAAAATTAAATAATCAAATTGCAAATATGATAAATAAATAGATCTTGTTTGCTCTATAATAAGCTTTCTTTCTAATAAGAAACTACATTAGTTTAAAAATAATGTATTAACCGAATTAGATCAACACATTATATGTGTTTAATACTATACTAATCAAATTTTATGAGAGAATTGCTACGGGGAAGATTATCGACGATTGTATTAGTACCATACGTAGAAGTTTGCAACAAACGGCGAACGCGTTCAAGTGAAATTCTGCGATACACCGAGTAGGTGTACCGAGTAGGTCTTACGGTGTTAGCGGGTGGTCCTCATTATGTTGGGTTCCCCACTGCTTACCCCGTCCTATCTATTTAACGTATCGTTTGCCTTGGTAACCATCCAAATTAGCTCATCCTTCTCTATCCTGCACCAACAGCATCTCCCGAGCCCGCTCGTGTCCTCCTTAATTATTGGGAAGACGATGTTTAATAACGACGATCCTACCGTCACGGTGTGCCCTAATCGAAAACACTCGTTTCCTGCGAAAGATTACGTCGTAATGGCAAACAACGCGGTAGCTAGTTTATTTGGGATGTTATCAGGATGATAATTACATATTTTTCAACACTATGTATTTCTTGCACGAATTCTTTTTAAGAAGATCGAAGAGAGATAAAGCCGATATCATTTTGATTCGCTTGATTAACTTATCAAAATTTCTCTGCAAAGATCTACACGCAAGCACATTAAAATTTTTGAAAATTTAAATATCATGAGAATACTTCGGTGAATATTGCGATTAATTTTCAAGAACTCAGCCCAGGAGAACGAAGTTACGACCTCGCCAATCGGACACGCAAATTTATCTTGGAAGGAAAACGGGATAGATATGCTCACGGAAGCGAATTTAAAAGTCAATGGCCTGTAAACATTAATGCCTCGAGTAACGAAAGATAGCGAAGTGCTTTGTTACGGGAGTTTATGAGCCTCTTTATTGCCATCGTGATTTCTTCCCGATTGCCGAGCGTGCAGCTAACGTAATATCGCGCTGTTGTAAGTCTACCGATTTAGCTGCGGGAGAAGTTAACCGGCGGTGAATCGTCTTATGTATCTCTGCTTCGTTACGTATAACGTACGACGCGAGTCTGAGATAATATCGACGGACGAATAACAATTTCTTAGAAAGGTAGTTGCGTGAAAAGGTCAATTGAACAATGCATATTTATATTTCGGCTCTAGTTGAGCGGCGTAATTAAATGTCACGAAGTATCCTGCATACTAATTGATCCCCGAGAGACAATCGTTTATCTGTTTTATACTGAACGTCTTCCACAGAGTTTTTATTCGCGATTAATAACTTCGCCTGTTCGGAATTAATCTTTATTAGGTCTATGAACAAAACAGACGCGCATTGTCGTCTCGATTTTTTGCCTAATCATCACAAATAATGTAACGATATAAACTCGTTCGCGTTTGGTGCGCGATACGTTTTTGGAATTCGACATCGATTCCGATAAAGCGGCGAAAATAGACGCCGCGCGGATTTCCGAGCGATGAAATTTACGGCGCCAGCCAATTCCGCGAAAATGGAAGAACGTCCGCGAGGTTTTATTCGGCGGGTGTTGGTGCTTTATCGAGCCCCTATCGGGACTCATTTGTTTTTGCTTATCGCGAAGTTACGTGACGGAGCCACCGTAAATATGACGGACGGGTAGGCGACGATGGAATCTCAGCGCGCCGTCAGAACAAACGAGCACCACGGACGAACCCCAAAAATCTCCCGACACGCGGCGACGCGGAGCGATGCGACGCGACGGCTCGATTTAGGGGCTGAACGTCGAGAGGGAAGTCTCGAGACTGAGAGGGGTTGACGTTCGACCGCGAATCGATATGCCTACCTATCTACCTACGTGCGCGAGCAAACTGTATATCTCCGTACTGGACCGAGAGAAGGCATGGTCGAAATTTCGAAATTCTCATATTTTCATGTCTCGCATATTTCTTACGACCATGATTTAATCCTTATTGGCGACTATAATTTACATTTAATGCCTTATTTCGCATTGTTATATGTTATGATTTATAATTAATTCAATATAATAATTATGGCACTTATTTTGGAAAGTTATAACTGTGTCATATCGAAGTTATTTAGAACAATAGAGCGAGACACATGACAAATCGCTTATTAATTTAATAAGAAATGGTGATTCAATACTGTATTAATTTCTAAAAAAGCAAATTCTTTGCCGAATTTAAAATCACGAATCCAATTTTACTTCAAATCAAATCTGTTGACTAAAAATTAATCGCAAAACAAACAAGTTTGTTATTTCCTTCTCTTCTCGCAAAAAAATTAAAAACGATGTTGTGTTTTCAACATTATCTTCATAATTAAATTCTCCAAATTTTTCTTAAAAAAATGATTAAGCTATCGAAGTATTTATCAAAAAGATAGTGCGATAAAAAAATTAAAATGTTGTGTTGTTTACTTCATAAACGACATTTTGTATCGACTAATCCAAATATAGTCTCTTCGCATTATCGGTGTTATTTAATGCACCGACAATTGAAAACTATCTCATCCGCGCTCTTAATTTTTTTTTTTCAATCTTAATCACCCCGCCTAATTGCTCAATTGCGCTCATTACCGTCTCCGACGTAGTAAAGCGAGTGGCGATTAAATCTTTCCCTCGTTGCCGTCCCCTTACCGCGCCGCTCTCGCTCCGTGACGGCACGTCGCATTTGCACGAGAGAAACTTATCCCTCGGTACAAAAATCGCTGTATAGATAATTCCTCCTGCTCCTGGGTTCCAGCCACGGGGCGGAGCGTCGCGAGGAATGCCCCCGTTAGTAGTTCCCAGCCTCGCCCCATTCTGATCCTCTCCTTCTCGCTCTATCGCCCGGATTCCCCACTTCCACGAAGAGACCGCTCTTCCGTCGACGAGTGTTCGACCCCACCACGAACGCTTAGCCGAAGGCAAAACGAAAAATCAGGGCGGTGCTGGCTAAGCGGTCAAACTCAGTCCACACGGAGAGCTCGGCTTGGCTAGAGGCTATCCAGAGCTGCTGGTCAACGATCATTGATCCACGAGAGTTGTCAAACGTCGAGAGTCCCTGGTGTGATCGATGTGCCTCGCGCGCGTCCTAATTTCAAGTTGACCGTCGGCGAACTCTTCGAGCAAACTCCGGATTCCGAATTCGTAAGAAACTATGTGCGAGTCAGTGAAGAGTCATTCGTGAAGTAGTGAACTACGTCGAGCTTCTATAGTCCGTCGCGAAATGAGCGGATAGTTCTCAGACTACAGATATCGAGGCACCGTTATTGCGGATCTCACCAGTGCTAATCGATACGAACGTGATCGATTGACGTCTAAGAATGACAGTAATAAGGATGACCTCGCCGGTGACGCCTGCATCGACCAGTCCGGATTCGCCAGATGAGGCTCAGGCATTGCAGGCAAGTCCCAAACCGGCTCATCGATTGAGTTTCTCCGTCGCGGCTCTGCTAGCGGACACCAGAAAAACGTCGGATTCCTCGACGAGGCAGAACGCGATCCTAACATCACCCAGATCGTCACCGATCGTCTCGTACCCGATTCGACAGGAACCTCGTATGTTGAAGCATCCGTGCGATTTCAAAACGTCGAGATATATTTTGTCATCGTCGCCCAACCTCAATCAAGAAACCAGATTGATTCATTGTACCTCTCCTCACAATACTTCGGAATCCAGAACACCACCGAGGTATCACGAAGCGATCGACTATGCCTGCAATATCGAGTCACCCGGCAGACGATCGACCTCTGGTAGCATCGACTATCGCATGCATCCGTCCACGGACGTCAGTACTACACCGGAACCCATAGTAGGTTGTTCCTCGTCTCCGAAGATCATCGGCAACCATCAGGATGCCGGTTCGCAATCACCGAGAAGCAGCTCCCACGGCGAAGCCCGCTCGAGGTGTTCAGAAACGGACGATATCGAAGAGGACGACGAGAGCAGACTGGTTGACGTGGAGGATCTTCAGCATCCGTCCAGCCCAACCCCTATTAGGCCGACACCGGCCTATCTCGGCGGTTTTGCCACCATCGGCGGTATCCCGGAGATCCCGCCTGGTTTTCACTCTGCAGTTTGGGGCGGCGGACATCAGAATGCAGTTGCGGCGGCCGCGGCCACGGCTACATTCTTCCCTTCTCATTTCTCTCATCATGCTCCTCTAAACGGTAAATGTCAACTTTGATATTTTCGCATTCTATATGTATTTTTGAAATATTGTTTTCGTTTGAAATATTAACGCTAGAATGATTAATTCGACTAATTTGATGTCCTCATTTATATCTAAACATTCTAATCTCTATATATTGATTATACTACAGAAAAGAACATGATATTTGACAGAGAAATCTCATTTTCTTTTATGTTCCGAATAATAGTTCTCCTAAGTAGCCATTAATCGTTTCATTAAATAGTCATTAATCATTTGATCGTTCTAACGTTAATCTCAAAAGAGCCGAGCTATTTGGCCGTGTGACGACAACTGTGTTTGCGATTGTCTTTAAGCTTTGGCGGAGTGCCAATCGCCTTTGTGTTTCTCGGCAGATTCTTTTCATGGTTCATTGCGGCTAAAGCGATTACGCGGTTACAGACGTGGTTTACGGATGGCAATTTCTCGCTGCTATATAGAATCCAGACAACTTTACTCCTTATCGATACGTAATATTGAACGTGATGATATTCTGAACATAAGCCTCGCAGAAGGCTATCTCGTGGTAATAATCACGCAAATGTACTTTCTGTTTACGATTTTACAACAGCTTATAACAATTTAATAATTTTCTACAAGTTTCTGAATCGTAATTCTCTAATTCTAACATAAATAATTAGCACTAACCGACATATAATGTCTTTAACTACTTGACACGACTGTAAATAAATGATATCACCTCTAACGCTAATTACGTTAAACGATTTACGGATTACAAAAGACGATTGTTGAAGAGGCAATTTGAGTCATCATTTTGTCTCGCCAAGGAAACAAAGGACTAGAAACGCAGGACTGAACTTAACTAGCTCGTGGATTTTTTAACGAAACAATGGGTGATTATCGAAAGGCGTTCCGAGACAAATCGAGCAATCGGCGAACAAAAATTGATTCTCTAACGGCCGTTTCGGCCACTGCTGGAACGATAGCCTACCGTCGCTCGATCGGGCCAAACAATTCTCAACGTATTCTCGCTTGATAAACGATTGTTATGAAAGAACTCTCTTGTGATTCGTAGATAAAATATTTATCTAATATTGTTACGCAATAAAATCTGCCTCAATGCTCTTCAAACATTTTATCATTTAATCATTTCTAAATTTAATTGGCTTGTTTGTCTCTATACGTTAACCATTTACTGTATGAATATCTTTTTAGACGTTTCTTTTTAATGCAAAACTTTCTTTTACGTACAATTTATTTGTGACATAATATCTGCGCGTAAATACTTTATCAATTTTTTAATAAATTTTTAGATTAAGTTTATAACAAATATATAGGTAATGTATATCTAAAGTATTAAAGAATTTCAAAAGGTTACTTTATCTTTTTGATTAAAAAATTTAAATATATAATTGAAAATATATATCTGCTGCTAATAACTAGTTGAATTAATATTTACGTATATTAAAGGAATATATATAGGTAAGACTACATGAAAATTTATCCCGAGAATAAAAATAGCTACTTGTAAACACAAATAATTCTCAAATAAGATCCCGTGTGAAATATATGATACGGGCAAAATGCCATAATTCTGAAATATGAACTCTCGTAGAGGGTATTTTCACAGATCGGCGCACCCCTTCAAAGTTTTACGCCATCGTTCTTTTATCATGATTATCTTAAATAAGTGATTCTGTACCGTAAAAAAATTTACTGGTGGTACAAATGTCGCGAAATTTAGGCAGTTTTATCTTTAAGTTATACAGACAATTATAAACAATACACAATTCTCCTAAAAATGCTTTCTGATATAATTTGAATATTATATTGAAAAAAGAACATATGATACTTTTGCTAAAATTGATACAAAAAATTCATAAAATTCACATATTTTAAACATACGAATTTATTAAGACATTTTTTTATATTTCTTAAAATCAATTGTAAATTTTTCCTATTATTTTCATTTTACATAGCTATATGAATTAGACATGATCATAATTTTTTAAAATAAAGATATGATTTCTTATCAGAAATAATGTAATTCCAAAATAATGGTTTTTACGTCATTATTCACTTTGTTCGTAAATATCCAGATTGAAATTGCTACAAAATACACAGGCGCAGTAAGGAAATCGAGCACGATTATATCGAGAACGTTAATCCTTTCGATCGTTATGCAATGCAATAAAAGACACCCAACCGTTCACGATCCTTCCTTTCCAGTTTGCACTGCGTCCGATGATCGTTGCATTCGTGGAACACGCTTATCTCGGCGGAATCAGCTAATTATTTCGAATGCACATTCTCGATCGGTAACATCGGATTGAAATTGGCCCCCGCGTTTTTGGTGGCCCCGCGACGCGGAGAGATCACCGGATGCCGAGACTAATTGGAACCCTTAGCGTGCGGTGAGGAACGTATACAAAGGACAATTCCGAAGTAGGATCGAGCATGGCGCATACTAGCGTGCTATAAGTCCGGGCTGATGCGTAGAGAATCTTGGAACAGCGACAGGGAGGAAGGATGAGAACAAGGCGAGAGGAGGCGAGCGAAGGGCGGTTCCGACGACGAATTTGAAATTCAGAAACGGCAACTGCCAAGACGACGACGATGTGGCCTTTTGTCTCGTCGTGATCTCGGCTCGCTGCTTCGGTACAGAAGCTGTTCACCTCCGCTCTACAAATCTGTCAATTGTCTCGAGACAAATCTCGAGGAATATAACCGATATATTCCGATACCGGACTCCCTGTATTCCTTTCTGCTCCGTAGTAGCTTGACGCGTCCTCGATTATCTGAACGTGGCGTGGAGGGATAGAACGATATTCTCTGTACATTGAGAGCTTTTAGATATTTAAAATATATCTATTATACACATAATTATTTTCTCTCCAACTATGTATTGTGGATGAAAATGAAGAAATAACTGTTTTGGATTTTATTTGGAAACAATTAAAAAGTATTGTAAATTATTTAAAAAGCGCAAAATTTTCCTTGCATTTTTCATATTAATTTCTTAATTAATTATTCATAAAAATTCATAAAATTTGAAGATAATTTTTTATCTGCATCATCTAAATTCTTGTAATGTAATGAAATTTAAGAATTTTATAAGATTTCTTCTCGTTTGATATTAATCCAACAAAATGATACTAATAAAATCCGGATTTATCTAAAGAAATTAAGTATATCTACTCCTATTGAATCATAAAATCTTACTACCATGGTTAGCAAAATAATGCAATATTAACCATCGAGCCGTATAGGCGCAATTAACCGATACTGCGGTCGTGTCTTTTTCTAAGCAGCGAGCGAAGAATACCAAGCTCACCAACGACGTCTTTCTTCGCGCGAGCAGGCGTTACGATCGACACTCTTATGCGAGCGGTAGCCGCGGCCCGGCCGTGTAGAAACAATTCGCGGCCGGAATTTTGCGGTCGGGCGGCAAAAAAGTAATGAGGCCAGTTTGCGGCGCCGTTCCGACGGAAAAATTATGAATTGCACCCTAAAAAGACGCGTTTGCCCTTGCCGGGCTATTCCGTCGGTTCGAGGCCGACAAAAACGGGACATTGCGGTCTCGGGCCCTTTCCTCCGTTGGCCTACCTATCCCGCGGAACACCTTCGCGAGATATCTGTCCGTCAGTTTGTTCGTACGAGCATAATGCTCGTCGCTGTTCTCGTGCGCAACATGCACTTGGACTGAAAGCGTGTTCCTTTTTTCTTTCAGAGAACGGCGAGCCAGCCAAGATTAAGTGCAACCTGAGGAAGCACAAGCCAAACCGAAAGCCCAGAACGCCCTTCACGACCCAGCAGTTGCTAGCCCTCGAGAAGAAGTTCAGAGAGAGGCAGTACTTGAGCGTCGCCGAGAGGGCAGAGTTCTCGTCGTCATTGCACCTCACGGAGACACAGGTAAAAATCTACTATTTATTGCTTCGTGTACAAGTTGACGGAATGCTAAATTTGATATCAAAATCCTCTTGATAGTTACGCTGCGTCACACGGCATAATTTTAAAGTTTATAAATTTAAATGTAGTCATAAATATTCGGTAGTAAGACATGGCTAATTCTCTTTTAAGATTAAAAATAAATTTCTCTAAAATACCAGCATCATTTCGCTTATTAGCACTAATTAGCGAATAAACTATAAACTTGTTCAACTCCTACCGGCGTTTATTCTACAACCGTCTTAAATTTATTGCTAGTTTATTGTAAATTATTATAAGCTTATTATAATTATTACAAGAGTTTATAGAGATACGGAGAACCAGAATTGGAAATTTTATCGAATATCTTAAATTCTTCACTCGTTATGCAATCAAATTAGCACATTAATATCCGATCCGCCGTGAAGATCGTGGTTTTTTCGAGATGCGGCGTGGCAACTGATTTCATGCGACTAGACTCTCAAACTGGCATTGGTATACGCTTCTCGCATATCTTTCGCCGCTTTTATTTCCTCGGAGCCAGCCGGGTGCCATTCACGAGTCAAAACAGTTTGTGCATGTCTGTCACAGCTTAGTCATAGTAACTGTACGGCGCTGCCAGATGCGCGGTAATTAGCGCGCGTAAATGCGCGCTACCCGTACCAGCGATACAAAGTAAAGAGGACGGTAATTTTATTAATAGACTACAAATTGCCTGTAACGCGTTCCGCAATAGCACGCGATGACCGACCAATTATCTCCGGCTGAGATCCCGATTCTCTGGCAGTGATTTCCGAAACGCATTTCGCGTGCCTTCGCGCATACGAACACGGTAAAGCGCGAATCGTATGAGCTAATTTCCGCGCAGGCTGCCGCTTCGAAACGATCCGACAACAACGTCGATTATTCGATTAAGATAGACGTCGATAAAATTATAGGGAGGGATAACGGTTTGTTTATAGCCGCAGATGCGTCGCCACGATATCGCGGATTATTTATCAGTTCCTCTCTTCGACTTTATCGCGATGTCATAAAGACGCCGTTTGCCAAAATTATATCCCGAAAGTGACATTTAAATGGAATTTAATGTGCTCTACCTTCCAATTTATTTTAAAGATTTTACACGCGATGCCAAGTGTTCGAGCTGCAAATTCCAACGGTCGAACAAAATTATACGATGCCGTAAAACTGGTGCAATTTATTACTCCCGTACTCCAAATTAACGTCAAACCGGCAAATTTTGTGTTGATATATCTAGTCAATATTAATGGATAGCATCACAGACATTATTATTCGTACCTTTTAATAAACTTTTTGGCCTGCATTTATTCCAGATTTGAAAATAAATTATTTTCTGTATTTTTGTTAAAAATTTGTGTAAAGTTAGTTTATGCATTCAATTATTTCTCTGTGTATTCTTTCTACGTTGATATAACGTTACTCGTTTGCAACACGTATGAATTTGGAAGCTATTATACATCGATCGTTATATCCCATATTAATCATCGTGTCGGAACTCACATTAAAATACGCCGTTGTAAAGTTGAATTGATTTATTGTTGCAGGTGAAGATCTGGTTTCAGAACCGACGTGCCAAGGCGAAGCGTTTGCAAGAAGCAGAAATCGAGAAGTTGAGAATGTCAGCTGTAAGGCAGCATCATACGGCGCTCTACGGCTCACACCCGGGAATCTTAACTCCCGCGGGACTTTATTCCGTAGGAATGCTGTCTCATCCCGGGCTGACATCTCATCACGCAATCGCTCAGCATCCCGCGAGGGAATGAGAGCAGTAACGTTCGATACCGATTAGAAATCACTGAAAGGATCTGTTATCGAATCTCGTATCCCGAGGAATAATTTTTTTTTGGCTGCGCGAAAAGGGCAGACTTAAAAATTACAATGCAATTGCAATATGTGGATAAATGATCTTAAAATGATCTCGAAAAGAGAATCGAATAAAATCAAATTTGAGAGAGAGAGAGAGAGAGAGAGAGAGAAAGAAAAAGAGAGAGAGAGAGAGAGAGAGAGAGAGAGAGAGAGAGAGATCGCTATTGGCTTTACAGTATTAGTTTAAAGAAGTGAAGGCTCACAAATCTGTTAAAAAATTCATCTGTGCCAATGTTGCCTGTCTTGAAAAGGTTGGAGGTTGTTGTAAATAGAATTGTAAATATTGCTCATGCACCACGCGTTAACTACTTTGTACATAAATACCTAGTGACTATTCGAGAAATGGGGTTGCATTTGCATCGCTAAATGCAAATAATAAAACAAATGAATCTCAGTAATATGAAGAAAATTCTTTTTCCAATTTTGTATAAATGTAAAGCAAACGTAACGACGATCAGGAGAATTTATTTAATAAATTGTATTATCGTAAACAGCGCAATTTATTCCCCTCATTGCCCCTAAGATCCTTTCTTTCGCCTTAATAAAATAAGTCTTAATCAAAAACATAAATTTAAAAATTAAAATTTGAATTAATTAGTATACGTACCGTATAATGTGCTTTTTACTTATGAGAATTGAATTAGACTTCAATTACTACAATCCGCACAAAAAATAGAATGTTTTAATAACATTTGTTTAATGAGAGATCTGAACAATTTTAAAATTAGATTATCACTAAATAGATAATTATTGATATATTAATTATGTTATCCATGTTGCTCTTTAAAAATTTATTTTAAATTAATTTGATAAAAATTAATAATATTTATTACAAATAAAACAATTAAATAAGCTCATATTATTTTTCTACACTCTTCGTTTTAGTTTTAAAATATATTTCACAGATTGCTAACTTCAACAATTTTAATTTCCGATTTTTAACAATTTTATAAGTAACCTCGTAGTAAGATCTTTCATTTTTATCGAATTTTCATCAAAATGTCACAAACAGGAAAATATCGATAATGAAACATCGGGCGTATAATTGTGTGACGGAAATTGACTACCTCGTTCAGTCGCAGACAATAATACCGCGATACCGAGATCGATTCAAAGTGTGTCCTCGTCTAAGTTTGAGCATCTACGTGAGGAGGTCGTCCACGCGGATCTCCTACGGCGGCGATTACGCGAGCGCGATTACGCGGTATCCGAGAATGGCGTCTCTGTGCGTATATGTCGTTGGGATAAATTAGCCGTGGCAATTAGTTTCGGAATCGGCTTCGCCGGGTGGTTGGCGCCACCATCTTGATTGCGCCCGGGGAAGAACCTTCGAAGACAGTAGCCAGCACTGTTTGCCGAAAGACCCGCGCCGTTCGCGCGGGCTAATTAGCGATGCCCACCGAGATATCGCCGACGTGCGCTAATAATACCGAGCATAAATATTTCGAATTTTTTCGTCTGGTGGCCCGTCCGCCCCTGCTAGCCCCCGTTCATTCGCGAGCGGCCGCCCGCGATATATCATTTTTGCATTAGTTAATTGCAGCTTTGTTCCGCGGGCTCTCGGCACTTTGAGCATTCGTATAGATAAAAGGATCTAGGAAGCTAGACATCTATAAAGCCAAACAGAAATTCTAGGAAGTAAATTTGTGGAACTAGTACAGTCACAGTGCCGTAACTATTACGTCGTGAGAAAAATATGAGAGAGCTACGGAAAATACAATGAAGATAACACTAAAATAAAATAAACTAATATATTGTGTGTTGCGTCTGATGATAACAACTCATTATAAAAAATATCAGCTAGCAGAAATACCTGAAGTATTAAATATCTTACGTCATTATAATTGCACAAATCTTATGTACGATAATTGGCACGTTATTTATGAAATTGAAGCTGTACTGCGATTGTCAACAGCTCCATTTTATCTTCCGAGAGTTATAGCTATGTACAGACACACATATACAAACTTGTAAATTTATAATCAATTTTATCTTATCGTTCTCATGATGCAATCAAAGTTAAACATCCTCATAGGAATATCATCTACCATTTATAGCACAAGATTAGATGGTATTCACCACGTAATTTTTATGACTAAATTAAAATTAATGAACGATATGATATAGTAAAATCTTTCTCGAACTAATCGTATAAACTGCTGAGGAAATTGCTTGTTAGACGTTTCTTTGTAGAAATATGATGCACTTTCAACCATCTTTTTAATTAAACTTAATCTGTGTAAGTCACAAAAAATTTCGCGTTGGGATATAGTCTCCGAAGAACTGGACGGTACGTGCCTGAATTTTAATCGCGCAATTAGTCGCCAGTCATTACCGCCTGCTTCGACCACTGTTTCAGTAAATAAGATAACGTCAGATCGTATCACGCGAGCTACCGTATTGCTTGTTAGATTTTATTACGAAGACAGATCGTTCACATATTTCACTACTGTCTCTTGCGTCGGAGAGAAACACATCACATTCCTACGTTTTATATTTTATTTTTATATAATACTATTTATATTTAGCATGTTTTAAAAATATTTCCATTATTAATATATTAATTAATATGTTAGACATTTAAACATTTAAAATAAAATAAAATAAAATAAAATAAAATAAAGGTCTGTGTATTTCTAAATTCTTATCAGACTTTTCCACACGCATGAAATATAATAGAAATTAACATATATTGTTCATAAATTATACTTTTTATAGTGTATCGTATATAAGTATTCTAAGTACAATTATTCTACTAACGATCAATTTTTTAATTAAAATTATGATCTTTAAATTGTTATAAAATATATACATATCTACGTATTGATAAGTTTCAAGTTATTCTTCGCCTGTAATAGTTATAAAGAGATATTAATTGTCGCATTCGTGTTTAATGTTTTACATAATATAATATCTCAATGATATGTTAAGCCTTAAGTCAAAGCATTAGAAAGTGCAATAATTTGATGCATCTAATAAAAATACAATATTTCCATGAGAAATGCAGTTCAATTCTATTTATAAAGAACTAATGTGTTATTACTGATGACTGGTCAAACTGATATATAATGACGTCAGAATGTAATTGCGTTTCTTACAAAATCAATGATAGATACTTTGCAAATAGCAACGGTTTTATATTTTTTATGCGCATTTTATTTCCACTATTTACGATCTCGATAATGCCCGACTAAGTTCAATCGAGTATTGGGTCAAGATCTTTCCACGATTGACTTTAAAATGGAAATTAATTCACTTTTTAAACATTCTGAATACAATTTGGATTTCATGAGTTACCATTAATTCCCATTACACAATTCTTATAAGCCTTTGTTCATATTTAATATACTGAACAAATGTGTCTATAACAATCTTATAATTGACATCTTATTAATGGTATTAATTAGATTTTTTCAAATTAATAATAGTTATTGTTATTTATTCAAAATAATAGAATAAAATTGATAATAATCGTAGCATAGTTAAAAAGATTTTTTTGGCAATGTATTATATGTATCATGCAATAAGCACAGCAGTTAAAGCAAAGCATACATCAACATTTTCTGCGCTTATTTGAAAATCTCAAAACTATAACAGTGTAGTTAATAATGTGTTTTGTTAATCGATAAAAATATCTAATTCTATAGAAAATACTGATATGACATAAATTATTTCTCATTATCAATAATTGCATTGGCAATACGCACAGTTGAGTAGCTGTTGCAATATTATGTGTAAATTACTTGATTGAGAAAGTCAATGTAAATAAAATCAATGAAATATCTCAATGTATATTGACGTAAATAACAATAATTAATTACATTTAAGATATCGTCTTTAATAATAATGCTTCAAACACGGTTTGACCTATAGCAATACATCACACGTATTATGCATGAACACTGATATACATATCAGTCCGATATGGGGACCTACGACCCAGGGATCCAAGGACTAAAAAAATCAAGACCCTAAATTTACTTCAATATTTTCAACCTACATGTATATTTATTTCACTTCAACTGTCCGTTATTGTTATACTCTTCACTCAATCATCAGATTTTTTTTTCAAATTTTAGATTAATTATTTAGCTCAGTTTTGATCAAAAAATCATCATCTGTCATGTGTTTCAGTCCTTTTTATACATAGCTCTAATAATAGAACCTCTTCTGTTTTCAATATTAAACGTTTATTGTTAATCAGTATCTTGATGAAGTTTACCAAGAATTATCAAGAAGAAAATGATTGCATAATCAATCGCTACGTGAAAAAAAATCTATGGTCGGAAGAGAACGTGACGCGTTTTACGCTTTGCATAAAAAAAGGCATTCTGCTAACTCATTCCGCTTTCGTTATTAAATAACAAACGATGGTTACCAGAAATATGCGACCGTAATCCATCAATATTCACGCCATGTGACGCCGTTTTTATCGAGCCGACTCATTTAAATGCTGAGTCCGCCTACGTAACACAAGGTGAATCGTCGTCGTCATCGTTGTCGATCGTTAACTGTAATGATTTAATTAGCGTACCTTTTCGTAGAGAGCCGATACTCGCCGAGGCCCTCGCGCCTATCGCCGCTACCCGGCTCTGTTTCGTGTTTTTCAATCCAATTATCGACATTACGGCGCGATCAAAATTATCTGTTGTCGAATTAATGCTTGTGTCCCGCTTTTCGGAGAAGGCGACGCGACGCGACGGGGGCGGGGTGAGTTTTAATGAGCGATTAACTCGGCGTTACGCAACGAAATTAATTATCTGCCGATAAATGCCTTCCACGGAGGGTGTATTAACGATCGCGATAAACCCGCGTGGCAGAAAACACGCGACGGTACAGATTATTTCGTGCCGCTAAACAAACGGACCTGCAACTGTTTTAGACTGATACCATTGTCACTTCATAACGTCTAACGGTTTCGAAATGTAGAAATAGATAAGTAAAATATATCGCATTCTTTCAAAAAATCGATAAATGAATCAAATCTCTTGCTATTATTAATGGAAATATAAACAGCTTTCTTTCCCTATATAATATCTAACTTTCTTACACTCTTAAGCATGTACCGCGTAGTATCTCCAAATTCGAGGTACTAATTTCTATAGGCTTTAGATTTATTACGCATGTATAATTTCTCTCTAGCGATTCAAATTGCGATTTTTTTAGCGCAAAGTTGAAAAAAATATATAGAACAGCATATATACAGATGTACGTGTAATTAGTAATTACGTCTTTATTAATATCATTTATCGAAGTAGAAATCTTTTCTCGAGCGAAATAAAACGTTTTGTGCAAACATATTGCGTAATAATAATGTTGCCAGCTGTTATTATGAAGACGCGATAATTTCGCGTCACAAAAACCACAAGTGTTAATTATGCAGATGCGATCATAATGTGAAAATGTCAAATTGCGTAATTAGCTTCTTAGATGCGAAATAAATCATGTAGCAGAATAAATACGAAAATCACGAATCAAAATGTAATTTAAATAAGAAAGCTAGAGGATCGATAATTTGTCAACAAGATAATATTTTCTTGTTGAGAGAATTATGCATGAGATTGATCCCATGCACAGACATTAATATAAAACGTAAATTTGTTTATGATAGCACTCGTTAATCTTGTTAATTATAATTACATCTCATTCAAGATTAACGCATAAAAAATCTTGTTTTCCAACTGTGTTATCAATGCGGCCGGTTCATGGTTATCGGATTGCAACATTTCATTTATACTATTTTGTTCGTTCGTTTATATAAAGTATGACTACCTGGCTTTACACAGTACTATAATTTCTGCGATACTTGACAATTTAATTACGGCTATTCTAGTCACATATATTAATTATTAAAAATAACTAAATCTGGATAAACCTAAATTTTTTTATTTTTAAAAACTTAGAAACTACGCTTGAGACTAGCCGATAATTAATAAGAACATCCGCTTTATTAATTTATAATTGTTTGTAAATCGCGTTTGCGTCAAACCCAGCCTTCTAATGAATTAAGTACTGTGAACTTGAACTATTGTAATGCCGACCTTATTGATTGAATACAATGAGGATGCATATGTATCAAGAGTTACGCAATGCAAATAATCACGGTTGCTCAAGAAGAATCAACATTATTTGTTTTCTTCTTCAGCATAAGAGTACGATAATATTCTACTTGAAAATATTTCGTCCGTAGAAATAAATGGATTAATGTTTTATTGTCGAAATACTTATCAAAATTCTATCTATAACTCCCAATTATTTATTGGAAATTCTTCAAAATTATCAGTTCTCTTAATCCTACACACATTTCAATATAAATATATTACATATTTTTCACCAATATATTTAAAATTGGCTTGAAATTTATTTAATATTTTCTTGCGATTTTATAAATGTAATATTATAGTTACATACGCATATAAATGTAAGACTGCAATTAATAAATTTAGACAAATAGATAATATAAAAAGACAAATATATTCTAAGAAAGTATGTCCAGATACATTTTCTTAGAGAAAGTTATTCTAAGGAAACGAGCACATCCAACAGCATCTCGTTTCGATAATCGTTAAATTTAATTACGGGATAATGCAAATAACCGGTCTCTGTTCGGAAACTTTCGCCATTAGTATCGACACCGTTGGGAAAGAAATACGATTTATTTTAATTACCTTAATTTCAGGTTAACGAGATATCTTCGAGATCTTCGACGCCGCGCGAATAAAATACAACCTCCTCTTTTACACGGCTCGTGTTAGACAGCGAGGGGCATATATGCATCGTGTAACACGACGTAGGGTTAACGTCCGCGCAATTAAGCCTGATGGAATATATTGCAAACGCAATGAATCACTAGTGACATTATGTGGGACACGTACGCGCGTGCCAAAAAATCGCAGCGAGAGCAAGAAGCGAAATCATAATGCTAAATTCACTCGACGTCAACATTAAACGTTGCGGATAATGGTGGACTCATTTATCAGCTGCCGACAGTTTAATCGCCGGGGTTGAATTAACGTTAACTCCAACATGCTATCGAATCGATCTTAACGTTAATTAATATCTTCATGACAGTGGGAGAAAGAAATAGAAAGAGGTATCGAAGCTGAGCTGGTGAAACGCGGCGGCCGCGGCAGCGGGCCCGGTCGGTGTTAGTTAATCCTAAACCGGTTACAAATGCGTTGGTCATCGCGGTATCTTTGACTTACTAATTGGATGGATAAGAGACAAATATATCTCGTCGAGAGAAGGCGGGCGTTTGTGTCGACTAATTTACCAAAGAATATTTATATTTTACTTGTTCCTCAATTAACACAGCGAAAAAATTGTTCGTAAATAGCATACAAAATTACAGCTATTTTTTTTAATAAAATAACAAAAATTCAATTTATAGTAGCTATATGTTTACTTATTGTGTTATTACACTACTTCTAATGCCATTTATCTTTTGTTCTTTTAGAATATTTATTAATAAGTTTATTACATTTTATATCAAAAGATAACATTTAAACATATGTTTATGAAAAAATTGAGCGATAATGAACATTTGTCAGGGGATATAAAAATTATTACAAACAGTGAAAATATACTTATTGAATCGCAAATGCATACCTTCTACCAAATAACTACTCGAGCATCCCCGAAATATAATCTCAGGGCAAACCACTATTATCGTGAACTTTTACGCGCTTCGATTATCCCGCTCGTCATTAACCTGAAAACGAGGCACTCCGGGAAGCTATTGCGTCCACCGCACGACATTCGCGAGTCTCTCTATCGTGCCATTTATGTGACATAATGTCACACCGTAATTTCGCGTAATTTATTTGACGGTAGAGACATTTGCTGAATTGTCGTTCGTCGCCACCTAAGTGAACGCAAAGTGGTAGCCCGTGTAGCTGACCGTAGGTGGCCGTAACATAATACGAAAACACGACCGTGCCGTAAACTTTCTATTATTATTGTTTCCCGCAAAGCTCTCTTATCGTTTCTGCAAAATGCTCCCCATCATTACCGTATCGAATATTTCGTACATTAAGACCTCTCCTTTGCCCCTCTCGTTTAGATAATCATGTTCGCTCGTTAGCGTGACGTTACCTACATTGAAAATTACATCGACGCAGCGTTTTCATTTTTATTTTAGCAAAATATATAGATTAGCGGTTTATATGCACATTCCTATTTGTCGGGATGTACATTTAACATCAGATATATTTCCCTATAACTCTGAATATTAATAATCAACAAATATGATATAAAAGCCACATTTAGCACAAGAAATATATGTACTGCGAGAATACGGGTCTTTCACGTGTTTCTGCGCCACTGCATTTCACCTACATGCTCCGCACTGCTACAGAGCCACTTTGTGATTTTCAAAAAGGCAGAAAACGGGGAGTCACTTCATCGAGATTGAATGGTCGACAGTAATAAAACGTCTTCGCTTGAAAAGATCGCGACTTTATCCAGCATTGTAAGGTCGGAGCTTCTTTCGAGGAACATCCTACACTTGACGGTGATTTCTCGTACACGAAAAATAGAATGATCGTATACTATGAAGATATTAACACTGTACTTTTCACTGATATTGTTAGAGAGGAAGAAAGAGATGCGCGGGAAAAAGTCTGCTATAGTAGAGCAGTCGACTGAAATGACTTTATATCTCTACGACATCTCCAAGTTAATCTCGAGGGAAAAGAGATCTACTTCTAGAATATTATAGTTCCTTATTTGGATGTCCTATATATTATATTGTTAGTAAAAATCGTTTCGTATTATGTTAAAACGTTGAATTCCATTTTCTTTCATTTAACTTACATGATTCTATATATTATTTTATATTAAATTATCGCGTTTTTTTTCAACCACATCCCACGGGTCTTTCTCTCTTAATAATTAAACTTAAAATATTTTAGCAAAAGAGTTATAATTAATATTAAATATTTTTTTTGATAGATGAGTTTTCATTAAATTTCGAACATTATATAATCACAGAAAATTGTTTTACAATTGAATATAAGAAAATTTCTTATGTACCTACAGTATTTCTAGAAAGTAAGACACATATGCGATAAAAACGAACAATTGCCTAACGCTGCTAATTTACAGAAAAAAAGAAAACGTCGGAGAGATGGCCTGATTTGTGATTCCGTGGGGCGCCGTTGAACAAGAGAACGATGAAATTGAAAGTTTTTTAAAGAAAAATTTGTAATTACCCAGGCCGCTGGCCTCGGTAGGTTTACTCGTTTCCTCGTTTTTCGCCGATAACGTCGGCCCGGCCACCGCCGAGCCATTTACCCCGTACGCTTTGCCAGCCCTTACCGGAGGTGGTTGAAGGCGGTCGCTCGTGCAGGATGCTTATATCTGATTGTCCCCCGGGGCTGCTGTAATTAAACTCAGACCAAAATTGCCGGACCAACCCAGCAAAAGTTCTGTCCGCCAACCCTCCCCCGACACAGCCGTTTCTAATGACTACACGTAACGGTTATATGTAATTTCGCGCGACGCGATACTTCGCAGTTTTTATATTTATAACTCTACTATCATTTTCAAATCGCTTGATTTTGTTTTACGATTCATTGCATTCAACAATGAAGAATTCAACTACAGTGACACTGAGATTAATCTCATTATTAAAGTATAGCTTCACATTAAGCAAAATATTATGCTTAATTTTTGTTGAGGCAAAAATTCGCTTAAAATTAATATTAAATAACAGTCAAAAATATTTTAAGTTTGAATATTAAAATTGAAAGCAATTTTAAACGTTAGAAAATGTATGATTGTAGAAGAAAATGTAATTAATGCCAATGTATAAAGTTTTCTCAGTCAAACAGAAAATATCTCTCATTTCTGAGGGAAAATGTACTTATATTGATATACAAGAGTACAAAATAAATAAAGAAATCACAAAATAAATTACGCGTTACAATCGCAGCGTGTCCTTAGGAAAACTTTATCCAAACTTCGAGCGTCGTTCCTCCCGTTTAACTGCCTTTTGTTCCCGCAGTCACGATGTGCGTAAAGTTGTAAAGAGGGAAACCGAGGGCAGCGGAGGGATGAACCCAGCATGGCTATCGTAGGGCAAACACGGACAAAACTATCCCTGCGCGCCGTCGTTCTACAATAATTAACGCCATTATAGCATTTAATTGCCGCGAGTGCCAAGACCACCCTTCGTTCCTACCGCCATCTTGTTTTTCGTTCCCTGCTTTTCCACCCCCATTTCGCACCCCACGCGGCTCGACGCTGCAAGCGCAAAATGGTGGTTAATCCCGTCGGGCGTGCGCTTAAATTTCGACTGTACCTAAATCCCGGGCGAAGTAGACTCTTGGCTCGTCGGTTTACCCGGAAGAAACAAGAGTATTTCTCATTCGAAAATATAACTTATTTTTAGATATAATCACTCTGGGGAAAACAATAGCCACAACTCATTTGTGGTTTTGTTTAAACTATATTAGACAAAATTGAGTTAAAAGTTAAATCAAAGAAATTAAAAATCCTCTCAATGCGAAATCAAGAAAGATAAGTAGTATTTTATCTTTCGAGATATGTCTTTCTATTTACGTATGCTGTATTCTTGTCTAATACTTCTATCTACTATATCTCTTAGATATTACAGACAGATCATGGACAAGTTTCTTATAATTTCCAAGCATCTTTTAATTTTTACGAAACACTTTTTATCCAACTTTGCGTCCCGAAGACAGGTAATTTCCCTATTATAATCAGATAAATCGCGTGGAAGCTATAATTCAAGCAGATAACGTGGAATAAAGTAAGCCTCGGAAGCAGATCATTAGTGCTATAATGGTGCACTAAAGATAAGATATTCACAATTCCTGGAATATTTTCATATATTACGATTCGAGACTTATAGCGTCTTACAATTAGCAAGAATGTTTTATTTGTAAATTGAAATTTTCTTATATGGTGTACTGACAAAGCAGTCCTTCGAGAACGAAATTTAAATAGCTCATGTTAAAAATAATAATGAATTTTGAGACACAAAGTATTTGTTTCAAATTCAGTATTAAATGTTAATTCGAACTGACTGTGGAGTTAGTAACAGTGCGCATGCTACGCTCAGCGTATTCATAACTCAATATATAGCACGAATGAAGTCGTCTTTGTCATGGTCGTTTTCTTACAGCGCGCTTATCGGCAGGAGACAATGCAACGCATAAATATTTCACTGCTTCTCATATGTTAGGTACCGCGCACGAGAGCACACATAAAGCGGAGTCAATGATGGTTAAAACGCGATGAACTGGACGAAAATGTTACACGATTGCTCGGAAAAAATTTAAATTTATGAGAAAATTTCACACATCTTTCTACTTGCAGTTATAAAAACTCTAATCACATAGCGATTTAAAATTATTGATAAAAAATTTAATGTTTATTAAATTAACAAAAATGTTGACAAAATTAGATTTTTAATAAAAATTAAATAAAAATTACGAAGTTTTATCACGTACTTCAATAGGAATTTAATTTGTTGCTTAGTTATTAGTGCTTAATGTTAAAAGTTAAGATAAAAATATTTTAGATTTCACGAAAATCTTATTCAAAATAAAAAGCCTATGACCAAAGAAGAGGACAAGTTTTTCATAAATTTTGTATTATGTAAAATTACATGTACAGATGCTAAAGAAACTGATACGATAATTCCGTCAAAAGGGCGCGAAAGATTTTATTTCCCGCAAGCAAAATCTCATATCGACTTCTTCTGGATCAATGACATTTCCCGCCGTGGAATCGAATCTGTTAGGCTGGAAGAGATCGATCGTCCCTCGCGTCATTTGTCATCGTATCCCGTCGCAGCCTTCATCGGTGCGGGGGATACCGCCGGCGCGGGGGTACAGTTCGGGGCACGTGCTTGACGGCGTTAAAACGATGTATCGGTGGGCGATCTAAAATCATTGGACAATAACGAGCTAACTGGATAACTAGCGGGGCTCTCTTATCTGCGCGCGCGATAAGCGGAGACGCGCGGGAGACCCTACCCGACCTTCGTCATATTACATTAGCGCCCATAGAATAATATATCCAGGGGGCCGTACCCTCGTAAACGGGCTCGCTTACCCCTCGAGCTATACGACTATATTCACATGGTAATGCGAGACCTAGGCGCGATATCTCGCGCGACGAGGGTGAAGTGTTATTAACAATTTGGGGTATCGAGAATCGCCCGGTGCGGCGTAGGTGAGACGCTGATTTCGGCCGGGGAACGAACGCTTCCATCCCCCCCGTAAACGACCGTCGAGATCTCGACGAACGATACGACTAGACGGTCCGACTTCTTTGGTGCGAGGATTCTGTGTACATAATGATGCGATGAATTACGTATACGAGAAGTTATGTGTTCATTATAGCCGTGGATAATCATAGACGCGATTTTATATATACTCCTGTAGAGCTGTTATTTCACACGTTGTGGGCAATAGCACCAAAATACTTGAAAAATTATATATCGCAAGCTTCGTAACTTATTAATATACATATACGATAGTGATTTTTACTTAATTATATTTAATTATATAGTGTAAAAATATATATATAAATGAGAGGGAGAGGGAGGGAGAGAGAGAGAGAGAGAGAGAGAGAGAGAGAGAGAGAAAGACTACAATTAAACATAACTAGAATAAAAATCTTCAGAGACGAAAAGAGTCGAAACAGATAAAACGCAGTTTCAAAGTGGCGCATCGTCCCGTTGGGCCGTAAGGCCGATGGGAGACGTCGAGTTAAGGAGCGTATAAACCAGCCATTAGTATCGCTTGGCCACTGTCCATTGTTTCGTTGTTTGCTGAAACAATTGACGGGCACCAGCCAGTGTTCGGTCGTCTCGTTAGCGCTGCGCCTCCAAGGAGCACAGAGGACAGCATTGTCCGTTGCTCTCCACTCGCCAGGGTGGTTAGCATCCGTGGAAAAATTCTAACGAGCTCTCTTATTCTTTCTCTCTCTCTCTCTCGCCCTCTCTCTGCCTCTCTCTTTATTCCACCTTTTCCTCTACGTCGTGTTCACCAACCTCTTTTCCCGCTGTTTGTATCTTCGAATCGCGCATTTAACACCTCGTACCGTTTCACAAACGTAATTCATCCGACTCGCGCGATTATGCGAGAATAATACCAACGCGATTAATTCGCTCGATTGACCGCTAACACGTCGTCAATTTACATGCATTAGGGTATGCCGCAAACGTACCGTATTCTCATGTTACTGTTGCTTCAACCTCCTTCTACGGATCGCAAATGTTATTCTAAGAATACTTAATTCTTTCGGACAATGCAATTTTTGCATTAGTCTACGTTGATTTAGTTTACGGAATATATACCAGTGGCAATTTCAATTATGTAGCAATGTTCAATAATGACGCGTGGGACGCATATATTGCTTGTGCTTTGGGTATCGCGTTTTTGCTACCTCACTAATAGCACCCGCACATTTAACACCTCCGCGATGAATCTCGTGAGGACGTACTTAACGTGGTCGCGGCGGCAATTACGTCGGTTCTCGAGTTTCGTCTTTTGAAAAGCTCGACGCCGCGCTGCGCCGCCTTTGGTGGCCGTTGCTGACTCCGGCCGACGGAAGGTGAGAATTAACGACGACCGCTAAAGGCGATACCGTTTCCGTCGCGCCTCGCTGCGGAGGAACAGCGAGCGCGATTCATCGATCGCTTGTGAGAACGAACGAAACATTTGTCGGATTCTTGAAAGGTGGGCCGAGGGAAGGTCCACTCAAGAGGGAAAATAATGTATATTGACCGGCGTCAACGATATCGTGAATCTATTTGTGTAAATAAAAATAGAATTCTATCTGTTTAGTCGTTTGTGAACGCATCGAATAATTGTCTCTTTCATATAATAATGTGACATTATTTTTAAAGTTTTGGCAAATTAAGCAAAAATTTACATATACAAATCCCAGTATTTATAGAAACAATAAAAATCTACTAATGGAATCTTTTATTTGTACGCCGCAGTTTGAATAAATTGCATTTCTCTTTTCCTTTTTCCTTTACTAAATCACAAGCTCTAAGCTATGATAAATATTCAATTAATATTCCGCATCGCCGATCTCGTTGCATTCCTCTCAATTTCGGCAATTACGCATTTAGCGTTCTATTCAATTATCCCACTATTGTGATTTTTCAATTACTGAAGGAAGTCGACGATGCGTCCATTAATCTGCTATCCATCCCAGATTTACACAAGATTATCGCAAGAAATATTACAAAGAATTAACACGAAAGATAGTTTCCCGAAGATCAAAAATTATTTCTTTCAACTGTCTATATTTACGTAGATATTACGTTTTTTATCATTAAAATGTAATGTACATTATTTTCTAATATTTGACATAGCCACTTTGCCTCGCGCCGCTTCCTTCCCATTTTGACTGTTCCAAATTGGCCTCTACCGCCAAACATTCCCTATATCCAAGTATCGGAAAACGTCACCGTTAACCAATGGCCGAGGAAGGATGCGAGTGAGAGAGAGAGAAAGAGCAACGAAAGAACGCGAACGTCCGGAGAGGCACGCAGGGGTTGGCGAGGGATCGAAAAGCAGAGAAAGGGCGAGGTTAGAAATAGGAGCTAACCGAGCGTGAGAGATTAACCCCTCTAACAGCGGCCGCCCAGTATATCAAGGCCCCGTGATAAAACGCCGCCGGCCTCCGGCTGCGTGTTGCCACCCCTAACAGTCTCTATTGACTACCAGAATCCAATATATTCTACTCCAACGGCGGAGAAAACCGACTAGGAGGCGCCGGAATTTCATACATCTTCTTTTGGCGATCCATCGCTTGGGGTGAGACCAACCTCCCGACCGAACCCTCGCCCCTTGCCCCTCGCGCACCGCGTCTACCTACCGATACATCCCTCTCCGCGGTAACTATCGTGGTTCTCACGGATACTACGATAACGGGCGCGATCGCTCGGGATTGAACTCGTTCACCCTCGAATCGAAAACCCAGCACACGATCACCGCTGTATCGGCACTTGCATTTATTTCGCTGCTGGCGGCCGGCGAAGTCGGCGAGGATGTGGGGGACTGCGAGGGGGCAGGACGATGGTGCGATGGCGAGAAAAGTGGCTCGTAAACGCGCGGGTGCGCATGTGAAGCTATCGAAGGAGCGATTCTATTAATTGAGGCCGCACGTAGCAGAGCAATCGAACAGAGCGCACTGAGTGCATAATTGAGGGTATCGACGGGGGGTTGAGAGAAATGCGAGGAGCTCGTTCGACCGGAACATTAATCGAGTGTTTATCGCCGCTTGAAGATGGTACAGAAGAAGAAGCGAGAGAAAGAAGACATAATTTATTTATATGTTCTTAAAAAGAACTCCAGATGAACGAAAAAATTTAATCTGAAAAGTATCATTATGGTAAAAAATGCATAAAATTGCGTGTATTTATGTATAATTACATTCAAATATATTTATACATTTTTTGAATTAATTGTAGAAATATTTATAAAATAGTAAAATAAAAAAACAGATTTTTTAATATATACCATATACAATACGTACAAAAATTCTATCTGTCTCTCTGTTCGGTTCGGTTTTTCAAATACGTATGAAATTAAATGTCACAAGTTAGGCATATTGCATGTTACACGATGCTTACATAATAGTATAATTGCATAAAAATTGCAATAATAAGATAAGAAAGTTTGATGTAATTACACATGTCGCGGATAGTGAGGCAGAAGTGCCAAATGGCTGATACAACTTTGAGAATCAATGGATGTTAGAAAGTGTAAACGTAGCGGCCGAAGCGAAGCAACGAGGGATGATCCACTCCGCTCCCTAATGCCTAAACACCCTAATAGCTCCGTAAACAGCGGAACCTGGCCGTACGCTTTGAAGTCAACGCGATTTCGAATTTTCGAAAAGATCCAGGCGGAAACGCTAGGCGCGTTTGACTTGTAAGCGGATAACGTTGAGTCAATGGCTTATTGTTTCGGAGGGGTCGTGGATCGGAACAGTTCGAGGGTTATCGATGGGATTGTGTTTGCCCAGTTGGACCAATAAACGACCTTCCTTCCCGACACCGAAAGCGCAGCTCCGTTTTCGGGATTTCCGCCGCAGTACGTCGCGATAGAAACGCTTTGTCTAAATTGCATCTAGCTTATGTTACGTTGATTATTAATGAATATTCAGTAATCCTAAAATTTTAGCATTAAATAAAGAAAAAAAACAACAGTGGTCATGATAGATATATATAGAAAAAAATAAAGAGACGAAAATGAAAGCATTGCAAGGCGATAAAAATTTGGACTCGACATCGACAATAAAATAAGGAAAAAAATGTGATAAAAAAGAAAGATTGCTTATAACAGCTGCCAAATGATATTCGGAAGACATTTTGTTTGATTCCAAGACACAGATTCGATTATCTTAATGTCGCCATCGTTCTTCTTTTGTACTTGCGATTTGTAGCTGCTCTCCCTCAATTTTCTTTCTATTAATAACAAAGTTTCTGACGAATTCTTTGGAGAATTTAACTTTCTATTGATAATATAATAACATATTAAAAATATTATTTTTTCTAATTTTATTGGTTAATAGATTTTTAACTAATAAAAAAAGATGTTTACTTTTTACTCATAAAGATGTAGCTTCTGCTGAAATAGCAGAAGCTTTTGCAATGTTCTATTGTAAAACTTTATACAGTAAGGATAAAACGAGCGAATTAGCTGGCGATTCGCGACGCAATGCCGGCATTCGAAACGTATCTTGCTCAGAGGAAAGTAATTCGAGGGCGAAATAAAGGTGGTTATCCCAGGGGGCAGCAGGTGACGCAGAGACATAGAACTGCAGATAAAGGACATTTTATCTCGAAAAATAACGCTCCGTAGAATGTGAATTTACTTCTCCCTACTCTTCTTCGGCACCCCTTCGGCAGCCACTCATCCTCCCGCGTGTCCTCTCTTTCTCGTCTGCCCTCTTCGTTTCCCTCGCTCACTTTTTTTTATCCCGAGCATTCGCGTTATCCGCATCGAATCTTTCAATAAAAAATTTTGTAGCCCCGCGGAGTCAGCGCCATTTTGTGAGTTTAAATGGAAATCCGGCCGGGAGAGTGGCAGGGGGTGGCGACCGGGAGCACGGCGAGCACTCTTAGCATGCAAATTAAAGTGCTGCCATTTGAATGCGAATAAAACGCCCCCGAGAGCGGAGAGCAGCGTAGAAAAAGAGGGCGGAGGGCAGAGGAGGGCGGGGTGAAAGAGAGATAGAAAGAGTGAGGGAGGATGACAGAAAGTTCAGAGGGAGAGAGCGGACGGAAAGCCGGGCTTGACAGATCGCGCGACAGAGGTGCTTACGCGGTCGAAGAGGAAATTTCGAAAAGAATTTCTCTTCCATCCCTCTCGCGCGTCAAACTACGCCCCGACATTTGGCGTCGGTCGGCCAAATTTGGCATCGCTCGTCTGCTATCCGTATATACCACCAAATTTATCTCGGCTTTTCCGAGGACACCGATTTTATTTATTTTATCTATTACGTGACTTTTAACCGCTATCTGTATTTATGTATCTAAATTTGTATATTATATAGGTAACTTACATTTATTTATTATCAATGAGATGATTTATTTAACTTCTTGCATTATAATTATATAATTTATTAGATTTTTTACCAACATAAAGAGTACAATCGGAACTCACAATTGTGATTGCTCACAAATCAATTTTACTCGCAAATAGAAGAACGTGAAGGAAAAAATAAAAAGTGAGAGATATAAAAGTTCGAATGAAATGCATAATCTGTTTCACCACAAATCACAACTACATCCCCCGTCTTTTTCGAGTTTTCTTTCATCTCAAGGACACACGGGGAGAGCCGCCTTTCTTGCTTTGGTTATTACCTGCAGAATCTTTTATAGCGACGCGGTCCGTCGCCGCGACAGTTATGAAATTTCTTTAGAATTATTTCGCTCGTCTAATGCCGCCCCGTAGAAGTTCCACGATTCACCGGAATAAGAAATAATATTTTCTCCCACAGGATGGGGTGTCTTCATCCCCCGGCGACCATTCTGGCCACCGGCGTAACGCACTAGATGCCTCCGCGGGATTTAATACGGCTTTATGAAAACCATCATGAAAACTCTTAATTGCCGGAGAAGAGTCTGAGAAATTATGCGTCTTATAAAAGCTCGGATTTAGCTCAGGTCGTTCAGGCGTTTTTTTTTTTTTTTTGCTAATGTATAGGATGGAATTGAAATATATCGCGCTAAACAATACAGATATTAAAAATTAAATCGTACTCTAATTTAATTCCTGCGCGCTTGATAGCACATATACATGGAGTATCCATGTTAGAAGTTATGTATGTGTTAACTGCACAAGCTGTACTTTATTGAAAAGCGCACGAATAAATTACTTCAATTAAAATGATTATATTTTATCGAAAACTTCAGTATAGCGAAAGAATCAGAATTTAATGATAATTTACGATTTAGATAAAGTTATGGAATATAGAATTGACTAACATCCTTGAAACAATTTAAAATCTAATAATAATTTCCTGAAACATGATTAAAAGCACCCTGTATAACCGCGCGCGCGCGAATATATAAATATCGCAAAAATTTAATATTAAGTAGAAGGATGCAGGAGGTTAAATAAACGGTACATTCTTAAAGCGCATGCCTTATCCAAAATCTTAGTGAGAATTAATATCTTCGTCGAATTCCGTCCCTTGCTCAAGTATTTTCGAGAGTAATTTCTTCCCATGCTTTATAAAGATTGAAGAAACCATTGTTAAACTTTAAGCATTTACTTTACGGATGAGAATAGTGATATAGAGCGCGGTTGATGCTTATGATTTAAATATACCCGCCGTTAAATTTATTGACCACGTAATTCTTATTAAGGATTCTCTTGGCAACAACTTTGACTTCGTCGGCTTTGTGTATATTCTTTCATTCAATCTCTTCATATTAATTTCGAATGCAAAACAAGATTTAAGATATTCTCACATTAGTCTTGATTTATATTAAAATTAACTCAAAAAATGTGTAAATTGTAAAATTAAATATTTCGGTAACAAAACATCAAACTAAATATTGAACAATAAATAACGCCTTAATTTTAAAAGAGTCGTATTTTTCTTAATTTAAAGAGAGACAAAAAAATTAGAACTTTTAATTACTGTTATAGTCATTACACTTATAGCTTGTAAGTTTATAATACTTATAGCATATTATTTAAATAAAAATCAAATTTACATAGAAGAAATCTACTTAATCAATATAATATACGCATCAATGATGATTTCAACACTAAACATTTAATTTTTCTTCGTTATCCTCGAAAAGATTTTTTATCTCGTATTTTTTCTTCATTTTGGCGAGTGAAACGAAGGCAGTTCGCCAAATATAAAACCAATCATTCGGGCTGTTGAAACCCAATGAGTACAGAGGTTGAAAAGGTCTGGAAAAGGAGATCGCCCGATTCGGTAAAGAGACGCGAATAAATGAGACGCTTCGATATTGTACCAATGAATGAAGGATCGGAGCAAACGAGAAAGAGACCGAGAAGATGAAGTTGGAGGTGCGACGGGAAATAGAGATGAATAAAAATAAATAAAGAGGGAAGGGAAAAAAGGCGAGAAAAAAAGGCGGAAAAGGGGACGCTTGGGGAATCAGCTAGCGAGAGTGGCGGATTTGAATATTGATTCGTTTTATTTAAATTCCGTGCCCTTATCGCCGACCGGATATCTTCCGCTGAAATTGGACGCGCGATAACGAAAAGCGAAACGGCGCACCGGATCGAGCGAATAGGCTGGATTGGCGCGAATACTCGCGCTCGTCGAAAGGAGGGGTTATTTTGGGGCACGAGCGGAGACGGTGAGAGCCGTAGGACAGAAGAGAAATGCAAAGGGAAGCGAATAGAATTTATAAAACGATTTTTCTTCCTTCCTAAGCGCTCGCACACGCTCGATCGCACCCTCTCCGCCTTTTCACGGCGCTCTCGAAATCGACACGGAGACGACGCGCGACGCGAGATATTCCCGCGGGAACTGCTTCGAAATGTATTTGCGCATTCGTCGAATCCTGACGAAAGGAGAGGCACTGCTATCGAGGGAGAACGTCTCCGGGACGTCGTTCTTTATTTCTTATTCATATTTACGTTTATACTCTCCGACAAACGTACGTCAGTCTCTCGGAAGCCAAACTGATCAACTCCATTAAATAAGAAGTAAAGAAAATGATAAAGTTATGAACTAATAATGTTCTGGTATATTAAAATTAAGAAAAGTGAAATCAATTTGGCTCGTGAAAGACTAGCTCATATAAACGCTTCGTTTATAAGAATATTCCCGATATATATAATTGAAACAAAACTGTGTTCTTTCAATTTGACCGATAGATTTTCTTTGCGAAATTGGTGAAAAGAATACGCATTAGACATGGCAAGATTTGATACATATAAATGTGAAAGAAAGCAATAATATAAGACTCACCGAACGATGACGGGACGAAGAAACCTGACGTCTACATCTGCAAGAAATTAAAATATTTATAAAAATCAAATTTATTAAGATGCGAATTCAATCTCAATATTAAAAGGAATTTTTAAAAAATTATTTTTGCTTATCGTTACTTCTCGCTTTTAATAAACCAGCAATAAATCGATAAAAGAGCAAATAATACAAAAGAACTCTTCAAATCTCTCGCAATTAAAATGTAATATAATCGAAATAAATAAGGGATGCAAGAATAATAAATGAATTTACTTACCGACTGGTGTACCGTCCTTCGCACTTTGGCGTTGATCGGAGCACGGACGCGAATTAATCGAAAAACACACACTCATTCGCACGCGAGATTCGTTCATTACTCGACAATAAGACGACGGCGTTATTTGGGCGAACGGCAAAGACGCGGCAGGCACTGACTGCATCGGAAAGTAGGGTTATATATAGAAAATATAATTCGCACGTAACTTTTTCGGCACTCCCGACACTCGCTCGTACGCGAAACGCGTGAAATGCGCTCGACGATAAGACGATAATAATGGTGTCGCGTCGTTTCGACAAATACCGGCCGGACACGGACACTAGTTGCACGTATCGAAAGCGAAATTAATACGAATACACGTTTAGACGCACTTGCCTGTGCTTCGACGATCGCACGATATAGTTTCGGCACACCCGACACTCGTACGCGAGGTCGCGAGATTCACATTCGACAAGTAAACAAAAACAAGCGAAAAGCACGGAGTAATCTCGAACTCGACTCCGAAGGGCATAGCCCCCCGCACCGCCCGCACAACGCATGAGAGCGCGACGCAAAATGGAGTCGAGGCTTCGCGGCAACTTGAGTAGGGGGGATGGAGTGGGGGTAAAGTGACTAGGGACGGTGCGCGTTCAGGGCGTTCAATGTACCTCTAGTTACTTTACTTCCACTTCATCCCCACCAATCGAGTTGCCGGGAAGCCTCGACCCCAGCTTGCGTCGCGCTGTGCTGTACGGACTACGGAGGCGAGTTCGAGATTACTCTGCGCTTTTCGCTTGTTTTTCTTTAAAGCCCCGGACACGCACTTTTTCGTAACAGTGACAGTAAAGTTTCGACTAATCGCGTTGCTCGATTCGGGAACGTACGGCCGTACGTTTCCGATTCAAGCAACGCGATTGGTCGAAACTTTACTGTTACTGTTACGAAAAATTGTGTGTTCGGGCCCTTACTCGTCGAATGTGAATCTCGCGTACACGAGTGTCGGGTGTCGGGTGTGTCGAAACTGTATCGTGTGATCGTCGAAGCGTAGACAAGTGCGTCTGATATAATATTCGGGACTTGAATATCACGCATATTTAAACGCGCGCGACGCGACGCCCGGCGAGGAACGCAATCGATTGTCCAATGAGAAAATTTCTTTTTCGAAAACGAATTTTCCTCATTGGACGATTGGCTGCGTTCCGACATCCGACTTCGACGTACGACTGATTGTAGAACACACCTAATTTTGCGAGCCCCTTCATGTCGCGTCGCGTAACGTTGGTAGAAAAATCGAGATGGCGTATTACGTATCTTTTGGATCTTTTATTCACTAATAACGAATCTTGCGTGTGAACGAGCGTCGAAGCAGGCGATGTGTAATTGACATATTTTTATCCTTCGGTACACACGAGTGTTTTTGCGGCGTCTCGTCGAGTTGTTGTTTACCGAAGTAATGGTATCCTAATGGTATACAATAACTCATCGTCAAACGTAATAAGATCGTCGCTTCTAGTAATATGCGTCATTTAATCGTAAGATCTTTCGCGGCGCAATACGTGATTAGATTCGCGGAGGAAAGCTATAGCGTGAACGTCGCGCGATCGTTGGCGTTGGCTTGGCTATATACGACGCGCCGAATTTCACGTAGCCACCTTCAGCTAGCTCGCGTCGCGTTAAAGGTGCACCTTACGGTCGTTCGGTGTAGAATAATCGAGATCGCGCCGCGTATCTTTTTCGTGTCATTTACTCGTCAACAGTGAATCTCGCGTGCGAACGAGCGTCGGAACCGTCGAAGTCAACGATATGGAGTCAACGATCGCCAACGGAGAGCGTATAATCATCGTTCTTGTGTATATGTGCAACCGGTGTTCGCCCAGTGCGTCGAGTCGGCGTCTATCGAAATAATGGCGTCGTAATTGTCGACTCGTTGTCGGGCATCATTGTGATCGTCGGACGATCTCAGCAACGTGTTAATTATTGCCGTGTGATTGTCGCTCGCTTACGGTATTCGGTTAATGATCCGTGAATACGCGTGCCGTGTTTATCAGGATCGCGGCATTTTTCCGAGTCTCGCTGCGTTGAAAGTGCGTAATGTCGGGAGTGTCCTGAATATGTAATCGAGCCGAATATGCAATCGAGCGTTCTCCATGGTGTTATTCGCGCGAATCGGGAGTGCCGGATAATTGTGAAGTAATCGCCGGATAGATTAATGTCCGAAATTGGGCACCGCGTGTTCGTGTTCGTGTGAGCGAGCGGGTCAAGTGGCGTGTATTCGTACTGTAAAATCGGAGCGAGACGAAAAAGTAAAACGGCAGGGACGATCGATTCTCTGGTGAGTAAATTCATTTATTTATTCTGTTGATCGATTATCATTTTGTGTATGAGAATGTTATCATCGTATTCACGATCGAACAGTTGTTTCGCCACATTAATTACTTCACTACGAATTAATTAAATAAATCATTTGATAATATATGAAAGTATCTATTTTGCATTATCTGCAAAATTTATTTGCAGTTTTGTTGCATAATGCAACATCTATTTGCATTTTTATTTCGAATTTTAATTATTTAATAGATTGTTTAATATATTAAATTTGAGGAATATATTATGCGTCTTTTTATTTTCCCTATTTTTGGCTATATGAAAACATTAAAAAATATAATGATTAAATGTTAGTGTAAAAGTAAAAATAAATTTATGTGAGATTTGTAACTTTATTTGTCTGTAGTTAAGATTAGAAGAGAAAAGAGATTTTGCAAGATTCAGTTATTTATAAAATTTTTAACTTATTCAAAAATTTAAGAGATTCTGTATATGTTATATAGTAATAATATATCTTTAAATATGTCTATATTTTTTTCAGATTGTGTTCTATTTGGATGGTCTGGTTGTATTTGGATGGCCGCTTCATTTACTTCACAACACGGTGGTGAGTCTTACTCCATAATTTTTTAATTGATCTGATTAATAACTGTCTTGCTATTATCGTTAAACTAATATTGCGAGGTAAAAACCAGCGTATATCCTGGTGATATACACATCAATACAGTAATAATATATCTACAAATATGTCTATATTTTTTTTTCAGATTCCTGTGTTTTACTAGATAGCCGCTTCTTCGCATCACAACACAGTGGTGAGTCTTACTCTGTAATTTTCTAATTGATCTGATTAATAGCTGACTTGCTATTAAACTAATATTGTGAGGTAAAAACCAGCGTGTATCTTGGTGAGATACACCTCAATACAGAATAATGTGACATAATATATTGTTATTTTACATTTAATTTTGTCTTTACATCCGAATATTGTCATTTTACGTTATTTTACATTGAATATTATCTTCACACATGAATATTATTATTTTACATTATTTTACATTTAATATTGTCTTTGCACACGAATATAACGCCGATCTTCAAAAGCTAATCTTATCGGCGACGATTCTAAAGAATATACCGACTCGCGAATAAAAAGGTACACCCCAAGCTTATCGTATTGCGCGGAAAATCTAAGGTTCCCGATGTATCGGTGGCTGCAAGCCTTTTTCTCGGTGGCTCGCAGCATTTCTAGCGAAACAAAAGCCATTGTTTAACGCAAGTGCGCCCGTCCGCGTACGTATTCGCGGATTTACATGGCGCCTGGCTTCACTTCCCTCCCCCCCGGCGACACTCACGTTGGGGGATAAAGCGCTCGGTCGCAAGGAAATCCACGTTGTCCCGGGGATAAGTCCCGAACCTCGGCGCGTATCCCGCGGGATGACCGTAGTCCGGCCTCCGTTCGCGTCGAGCCCGAGCCGCGTCGGCCGATCGGAATATCGGAATACGCGTTTGCACAGGAATCGGCGAATTACGCTAAAACGCGGTGTAAGCGCATCGAGATTCGTCCGGTATCGCTCCCGATAGATTTTCCCGGAGTCCATTAAAGTATCACGCCGCTCGGTTTACGGCCGTCCACTCTGTCAGACGCTCCGCGTATATTTCGAGCGAGGAAGATCGATCGATCTCGAAATCGAGGGGCTTCCTCGCGGGTGGTCTTAGCCTCCCTCCGGTTTGTTGCCAAAATATTGGCGATTCTCGGCGGTGATCGACGGCCGTGAATCTCTCACGATCGCCCACGTCGCGGGTCTGCATATATTGTCGCGGCGATGAACAAATTAAACGCAGTCTATCTTCGACCCGATGTCAAAAGATAGACCGTCCATTCATGAATTCACACCTGATTCAACTTATCGATGTTTTATGAAAAGAATCTTATACCTTATTTTATTGTCTTGAATAAAAATTATTAAATAATTACTCTCTTTAAACTCTTTGTATATACATATTGAAATTTATTGTAGTTATACAGGCTTAATAGAAATCGTAGCAGCCATTTAATTTCTTTACAAGTGCGGCCGTGTTAATTTGCTAGTATGCATTTATAAAAAAAATAATGGGATCAGCATGTGTATCCTATCAATCCTATCAATTAGTATTATATCGGGCATATTACGAACGTCGACCCTGTAATCAATGAATGATTGGCAATGAATCACGAAAGCGATCGCAAGCAAGAAAACACGCGCAGTGTTAAACGTGATCGGCTAAGCTACGCGCGGCACGTAAAGGGTCCAAAAAGGGTGTCGGTCCTCGCGTCGGATGATCGATAGGACTAATAACGTCTCCCCCCTTCCCCCTCCCCCCTGCCCCTCGACCGTCTCATCGTTGTGCCGCCCGAGAGTGGAGCTCCCGCGTGGAGCAGCGACCGATAAAACACCACTGAAGACGGAATATTTTAACCCTCGGATTAATAGGCCTGTAAACGACGCAATGATTTTCATTAATATTCATGGGCCGCCGATGTGAAACTCATGCATGATTTATGATCTTTAATTTTCGCACGGCGACACGCGCACGTTCCGAATTTACTGCGGAACATTGCTTGCCCGTCGGTTGTTGACGTTGAGTCTTTGGGGTTCCTTAATGATCGTGCAAACACGCGCGAAAGAGAAGTCTACGACATTGTGAAACGCGATCGCTATCTTGTCGAATATTTCCAGGGGAAAATTACTTAAACGTGCAACATTTATATAAAACGAACGAAACATTGTATAGACGCATTTATCTATTAAGTTAATTATCTCTATTTAATTGACAATGCAGTAAGTTGTATTAATACAATTCAACCCACAGAACCTATATTCTGGTTTCGTATATACCTACAATTGAGACCACAGATCCATGGCTTCACGTCGCCCCGTGCGGTTTAAGTCATGACGGCGGTTAAGTCTGGGTTGTTGTTTTATTGTTAGATAAATGCGAACCCCTGAGCGACGACAGGAAACATCGTGTTGCTCCAATCCTTTCTTGACACCAGGTGTAGAAATTCCCGACGACATTGCCTAAACATCTCGAGAAGGTCCTAGCGAAAAGGAAAACTACTTAGCGACCATCGTCGGCACCTTTGCGCGTGCTTGTTTTTCCAAAGGAGCCGCGCGGCTCTTTTCTGAAGATCACGTGTAATTTGATCTCTAGAAATTCAGAAAACTGATGCGACATGAATTAGCTTTATTAATTTATGATACATGGTATATGAATTTAATTTATATAGCTGTTTTTATTTAAAAAGCAGGACAGCATTAGGTATTTTTGTATTTAACTTTTGTCATTCAAATTACATAAATTGCGATTTTTTCTAATGTTAATTATAAAACGAATTAGGCTCAGAAATGCGTTTTATAATTGTACTGTTATTTTTCGAGGCGTGAAAGTGAGACACTTGCTATAGTAATTATATTTTTTCATGTTGAACGCGAAATGTCTCGAGTATGAGGTTAAGAATATTCAAAATATCATCAAGTTAACATTGTAATGTCGCTACGTGATGTGCGGCTGGGACGGGTGGCGAAAGATGCCGAGGGGACTGAGGAGCGGCAGCGTTGGCTGCGGCAAAGGGGGCAGCGGGCGGGATCGGGAATTCAAATACCACCGCCATTAAACTGAATAACGAGGAGAGCGGCCGTTCGAAATATGAACATGGCTATGATTTGCGGCCTCGTAAACCCGTTCATAACGAATAATAATGTCACCGCGCGCGGCGGTCGCCCGCCAGCGCGCGAAGGCGCGAGGCGAGGTGGAGGCGGTGGTGCGCCAGCAGGGCCCGGTGGTAGGACGCGGGGCACCAGGGGCGTGTTCTCGCTTGGAAATCCACCTACAATATCGCCCAAGACTTTTTTCATGTCTCATAACGCCTTGCCGGCTGAAATTAAATAATAAAATATACGCGTCGCAACGCTGCCGCTAACGTCGTTAACTTCTACGCCCCTTTTTCGCGCATTTGGCGTATCCATTCCTTTCTACATTTCTTTCGAGACTGGCTGTCTGGCTGGTCGGCTATCTCGCAATTTCCATTATTATTCTGAGATTTTATTTGATGATACGATCGTTATGGAGATATACGGCATAAAGCTCTGTAGAATCTTTCTCCGAAAAATATTAAGTAGATGCGAATGGGAATCTTTGTCGTTCATCCTTGATATTTTTGTCAAGAAAGAAAATTACGCCATAAGAAAATTGAGTTTGGAGATATTACGATTGCAGAAGGAAGAGAATGGGAAAAAGATATGTCGCAAAACTTAAATCCGAAAATAAATTATTTCTTATTACACTAACGTGTCTCAAAAGTCTTGTACATTGTCGAGACATAATGCACTAACCGCTTTATATAGTAAATATTCGTTGCATCTGTTCTTTTTTTCATCCGTATGTACCTTTTTAATTATCCCCCACACTTCGATAAATAAATCAGGTGTGAGAATCCCGCGGCTGGTACTAACAAAACAATTAGCATCGTGGCGTGTGTTTTTTTTTCTCCAAGACGACAGAGCCATATCCTTTTTAGCGCGGCACCGCCAGTTCGGTCGACGTTCGTCCAATTATGAAAACATATTTATTCTTCTGGCAGGATGAAAATGGCGTTAAGTAATCCCGGTCTGGTCAGTGATCGCGATAACGCGACGGTAACGAGGCGGTAGCACGGCTTACCGAGTTATTCCGTTTATGGACTACCGGCTCTCTTGCCTCAGTCGTCCCTCGTTGTAAGAGCCGGACCATCGAGTTCGGTATATACACCTAATAATGAAGATGTTGTTTTAATTGCCCGCTCGCGTGAGCATCCCACTAATTAACGCACTCGCCACCGGATCGCTACGCTCAGCTCGTCACGACTTTCTCCCTCCGGAGTATCCGTCGCAGCGAAAAATGATTATATTGACTGATGACTATGATGACTAGGTTCTTTAAAATCCATTTGTCGATTTAATACTCGACATTTTGAGTATTACATTTTTTGTCATTAATAAATCCGGATCTGAAATTAATTCTGTAGATCGTGTTACTTTTCAATCATGCCTTCTATCGAAACACATAAATTCAATCGTCTTTGAAATTCTTTATCGCAAGTTATTTGTTGATACTTTTATCTCCAGATTGGTTAGGTTTTGTTTTACGAATAAATAAATGCAGTGTGGTGAAAATATTTGTCAATACCGTCGAGCAGTTATAAAGGCTTGTAAAAAAAGGTGAAGTAAAAAACAGCTGTTTAACTCTCTCCTGTTTTATTTTTTCTTGCGATCGAGTCGAGATAATAAATAAAATATAAGTACTTGACTCCTGGTTTACTAAAATTTCAAAAGTATTTTACTGTAAGTATTTTACATTACGATTGTGCGGTAGCGACAACACTGTTTTAACCGTCCGGTAATCGTGCTGCATAATATCTTCGTTTTATTAAGTGCTCTCTTTCGTTAGCGCAGAAGCACGGTAACATAAATGAAACGCGTTCGTGCATTTATATTTTCCCTGAAATGAAGTTGGCGATACCGCGCGAGAGCGCGACCAGCATAAATCTTTAAGTTTTAATTGTAATTAATACGCGAGCTGCATTAACGCGCGGAGTGACGATACGCTACATGCGCGGGACTGATTCTGACCGACGATAAAATATACTGGTTTTAATGGATGCACGCTTTTAGGAAACGCGCAATAAAGTTCATAACACGATCTCATATGTTTGATATATGCGGATAAGGTTTAAGGAGAACGCGCGTAAAAAGAGCATATTACTCCTGTGATATTTAATTAACACATGCGGACTTTAATTCAGTATACTCTCTCTTCCAGAAATGTCCGAGTCGCATAAAAAGTAAGGAAAGACAAATATAATCAGCGTTAAATGTCTTTAATGGCAAATATGGATTTTATCAATTTTGACCAGATACTTTGTGTTTCTATATATCCCGAATATGTAATTTCAATTTTTCTGTAAATTTTTTAAGTGTATGAGTAATCCTTCTTTTTGAAATTGTTAATGCAAAGGGGCATACAAAAATTCAAGATGCTTTTCTCTCTACATAATTTTACAATATTAGGAATGACATAATATTTTTACATAGAAAATACGAAGGACGATCTTCATTGAATATCACAGATGAAAGTAAATCTGTCGCTTCTCCAATTTCATCATGATCGATCCGAAAACAACACGCGATATCGAATATCTCGAGTCGCGTGATATTAATCTTGTAAACAAGTCATCTGCCACAAAATCCGTGGGATCTGTTTGCGGAATTACGCAAGAACTGTCGCCATTTGTTAACGTGCGCCAAGATTTATCTTCTTCGATTCATATTTTCTCATCTCGCTTAGAAAAATAAAAGAAACGAAGAGTATTCTCTTCCTCTATTTTTCGCTTAAGATTTGTGAGCGTGTTTTTATTCTTTGAACTAACGCTTTCTGCAGCTTCCTGTGAAAAATGATACGATTTAGCAGCAAAGTAATTAGGATAGAGGGTTGTCATATAATTTTTTTGACATGCGTACGCAGAAAGGTCAACTAGGCGAGCAACATTAAGAAACAGGGTCCGCAGAGCGATTACACTCGCGCGCTGGAAGCTGAAAAAAACCACGCGGGGACGTCTGGTAGCCACGCCATCATCCGTCAGGGCTTAATTTCTCAATGAATCAAGAGCGTCTAATTAAGGAGCTTCTACCGAGCCGAGCGTGAATGGGCATTAGCATCCAGCGGGCCTGTAATTTGTGCCTCTCTTAATTAAATCATCCGTTAGCCAACCCGACTCTTCGTGAAACCGTTCTCCATCTCCTCCCTTCTTCTTCTTCTCCGGGATTTTTTTTTTGCGTTCACCCTACCTTTGCTCTTCCCCCGCCGCAGCCCGATGCGCATTTTCGGTCCCATCTTTGTTTTTCGCCGTTTGTCTCCCCTTGCTGGCCCCTCCTCTCTCTTGCATCTTCCTCTTCCTCTCTCGTCGACGTGACTATCTTCGACGCTCTCCGCACGGTAGCTTCTTTTTTCGAGAGAATGCAAACAAATTTTATGGGCGCAGCGCGTCGGTATTGGGATGAGTAACGCGCTGGTTAACGTTGGTCTCACGACGCTTCTTCTTGCTGACTTCATTCGACTCGTTGAAGACGTGACTTTTTGAAGCGCGTTTCAATCATGACAAAAAACCTTGAATTTCATAATTATCCAATTGGTGATAGACATAGATATTCTGATACTTGTCACAGCTTTATCTAATTTGGTAAATGTTTCTTGTTGTTCAATTGTTTTATTTATCAAACATTGAATTTCTATCTAAATTCTGAGATTCGTTATTTTAATATAAGGCTTGTAAATATAATTATATGTTGAGATATAGATAACTGAATTTTACGCTAAATGTAACCATATAGATAAAAATCTAACAAATTTGCAATTGCAAAAGATAGAATTATAAATTTCCAATAGTTTTGAACGTCTCGTCTCCATCGCTACCCTAAGATCTTTTCCTTCTATTTCAGCCTTGTTCTTTCCTCATCTCCTTGTTCCATCCTTCCTCCGTTCCAGGTATCATTGGCTCTCTATTTTTTGGACTTTTTGCGCAATTAACCACTCCGACTGTTTCATTGGCCCCGCACTGAATTTGCGATCTTTAGTGTGCAACGCATTCTGTAGAATTCATCGAATTTGCATCGGAGCAAGATACGAGATCTACCTGGTACGATGTTTAAAATACACGCGTTTGATTTTCGATGCCGAGAGTCTTGGCTGATTGCGGCCATCGCTTCATTAACCGACCGTTCAAGTAATCGACGCGATCATACCGCGTTTTAATCGCGACACATCGCCACTGCTCTTACGTAAAATAAAATATTATATTTTTACCTTCGTTTTTTACATATCGTAAAGAAAATATTTATATGAATTGCGGTTGATTTTAAATTGGCTGATAAATCTAGTTAAAAAAATATTTGATGACTTTAGGATATTTGATATAAATTAATCTATATATATTACTTTCAGAATTCAGAATTATCTTTATTATTAATCGCGCTAAGAAAACATCTCTCTTATTCGTAGATCTTCGAACGAGAAAATACAGATAAATCAATTTTTTGTCATTTCTTGTATCGCTCTATTTTGTTTTATCTTGAAAAAGAAGTAACGTGCATGCTCGCGATCTTTAGCATCGATCGAAGAATAGAGAGTCGATATGCCGCGAGGTCTTCCGTATATATCGAAGATCGAGACAAAAGTTTGCCAGGTACATGGGGAGACAGGCGGCAACAATGCGGAGGCCCCCCGTGCTTTAGACTTTAATATATTGCCACTGGTTGCAAGATGGGAAAAGTATTGGACCTTGTTAGGCCTCCCTGTATAAGGGCCTGATCTCGGCCTTACCTCCCTTTATACTTTCTTGAGCTTGAAGAATTTTAATACAAAAAAATTAATTTTAAATCTTGTAAGTGAAAAAACAAGATAAGATAATACAATATTTATTAAACCCAAGAGATGTTTTTATTTTCTAATAATTATAATATTTATTTTATATCATATTTATTACTCATATGAAAAAATAGACATATTTGACATATTTTTCTAGATACGAAACTTTCCGATTCTCTCTTATGAAATATTACTTGACTTTTGTAAGTTATTTTACATTTTATTTAAACGCATTCTAATATTTTAGTCGTCTATTCTCGTATCAACTAATGAACTATAGCCTTATTTATAATAAATTATTGTTTTTTGAAATATGTTCTTTTAACCATAAATCATTCTTAACAAATTGAGAAGCTAGCAATTCTCTAATCATACGTCTTCGTCATCGTGGAAGCCAATCGCTCGCCGTTCGCAATATATTAATCTTTATGAGGCACGCGTAGGATTTACGTGGGCTTTAGTCCCGGAGCCAATCAAAATCCGCGTAATCTTTAGTCGACCGAATGCAGCAGCGCAACACACGATAAATAAACTAATAAAGCGTCGGTCTTTCGAACCCCATGGATACCCGAAGGGCGACACCCTGCTTTTTAATAAGCCACTCGCCCCCGCGAAAAAAAGCACCCTACCAAAGAGCCGCTACGATGGGAAATGCACATAGTATGATAGAGATCACCGCGTGTAATCTGGCCATAATGACATTACCCGATTTACATATGGTGGGCGCAGATCATGAATTTATTGCCACCCGTTAATGTGCGTTACTGTGCATGCGAGGGATAATGGCGTAATATGTGTGTTGTCGGTTACATCTACACGACGGCTCGTGTCGGACGGTTCGATTATTAATATCCGTGGACACTAGGAGGAATGGAGCCGAGAATGCGGGAATATATTACGTGATAATGAGGCGTGCTTAATTTTGATGTAAAATTTACCTTAAGAACAGTTAATATCCGCGTTAAGGCGAATGTGTACGTGCTGAGAATTTATGTGAATCCAATGGCCTGTAAATTCAACGAGTATCTAACGTCTTATTATACATTTAGGATTCGATAATATTGCTATTGTCAAGTCATTTAAGTTGCTAAAAAATTGATCTTGTTATTTTCGTGTATGTGTAAAAAAAGTTTGACTTTCCACAAAAACTTGATGCTTCTTTCTTATAAAAATCAATTTTTTAATCTTCTCAATACGTAATAACTTCTTTCTATAATCTTTCTTACAATTTCGAATTTTCTTGGAACAGAATTTTTACGTATTAATTGATAAAACAACACTTGAAAAATATATATATTTAAATATTGTTGTGATGAAATATTATTATTAGACAGATTATGGGATATTCTGTAAAATTATTACAATTTAGCTACTTGATAGCATTATTTTAAACCAACAAAGTTGATAAACAGATATAGGTTTAATTCATATTTGTCAGGCCCGTTATATTTTGTTTTATGTAGTCTCTGTAATTTCCCACGAAATAATGATCAATCTTTCTTTCGCGAATTTACGTATGATTTTTTGCTGCACCGATTTCCTTGCAGTCATTAATTATTTTTACTGTGCGAAAGGTAAACACACGAGAAGCAAAGAGCTTATTTTTATGGAAAAGCAGCAAACGTCGGCTCGCACGATCTGATGTTTTGATCATGTTTACCAGAGGTTTAACTAGCCAGATTATCTTCCGAGACCACTTTAAATCCTCGGGTGGGAATGTAGCTGGTGATCCCTTGCACGAGGGGGAACGTGCAAGCATATGCCAGAAGAATAACGGCGAGCCATAGAAAAATAGCGTACGTCGCAGCATCACATCGAGGGTGTGTTAGGGGACAATCGCTCTCTACGGGCCTCCAATTGACTACTATTGTTATACGTATACTGCCTGCGGTATTTTTGACGCGAGCTGCGAGTCGAGTGATGGGTATCACGTGCCACGTGCACACTGTCATTCGAGTAATCATGAAAGAAAAAATTATGAATAAAGGTCTCGACTTGTATAACGTTGTAATACTAAAATCGTTTGTCTTTCGTAAAAATTGTTATATTATGCGCAAGTTTTTTTTAATACCGATTTTGCAAAATTTCTGCTACGAAGTAATTTAAAGATATACGTTGAGAAAAATATTTTGTGTGTTCTATACAAGTCCATGGACAATTTTACAAATGTTCTCATTAGCCGCTACGAGAATATCCCAATTACAGTTCCCTAAATGCTACTGATTGGTTTCAGTTACGCAAGCATATATATATATTGTACAAGAGTATTAAATTTAACTAGATATCCGTTTTTAATGATCAACGTAATATATACATTCTGTATCAGGTAGTCAGTTTCTAAATAAATTTCAGGTTGATAAATCTTGTTATCGACAAAATGGAATAATGAATCAAACACAGTAAATGCAATAATTTTAATAGACTTTACAATGTTACGCATCTATCTTTGTCTTGTATGCTCTTTGTCGATGAAAAATCTATTTATTTAATTAATATCAAATTTTTATTTTAGAATGATAAATGATTAAAATATTAATACTATATTAATACGATGCGTTATCAACACAATCTATTATCATTAAAAACATTCCTTTATCTCTCCGCATTATTATTGTTCACATATTGTTCTGCGTTCTTCTCAGCAGCGTTAATTCTTCCCTGTTTTTCATTCGTCAAATGCAACGAGAAAATACTTCTAGAGAGAAACTCAAGAGCGCGATAAGTGCTATTACTTAATGTTTTTATAAGGAGAAAAAGAGAGAGAAGAGATGAAAAGTATGTTTCACGTATTTCTTCTTACATTGATTTTTTGTTTCCGCTTGTCGGATGAAGTCAATCGAAGTGTCACGTGTACGAACCCTCGATAACTACTTAACGTGTCGTTAATTATCACGGGCAATACACAGCGTCATGCCGCGAACGAGATTGGCGCGACGCCACTTTCTTCATTATATCAATATTCTGTGAAACATATTAAAATATTTTTTACGCGATATATACTCCCCCTCCCCCTCTCTCTTTCTCTCTCTTTCGCTCTTTCGGCAAATATAATAATTTATCCGCAAAAAAAATTGCACGGTAAAGAGTTAATAACGTAAGAAGGCTCGCACAACGCACAAAGCCTGTCCCAAAAGTGCAAAGTAAGAGTGACTCGTTGATGCTCTCTTCTCGTCGGGCGAGGGGCTGGCGAGTCCGTCGTGGTGAGAGGAGGGTGATATTGGGGGGGAGTCGAAGATACAGGTGAGGCTAATGCGGAGGAATAAGAGAGAAAACAAAAGGGCGAACCGAGACGAGACCGTGGAGCCGGCATGCGCGCCCGTACTAATTACGAGGAGCATTGGCGTGGACCCTTCGAGAAAATTAAGTAGGCTTAATTAAACCGGGGCCAACAATATATATTTAAATTGGCCAGAACGTCTCTTCAATTTCTTCTCCCTTAATCTCGCGTTACCTTAACAAGCGTGATGTGTAACCGTATTGCGTTGTGCTAAGTGGTCCTCTCATTACTTTCCGTTTCGCTCTAACCGACGATTCGATCGTCAAACTCTGCCGACTCGAAATCTTACTTTACTCCAGGATTGAAAGGTTTAAGATAACAACATATTCCAAATAGGGGGAATCCGAATTAATACGTTATGAAATAATGATGCAAGCATGCCTTTAGCATATTCGGCATCGGATCTGCATGTTTTAGGTATCTTGCTGTACTCAAAAAACACGCTTCTTTTCTTAATATGGATGTAGCTCGAAAGTTCCGTCGAAAAGTATTATCAACTTAAATTCGAACGAAAACGTGAAATTGGTACCTAATCTTTGGACCACTATTTTTTGCATTTAATCGTCAGACTTCTTTTTTAACTGTATCAGGAGCAATCAAACTCTTTGAGAAAAAGTAAGAATTCTAATGATATCAAAATTCTGAAAATAAGATGTCATTTTATCGAAGTTATTTAATGCAACGTGTTTTACGTTGCATCCTGTTCATCGGGATCAAATTTTAATATATTTAATCTATACGTATTTAAATCTACGCGTGGATGTTGCATCAAATACGCATTGTATTGTTCAATTCTTGGGAAAGAAAAGCAAACCGCATTTTAAATTATATTACTTCATAGATCTTTAATAATTGCTCTGCTTGCGCCGCATTATCTTAAACGTCTAATTGCCCGCTCTAAGATATCTTAATACGCATGTCGGGTAGATGTATATGATATGATAGTTGAGTTTTTAACGCACTGAGCGGACAAGCACGATCGCGCATTGGCCAATTTATTCCTCGCACCTATAATTTTGCTGTTTTAATGAACGTTTTACCGCAGACGTACGGCGCCACGGAAATCTAGAGCTTTTATGGCTTTTTAATTATTGCACATCCGACGATCGTAAATCGATCGACATAAGATCTTAATTAACCACGTTAGATTTACTAATCGTCAAGCTAATGGGCCGATTAAGTCGCGCAAAGCCGACAATTTTCATCTGGTGTTCGCTGTCGAGAAGTTGCATCGCGTGTCTCTTGCGTTCATTAAAATACCCCAAAATGTGCTTTGGCTTTTTTACTATTTCATTTGGAAATAAAGGATAAAAACATATGTATATGTAATATATGAGAGAGAAACGCATATACTATTTCATTTTAATCAATATTTTAATCGATAATAAGTAGACAAAGTCAAATTTTCTTATAATTAACAGAATCGTAGTTCATATTATTTCTTGATTTTTTATTATATACAATATGATAAGTTATCTATACTTTATGCAAAATTCTATTGTCTGATACCATAATATGTGCGTGTTGCATTCTCGTTGAAATCTATACAAAACAGACTTTAGTCCTCAAGTGGTATCTCCTGTATCATTAACAAGAAAAACAAAGGGTGGCTGCGAGCGCGCAAATGCCTCCGGAGGCGGCTTCGTGTAAAGTCCAGCTAATAGAGTCATCCTGAGCGTAGTCGCCATCAGAAGTATCGAGAGACCGCCACAAATCATAAGATTAGAATTTTAAATTCGGCGCGGACTCTAGGCTACGCTCCGCCACGTGGTCGGATCCGACGTTGAATTCCCTCGAAATCTCGATTCACGATCTACCTTTGCGACCTCTCACATGGCAATGCAAGGGCTTGCCGAATAAAATGGGACGGTGAGGCCGGGATTTGAATAACTACCATTGTACAGACTGCGACGTAAACTCGCCGACGCTATGCGGCGGATATTTTGTATACCGTACATGTTTTATAAAACAAGCGTTTTTAAACAAACAGACGTATGGAGAGTATCGTGCTTATGCAACGACGATAATCTCGTTACTAAAACTTGATTAATTGTTTTTTATTTTAACTGATTTTTTCCGTTAATAGCGACACTCAACAAGATAGAATCGGCCGTGTTACGTGTTATAAAATGTAGAATAAAATATGAGGATATCGGTATAGAAAATATTAAAAATCAATAATTTCTTCAATAATTTTCTTTCTGCGTTTGCCTTATCTGTTTTTATAAATTCATATTTAAAAGATTGAAATATATACATGCGTCTATTAGACGTAAATTAATCAAAGCTTAAATTTTTGATACGTTAAATTTAGCAAATTAAGACGCACCTGCCACGTAGTGCTTGAATTGTCATTATCCTTTCGCATGATTACGATATTAACGGCGATCTATCATCGGGGCAATCCAACGAGCTTAACCGGATGGTTAGTGCGTGTAACGACGGCGGAACCCACGCGTCCAATCAACGTATTTCTTCGTCGTAGGTAGCACGGTTCCCGAGCAATCCTGCAAGGAGAGTAAAGAAAAGCCTAATCAGCATGCGGCCCGTCCAGCCAATTAGAAATACTCTGTTTTACCAACTGTCACCGAGGATCGCGTATTGAGTTGTATTGGCCGAGTTATGTTCGCTTCGTTAGCCGGCAATCCTCTCCGGCCACCGTGGGGCCCTGCCGCCTCCTCGTTCGTCGTTCGTTCCCCGCTTACTCCGGTATACGCGCATACACACGGCTGTGCCCCTCGCGTTCGTATACGTACGAGAGCCGCGTGAACGCACCGGGGCACACACATCGTTCTACAGGCTCCTCGTGGCTACACGACGGACTCACCTCTGTATGGGCCGGTGCTTGATTTACGGCCGACGAGTCAGCGGACTTCTCTCGGTAGTAAGAGAGACTGCTAATAGTCCCTCCATGGCCTGTGCGCCTACCTCGCAAATATTCCGCTCTCTAATTGGAATTGATTAGGAGGGCCCCGGCGCGTCGCTCCGCGGAATAAAGACGGAATTGCTGGCCGGCCAACCATTGACTTCCGCGCGTTCTTCGTCGCTCTCTTTTCACCGATCGCGCTCGCTCGTCTTACCCCCCACCATACCCTTTATGGTCCACGACTTCGTCCACCGTCCTTCTTTCTGTATCTCCAAAGAATCAAGATAATTGACCGTAGGTATAACGTTCGAAGATCGTTACTGTATCCTTGTCGTCACAGAGAAAAAAAGAGGAAGGAGATCACTTAGAATGGTACGCGATTACTCAACTTCTCTTCCGCGGGATATGCTGACAGAACTCTCAATTCCGTTATCAAAATAGGCAGTAGTGAATATATCAAGCTATAAATCGTAAAACTTTTGTATTAAAATATGAGAATACTTCATACTGGATAACATATGTAATTCCCAATTATGTAAGACAATGTCTAGTACATAAGAACATCTTTAAACAACTTTTTTTTTCTATATTTTGATCTTTTTACCGATGCATAATTTGCTTTATCGAGCATTCAAATCTTGATACACGTATTACTTCTTTGATATTGATGAATATTCGGATACTGCAGATTTAGCGAGAAGACTCTCCTCGTTATAAGAAGGAACTGATGTTTGAGAGCGGAGAAATATGCAAATGATTACGTTCACGTCTGATCAAGGCACTTTTAGCGAAAGGAAGCCTCCGAGATGCGTACGTTCTCTAGCTCGCCCCCTGCTTCTCTCCCGTTGTCTCTCTTTCTCTCTCTTCAATTCTCCTTGCATAGCAGCTTGGGTTTTGCCCGGGGACGAGGCTTCCTTCATTTTATTTTCGCGTCCGAGACGGGCTCGTTTGCTATCTCAGTTCAACGCTAACGAGCCTGTTAGCAGCAATTATTCTAATTAATATCTCCCCCATTGGTGGGCGACGAGAAGAGGGTCTCCACCCTATCCCGCGGTCACTCCCGAGGCTCTCTTCTCTCTGGCCGGCTCGTCCCGGGCCTCGTTTCGCGTGGATGGTGAGCGTGGAGGGTGAGAGATGCGTGCGTGGGCACGCGAGAGCGACCAAGAGAGCGAGAGAGTCTATCGGCGGACTTTACGACGCTTCTCGTGTGGTTTTTGCGTCTGCCGCGTGATTGGCTATTACCGTCTCTTCCTCTTCGGTTATATACCGCGCCGCAGCTCGCCACGCAGGATTGAGTCTTCTTCGCTTTTCCCTCCTTTTGTCTCTTCCTTCCGCGGCGCCTCCGAGCGGCGAAAAGGAGCCTAAGATGCTGCGCCCAGTTTACAGTGGGATAGAAAGAAGAGGGGGCGGGGAGGGTGGAGGCGAGGAAAGAAGCCCTTCCGGGCCTTACCTCTAATTGTATTTGCTTTCGCGTTTAAGACTTTTTAAGCGGACACGTACCCCGTGCCAAAGAAAGGGGAAGAAGAGACAGGCCCGATCATTATGCCAGCGGTCGCAGGTTTAACAGCGAGAGCGCCCCAAGCGCCCATCTTATTCCGTCTTGTTCCATTCGTCGCGCATGCTACTTTTAGATCGTTCTCACGAGATGATACTTAACCTTCACGTAATTACGCTCGGCACCGATGAAACACGTCAAATTATTGTTGCATCCCGCGAAGAGCCAATGGAACGGACGCGAATCAACTTTGGCTACGCCAATGGCCCTTTCTCTGTCTCTCTTTCGAGTTCTTCCGTTCGTGAAGCTACATGGACTTTAACAGGAGCCCAATTGCATCGTCGGATTTGCGAGCGATACGTCTGGCACGCTCGAACCAATCCGATTGAAGCTAATTTGAAATTTTAAAGCCGTTCGGGGCATCCTCGAGGGTCGTTGAAAACAAAACAGGAAGGAGCGAGCAACATCGCGAATGGTATGGAGGAAACGAAAGCGAGAACGAGCGTCGCCGAGGATTCGAGGAAGAAGGAGAAGGAAGGAGGAAGAAGAAGAGAACATACGAAGGATAAGAAGAGGAGAGTGGACGGGAATGAGTGCAGGTCTCGCGATACAGAAAGACAAGAAAGATAGGAAGGGAGAGAGGACTATGAATCTGAGAGGTAGAGTGAATTATCGTGATATTTAAATTAACAAATGACATTCTGCATTACCATAGCCTGTTCGCGGATTTAGTATAGTAGCGACCTTGAATTCTTTGGTCGTTGCCGAGAAACAAAGACATCTAACGCTCCATTGATCTATCGACCGATGAATCTAGTGACTCTTTTCAGATTTCAAAAATAATATGGAATAATACAGATACACGGGAAAAATTTTCGTCTTTTATTGAATGGTATCAATAAAATAATCATTTTGACTAATTTCTGTTCCTCTATCTTTTTCTTTACCGTTTATTATGTACAGTTTAACGCTTGACTTCATATATGTACGATAATCATCAGAAATAAATGATGAGCATAGAATAAGTAGAAGAAGAGAGAAAAAGAAAGAGGAATTTACCGCTTGGAGAAAGTTGCGATGAAACGCGAATAGGATGAAGAATCGCGAGAACAGAAAGAAAATAATAGCCAGCGCGCGCATTGCCGATGAAAGAAAGGGATACAAAAAAGATCTACGTCCCAGGACTATGAACGCGAGAAAGAACGAACGAGGAGAACACGGGAGCCAAGCGAACGGGAAGACTCGACGAGACCGAGACAACGGAATATAAGGACACAGAAGGAAGGGAGTCTCTCAGCGAGCGAACAGTGGTGGCTACGTTGCACGGTGTATACCGAAGCCTGGAGATCTGGCGACTTAGATAGCAGGGTGATCTGTGAGGCCCGGTGTGTGGTACCCCTTTCGCGAAGCGTTCTGCACGCTTTTGCGAAGAGGGCTGCGCGATCGGGCGAAGCAGAGCGCGGCCAAGGGGGACGCGACGAGAGGAAGAAGAGCGGCGGGAAGGAGGTGACGAGGAGAGAGGGCAGCGTGTTCCTCGTGGACCCTCCAAGGAGGCCTCTCGAGGAGAACTCAGGATTGAGACGTCGTGGCCTCTTTGTACCGCGCCGTGATGCTTTCGGAGCATCGTATTTACGAGTAACGCCATGTAACCGTGCGCCTGCGAGCGTATTTTCCTTTCTCCTCTCTGTGCCTCTCGTTTCCACACCGTGATAACTCTCTTCGTCGATTCCTCTTCCCGATTCCGCGCGAGAAGAGAGATAGAGAGAGAAAGAGCCAGGGCTCGCCCCTGCACGCCCGGAACGCATTTGAATTCGAAGAAAAGGTATGGTCGGCAGGACGACCAACACTGGCTTAGTTTATTCTAGAGAGGAAATCGGGAGATTGATTCTCTGTGCAAGGAGGATATATCGGAGGTAGTCGATAAATGCCGACGACGCACCGAGCCGCCATAGAAAAAGGCCTCTTCCATAACAATAAGCTAATAGCAGCATTTACCTCTATTTTTATTTAGTCGTCAAAATTTTGCTTAAAATATATATATCAGAAATTCTAGAATTCTTTGGAGAGAATCAGAACTCTATATCCATTATATCTCTTTAAATTTATCGGTAGCAAAATTCTAAAAATAGACTGATTTTAGATAGATTCAGAAAGATAGGCTTTATAATTGCTTAACGTCTATTGGCGCTTTGCAAATATGGAAAATGATAGAAACGTCATTTAATCTTTTGTCACGATAAAAATCTTCATGTAGCCTTCGCGGATGTTCCGAGAAGGAGAACTGGGATTGAGACATCGTGGTCGGTTGTAACGGCCATGATGCTCTCAGAGAATCGTATTTACGATCAGCTCTACGTACACTCACGAACCTTCTGCCTTCTCTTTCCTCTTTCCGATACGCGACTTGGCTCGATCCCGACTACGTCGCATTTGAATTCGAAGAAAAAGTACAATCAGTGACGAGAGTGCTGTGGCTCGTTCTATCGTAATGAAGAAGTAGAAACGTAGACTTGACAGATAAGTGTTTTTAGTTTCCATCAGGTTTAAAAAATAAAAGTATTCTTTTACATTTTCTGTAAGATTTATACTTTTTGACCTAGGAAGCATAAATGATGATTACGAATTTTTCAAAAAATTTTGTTAATTTGAAGCAATCTATATGTATGTATCGATCCGTCTTTCTTCTTGATCAGGAGAAATTACGATTTATACATTTATAGGTAACGAAAAATATTAATATTTTAAATGGAAAATCTAAAACCATGTAAAAGCTAACGGTATTTGAATGAGGATGACGAATTCTCGATCGTAAGTTGCTCGTCGACGAAATTGCAAGAAACCGGAGACGTCGTGATGTTGTCATCGCTGTTGACTGCACCTTGAGGGCGCACATAAAGACGATTTAGTACTGCAGATTAACGCACGTTCGCGGGATTCTATGATTAGAAACAGGCCACGCCCCACGTCGGCTGTCGTATTCTGAATTTGTTGTATGATTTCCGAGTTTTCTCGCTCGTATTTACGAATCGATCGGAGACGCACGTATATTTTTAGTTATCTATAGAAATTCAAAGCCAGTATTTTGCATATATAATGTCTGTAATCTCGCTCGTGATTATAACTGACCTTATTAAAACAGACTTTCTCTCAATCTAATTTGAAATATTTTTTTTTAATATATGATTTTGAACTCGTATCTCTTCATGCGGAAGATTTTTATCTCTGTTCTTTCTGTCTCATTTAATTGCTAATTGAACCGATCGCGTGACTATCGTCACAATAATAGGCATAAACTTTATTCCTCGTCGGTACGGGCGTACTGAAAGTGTTGAAAAGGCCTTTTATCATCAGCGACTATAAGCTGGCATCGTGAACTCGTCTAATCTATTGGCTCCGAGGGATTAATTACTCCTACGTAAGTCCATACCGTCGCGGATGATCGGCTCGAGGGTGGCCCGTGCACGAACAAATCGCGCTCTCATCTTCGATATCTCAGCCAGATTGGTCGGGCGGCCGCCTTTGACGCAGATGACTGGCTCTAATCCGCTAAGTTAGACAAACAAATGACAATGGAGATCGATTATCTAGCCATCGACAGAGATTGAGACGAGGGAGAACTCTCGAAAAAGAATGGGAGAGATAATATACAGAGAGATTTGCCCGTTTCGCTCGTATTGTCGATATAACGCGTGCGTTATCGTAACGGACTCGGCAGGTGGACGCGATGACATCGAATAACCATACTAATTGGTATTAATCTAGAGGCTAATTATTCTTTGTGTGACAGGAGAGAGTGCTTTAGGCGCTCATCTAAAATTTTAACGATCCATAACGAAATTCTGCTTCGATATGTTTGGAAACATATTGATATATTAAAGATCGAGTATACTGAAAATATAAAATTGTACGTACAGAATTGAAGATCATATTAGATATCGTCTTAAACGGAAAAGTTAGTTTTACAATCGTGACTGTTATAATTGTTACAATTTGATCCACCTATAATAACAACGTTAAATATATGAAGCGATCCATAAAACTTTCGACCGTAACGGTCACTGCTTCGAGAACCATACGCACATTAAATTTGATGTTTCTCAGAGATTCCAGCATGAATTCTTCCTAAAGGAGTAAACTCTCACAGAGATATATATCTCGAAGATGCTATAAACCATCATATAGAACGTCGCATTGCTGTTATAGGCTCACGATCCTCTCACGAATGATACCTGTATTTCTTCCACCGGCATAGATAGCAAAGGAAATTATTTTAACGATGACAAACGACTCCGCGTCGGTTACTAATCCGCTGAAATCTCTGAGGAAAGTTTAATTTTTCCGCCACACCCCCCAGTGCGAGATAGAAAACACAAATTACTCCGGTTCGAAATATACGTCGTTGGCTCGTCGGGAGTGGAAGGTAGGTCAGATCCGAGTTAAAAAGCGATTTTTCTTCCAAAGGGTGGCTGATCTATTGTAAGCTAGGTTCCTCCCTTCTTCACCTCTTACCTGTTCGATGATTCCGCGTAGGAGCGAACTGATCCGTCGCGTCGCGAGCGGTCATCTGGAAAATTTCTCAACCGACTCCCACGTGGAGAAATGTTCTGTATATGATTTTATTAAGCCCTCGTCGACGTCCCGTCCCGATCTAGAATTTCTCAGGATCCTCAGGCTTTAGTGCGCTGTTTCGGCCATCTTGACAAGACACAAAGCGATCTCGGACAAGCAGAGCGAAGTTATGTCATCGTGGCGCGGCGAGTCTCGTCGAAGGGACTCACCTGCGTCTTGTATTCATCGGTAACCTCTTAATCGACCGTAAAAAAGCTACTCAAAGCGCTCAAAGGAGAGTCACTTGAGTGTCATAAAGGCGCTTATGTTCGCACCACTGTGACGTTTAGCTCCAATTTTCTTTGGCTACAATAGTAACTCCAAGAGCGAATGTGATCCCGGCAAAACTCAGATCAATATGACACCTGCTCGCACTCAAATCGAAAGCGTCGAAAATAAATGGCACGCAAATTTGTAGAGAAATAAAGAGTTTGAAGTAATAAAATACGCGCTAATCTATGAAATAAGTAAGTACTGCTGAGAATACATTTTTTAATCTTATTTTTTATATGATGTTTTTAAAAATAAAAGAATTAACTAGGCAATTAAGATGTTAAATAAATACGAAAAGGTATTGCATATTCTTCTAAAATATTCATTTAATAATCTCTTTAACGTTGCACGTTTTTGAATAATTACCAAAATTTACATATTTAGATATTAAAATACATTAACTGAATTTTATATTTATTGAATCTTATCAGCTATAAGAAACCTAGGGAAGGGAATACTAAAAAATTGATAATAAAATATATAAAATGAAAAATAAAGGGCTCTTTCTGCAATAATATTGAAAGGCAACTTTCTAATAACAAGAAGAAACGCTTGCGGAATGAAATATAGAAATGAAGAAAGAGAGGACGAGATCATTGAGTGAAAGAGTCCAAGTTGTGGAGGAATAGGCCGTGATTTTGCGTCGCTTTCTCGCGGTGAGCAATCAATAACTGCGGTCTCTATGACAGGCGACGCATACGATCGTGCAGGTGTTGGTACCGGTAACAGGGCACCGCACGAAGAGCCGACAAAGACCCCGGCAATGGGCGAGTTGCATTCGGCATTTGTTTCTGGGGATACTTAGATCGTAATCTCTCCGATGCTCCGTCTTCGGTGGTTGTTATATGCGCTGTCTTTACCACCCCTCCGCCGATCTTAAATTCAACGTGTCTCCCTTCGCCCTACACCGATGCGCCTGTTGTTCTTCGCCGTTTCTGAGAAACGAAATGTGGCGAGTCGGCTACGTCGAATCATTTGATAGTGATATAATTAATCGTAACTATATTACAATTAGAATGTTTGATAAAATCAAAATGTAAATGTTATATTTTACTAACAATAAGTTGATATATAAAATCGCACGACAGACGAAGATATTATTGAGTTAAATGATTAAATTATTTAAACATAAGGCACAAGATTGGAAGTTTTTATTAAGATATATTAATAAAAAGCAGGATAAAAATCTTGAATTTTATTTACATGCGTAAAGTAATGCATATGGAATTTTTATTTTTATTGATTTATATCACTATTCGAATCGTTCGAGCACTTTAAACTTTCTCACGAATATATCTCGATTTGCTTTGCTCTGATCTTTCACGCGAATATATAGATAACTCGCAGTCTTACTGGATTTGCGCACACATTCGAAGAAGAATTAATTAGGCGATCGCGCACAGCGGCGGGATCGAAATCGCCGATCCCGTGGCTTCCGATTAACAGCAGTGGTAGTCTCGGGTAATTAGTAGGTACCTACCGAACAGCGTCTGCAAGGTGAACGAGCATTACCATGCTTAATGAGTCTCGGAGAGGGAGTAAGAGAAGAGCCTCGGTTATGGTACACACCCTGGACGTGTTGTTCTATCTCTACTCGATCAAGCGACAAGTCGAAAGGCTATACGTGGTGATAAGAGTGTTTTACATGTGGAATAGAAATGAGTTTGACATAGCTTTTCTAAGTAAAGTCTAAATTTTCTAATAATAATAATACAAAAATAAAAGATTTCTAATAGGCAACAAACGGAGCTTAGAATCGATCCGAGTTATCGATACCGCGTCGCGCGTCACACTGTTTTGCGGCACCGTGCCGGAGATATGCGTTGATAATTGACGTAGCAGATCGGTCAGCGGGGTCTTGGAGAGCCCAAAGACTCCTCTCGGCGACTAAATAGCCGTGCGATGTTCGAGCACGGGCCGAAAAGACATTCGTATCAATTATGGGAGGTAAAGTTTCAGTGCCCCGCTAAGGAGTCCACGGTGGAGACAGACCAGCGCCTTTCGAAGGAACTGGCCCGCTATATTTTACCCAGCGGGGTACCATCCTCCCCCTCCCAACCGCTAAAGAGTATTCTAACCTGCGGTCTTGTGCCAGACCGTCCTACGTTCCCTTTGTCCTTCTCCATCTTCGTCCCCGTCTCTCTCCGCCGTCTCGTCGGCATTCCCTCGGCTCTCCTCCCCCTCTCCGTCCTCTCTTCCGTACAAATTAAATTAATTTTCGAGCAGCGAACATTATTCTCTTATGAATTCTACCGCAGCCCTGTGACCCACGGAATGGAGATGTTTTCACGTCCCACTACTCGCAGTCTGGGCCCCAGAAGTAAGATTCGGTCTAAAAGCCATTAGTAAACCGCAGTTTTGCTTGTCCATCTCGCTCTTTTCTTTTGAGCTTTCTTCGCGTCTTTTATCCGTAGATCGCTCCTTTTTTTATACGACACTTATCATGATGATAGCGACATTTTAATTCACATAATGCACCTAATTGAAGTGAGAAATAATTTCTAAAGAGAGATTTCTAGAGAGAGAGAAAAGTTTTCAGATAAAAAATGAAAAAGTTATACACATAAAAACATTTTATATTCAATACATTACCTAAATATATACAATATAGTAACATTTAAATGATTAATTTACGATTAAAACATGTTAAAACAGAAAAATCTTTTGATATGTGTATATCATTAATCAGAGATACCTATTTATGTCCTTCATTGTCTCTTCTATTTTTAAATAACTCCAAGATACGATTACTTAAATATCTATCATATTATTCGGGCTTTACGAAAATACAGAATAGACAGCATATTATACATATACGTATTGAGATATGTAGAACAAAGTTTTTCAATGAAACTCTGAAGAAAAGAGTCTTTCATTAACGAATGAAATTAACGATTCGAAAACTATGCTTGTATATGAGGGTTCCGACAAGATGATAAGGCGGTCCAGCAAGCTGCCAGCTTAGAGACGATAAGCAATTTGTAACGTTCGAGCTGGTGAAAAAAAGGAAGAGTAGAAAATGCAGCGACAAGCAGAATGGAACGGGTGAAGAGAGACGGGAGGAGAAGATCAGGGATGAAGAAGGAAAAAATGAGACTCGCAGTTAACAGAGCCGACCAACAGATACGGTCTCGGGTCTGGCTAGTGATAAAACATAAACGTTATTCCCGCTTGTGTAATTTACGTCTAAACTATTTAGATAAGCCACTATCGCGTTTACAGCCGAGACATAAACGCAGCCTCCCCTTACTCTTTCCTCTCTTTCGTTTTTCTCAACCGATATCCGTATTTACGTAATCTCGTCCCAAGCCTTTCGATCTGTTCGAACTGCATCGCATGTCATATCTTCCTCTGAAAACAACAAATTGGTATTTCTAACGAAAGAGCAAGTCAAATCTTACGCCTCGATGAATCTTAATTACACATTCTGTCTTTGAATAATTATTGCAACATTAATTTGATATTTGGGTTTTTATTTATCATTAAACTTATTATAAACATTGAAATTTATAATAAAACTGCTCCAGATAAATTCAAATATATATCAATAATCAAAGTATACGAATTCTTTTATGTACTTTTTAAATTATTTTATATGTATAAAATAATATACAATGTTAACTTCCTTTGTGTCACGTTTTTAAACATAAAGTTTGGAAAACGCTTATCGAGCACACGTGAAGTGACCGATCAAAACAGCCGCTCGTTCCGAAAGCTTAAACGACGATAGCGCTCGAGGCTATATTATTAAAGATGAGCTCGTAACAATATCGAACCGACAGACAAATTGGACCACCCTGGGCAATACCCCCTAGTGCACCTCAGCACACGCTGTCCAAAGTAAAAAAAGCCTACGGATGCTACCAGCTGAGATATCGAGATAATGACGATGCCGAGAGGGGCGCTCGTCTTCCTCGTCAGGAATTTGGCTACAAGATATGTTCGATGATTTGTCTTTTCGTAGAGGCAGCGTTCCCTTTAAGATTTCATCGAACTCTGTCTCTTAATCAATGTTATGAAAGCCATATCGCGACGGATATATCAATGTTGCCTTATATTAATAATTAAGACGTAATTTTTGGCTAATTGAAGTATTTCGTCAAGACAGTAATGCAATTTCTGCAAAGACAAATAGCGGAACTACATCAAGAAATGCGAAATAAATATTGATAAAAATTAGTAACTGGCTTTTTGGAAATTTTGCGAAATAGCTATTAGTATTTATAAATTTTTAAAATACTATAGTCTATATACGCAATAAAAAATTCGTTAATAGAAAATTCCATTTTATTTCATTTATTTGTAGTGTTATAAATATAAAAGCGTAGATAAAGTTATCTTAAAGCACAGTAACTAATCGGTCTCGTAATTCTCTTCCTTGATCTTTAATACAAATCTGATGGAAACTGACTGCATTATTGATCAGCGAAATGCCAGACCGAGGAGAAATATGTTCCCGCTCGTAGCTAATCTAAAACAACGAACGCGCGATATGGGTACAAAATCGGATCCCGTCGGAAGGGTACGTCCCATAAATAAGGAACTCGGATTTCGAGAAATTCAATAAGCGGACATTATCGAAAAGAGAAACGACCGACCTATGCTCCGGCTGACAGAAAGCAGTCTCCATCAGAAAAGTCGATATCTCAATTGGCCGCGCTATCGGACGTTAATGAATTTTCAACGGCGACCGCCTAATATTACAAAATTAGTACGGCGCTCGTTTCGTCTATTCGGCCCTGATGTAGCAAGAAGAAGTCGGAACCGTATTTCCGAGGATCATAAATCATGAAAAATAGGCACGAGAAAGATCGTCGGTAAAAAAAGAAAAAACGATCGAACGGTGCGACAGGAAGAGGAAAGGTGGATATCAGATTAAAATTCTCGCTCTTTCTCATACTGCCTCCTTCCCTCGCGCTCCGCACGTTGGCGGATGAATGTGGCCCTAAAGAATAATTAAAGCCGCGGCTGAGAAATTTGCGGCGCTGAGAGCTCGCCATTACGCACGTGGAGGGAGCTCGGCAAATCTTAATTAAAGTTTACGGCGTGTAATTTGGTTTGTTCTTCGCTTGACGTTAGATTGGATTTAATCGTATGACTTTTATCTTTTCCCAGAGCAATTGAGTGTAATTTTAGGTAGTTCTAAATCGAGCACAGGTTCTTGATTTTACGGTGGTTATACATATCGCTTTTAATTTTAGAGTACACAATGATAAATACTCATTAAGCGAAAATTATTAATGTTAATAGTACTAGTGAATATCTATATGAATAATCTTAAAATTAGAAAAGCACAGCTACTCACTTAATCATTGAATAGAAAAAATTAATTATTTTTAAAACAGCCTAAAACGTGTGACTATATATTTTATAGATTTATGAAAACTGTATAGATATTTGCAAAATAGTTTGTAATATTGAATTACAGAATGTCTTACGCGATAAAAGATGGTAATATATGCCATCTGCCTACGGAGATGAGTACTGTTCTTTCAGTAAACGACTTATCTTCTTTAGAAACGCAAAATTTACACGGGTGCTTGTAAAATATTTTTAGAATATATTTATAAATTATATGTATGCCAAAGAATATATAAAGGAAAAAAACATATTTTTAATTTAATTTATATATATTACCGATCTGTTGAACATATCTAACGTTGGTAACATGGAAAGTATAGAAGGTATATCAACTGCAGAAAATTTACTATATCTTGGTATAAAATTACAAAAATATTATATTTATAACTTGATAAAGAAATGTCTCGTGAAGAAATTTTAATAATTCCTAAATCCATATTTTTGGAACATTGATCTACATAGGATATTTGTGTGTACAAAAGGAGTTTAATACTTTCTCTCTTAATTTTAATTATTTATTGATACTGACTTCAACATTTTGCATTTGAATTCGCATTTGCAATATTTTAATAACAATATGAAGCTATCAGTTTTCAAAAGAGATCTACCTAGAATCAATAACAAGTTATCAACACTTTTACTATCGATACTTTACCGATGGCTCGAATACTCTTCTTATTACATCGCTAATTTTCATGCCATTTTATATGTTATATTTGTTTATCTACTAAAAAAATATATAAAAATGGGTTAAAATTTATCATATACATACGTACATTATTTTATGTTAAATATAATTTAACTTAGAAACAGGAAGGAAATATGTTATAAAGATTATTTATTTTTTGTGAATTGATAAATTAATAGAGATTATTTTTGTTAGAGAATTTTTATATAAAAAATACATATGTTAATATTGTTAATAAAGTTGAAATCACTATTTTTTTAAAAATTTTCGATTTCAAAATGCTCTCTTAATTTTGATGCGTAATTTATTAAAAAGAATTGTGTATTGCTATGCTGCGATAAATCTTACATCCTGGTTTATTTATTTATGCATTATTAAACTTATTATAAAATAATAAAAAAATTTTAAACCGTTTCAGATAAATTCAAATTCAATAATAATGAAGAAGCTAAAAATTTATTGGTTTAAAAAAGAACTTGTAAATTTGTATAAAAAGAAAAACATTATAAGCAAAAATTAAGTTTGTTGACATGATAATCTTGGAGATAAGAAAAGGACTGGTTATCCTTTACAAGAGAGCCATCGTTTTCCCACGATGTTCTCTCTTAATCATATAGAGCACTTTAAAATTCGATAGAAGGATTAACATATCGGCCTAATTAAAATTTTACGGACAAAGGATTAAACAATAAGCAAGTGTAATAATAAACGAACAAATAATCTCAGAATATTGATTTTTTTGTATTTTTTTTTAAATGATTAAAAATTATTGCAATAAATTTGTATGAAAATAATAGTTAAAAAATAGTGTGACACATTGCGTGTCAACGGTTTACAATCTGAAGAATATGCCTTCAGTTTTAAATGTCGAAAAGTTTTATCCCACAATCCTTATTTTCGAATTAAGCTCTGGGTTTCCCAGGAACATGATTTTGAAGAATGACACTTTGATTACCGAGAATTGAAAGCTAATTGTCCCGTTAGCGTGACATCTGACACGGAACAGAGGAGGAGCGTGTCATAATTTCGACAGGGTGATTTTGCTGTCAGTATCAGGACTCTCTCGGGTAACGGAGTTAAAGCACAAACAAAACAATGCATTTTTCCCCGGGTAACAGGAGGAGGAGAAATCCTCCTCGGCCCTTTTCGACTGCGCGACTTCGACGAGTCGAAACTAACATAATCCAGACGCGCTTCTAGAGGCGCCCGGAACCCTTGACGCACCCGTGGCTGGAATTCGAAAAATCGCCCCCTCGAAACTCGAACTTGATGCAGCGCATTTAGACATATACATACATATCTTGCTGTCATAATTTATATATACATATATGTATATATTTCTATATATTTATAGTACTTGATCCCCGTATTTTAAATGCAATATTGTTTCTAAAATCGAAAGATTGATCAAATCTGTATCGTTAGAAATTACTTTAAAAATAAAATATTGTTATATTAAATTTGTTTAGCTATTTCGTTTTTATGTTTTGTTAAATGGTACAGAATATAGAAAATTAAACTGAATGTTTAAGTGATTATATTCTATATTTTAAAAAAGACATTATATACTTTAGAATTCTACTACATTATTTTTTATTTTATTTTGCATCGTGATTTTTAATATCTTTATCTAAACGAATTGTAGTCGTATCGATATTTTTGAAGTATTTCACATAGCAATTCTATAAAATAGCCACCATAGTGAAAATTATGTGACGTAAGTAAAAAATGAAAAGAATAATCAAGTGTCACGCGAAGAACGTCAATATAAAGAATATCATAAAACGGTTATTCCCATAAAGTTTTCTTGTTAACTGACGCGATCTTATTAATGCGCCCTGTTAGTCACGCGTGTAATTATATATACACGCACAAGAGCGCGGCGCGTGCGTGGACATACGTTGAGCTTCATGCGTGGTAGGCGCCAAAAGATAGCAAGGCAGGCGCCTTCTTAACTGTGGGAAAGAAGCGCCGGCGTCTGGAAAGTCCTGCGGAGGCGCCGCGCCGTGTGAGCGTCCTCACGAATCTATTAACTAACTTTCGCTTGTTTTTCGTTCAGCTACAGATAACGATAACGTTGTTCCTTGGTGAAACGAACAATGAGTGTTCTCGGGAATATATCTTTCGCAATGCAAAATCATAACTTTGGCGTTGTAAAAACCTAGTGTATCAAATACGATTATTTATACATATGACATTTTGAAAATTTATTGACTGTCAACTGTAAGGTAAAATTTAATTACCACGGAATTCTGGGTCTTAATTGCGTTAGCTTGATCAAGAGAATGCTACGAGATATTTACATTATTTAAATTTACGTTATTCTATGATGCATTGAAATTGACAACCGAATAATCAGGTATCCAAAATAAGCAGAATCGTTGCACTTTGATTGCTCGCACGCTAAACTGAGGTCGTGAAAAGAGATCTCGGTATAATGCGGTGTCCAGTTGCAAGACGGACCCGTCCGTGTTGCCGCATAAATGGGCCCTTTGTGCTGTCGTCTCGCATCTAAATAGCCGCATGCGGCCTCGGATGCCCTATCCGTGTAGTATAGTTTATAGAAAAATCTCGCACGGTGGCGTGTATTGGCCAAGCACGTGGGGGGTCTCATGCCGCCCATGGTGAGCCGTCTGCATTTTCGGAATCTGCTCTTTTTCTTACCACTATCGATGACTGCTACACATTACTAGACAATGCCAGATGAACGTTACTGTAATAGACCGGAAGAAAATCTTACAGGTGGAACCTGAGAAAAAAGCTAACGTAGGTTTCGGCCCATTACGCAAAGGAAAGTGTCTCAGTCGGTGTCAACAATATAATTATCGTAAGCATTTTCGGAATCTGCTCTTTTTCTTACCACTATCGATGACTGCTACACATTACTAGACAATGCCAGATGAACGTTACTGTAATGGGCCGGAAGATAATCTTACAGGTGGAACCTGGAGACAAGCTAATATGGTTTCCGGCCCATTTACGCAAAAGGAAGTGCCTCAGTTGGCGTCAACAATATAATTATCGTATAAAGTTTTCCTTCTTCGTAGGTTTTTAATATAAACAACAACATAATTTTAGGATATCGCTTCATCAGATATTTGAATAATATTGATTAATGAGATTAATTTCTTTGATTTTGAAATTTATATTATTGTAAATTTTGTTAATATGTTATATGTACGTATTTAAGAAAGATCCGTGAATTAAATGTTAACCTGTGCATTCAACTTCTAAATGCTAAAGATACAAGCATTATATTGAACGAATAACAAATATACCTCTATTAATATTGTCACCTGTAAAAGAAAACGCTTTAAGACACAAAAACAGCGAAAATCTGAAAGACGCACTGTTGTCTGCATATTCGAGCTTGCAGACTTGTAAGACTGCAGATGAGGATGCTCTCTATTGAAGAGGTCAGACTATATGCATTTCCGCGCTCAAGCGCATCGAGACTTTTGTCGTTTTCCCGAGTGAGTGGGCCAGACAATTGCATGTATCTGGATGTCTAGACGGTGGGTCGTTTCACGTTTTCTGTTTCAAACAGAAATCACATTAATTTGAGTCTTTTCCGTTGCTTAGTGTCGACAATTGCCGACGGAGAGCATTCACAGAGAATAAATTTCTCTACTTTTTTAAAACATTTACTTTGTTTTTAGTTATTTACTGTTATTTGATGTATTATTCGATAAATATTTCTTATTTGATCATTAATTATAAAGTCTTCTTTTACCTCAATTTAATTCAATTAGAAGAAATGCTATATTAATTGAGATCCGCGGCTATATCGCAAATCTATATTTTTTTTAATTTTACCAAAAGCAGCAAATTTAGAAAAATTAAAGAAAGAGATATTGTTTTTATGAGTTATTTATTTTATAAAATTTATTTGATTTTTCCGTTTGTGCAATGAAATATGACACATTTTACATTTATTCTATTGAATTCTATTTTAATTTTTGTTATAATTTGCAATGAGCTTTATGGCTATCCGAGGGCATGCACGATGGTTGAGAAAAAATACCAATTAATTACACTGCGCGCTGCTTCCAGGAAAAACGATGATGATTAATCGAGGGAGAACGAGAGGGAACGTATTGCGCAAATGATCGTTTAATCGTTGCTTTTAGAAACACGACTCGCAGCATGTTTCGATTGGTCGGATTCGTCTCGTATAGGCGGGTCTTTCGTACTCTCCTCCGCCTTGCGTTACCAACGACTATGGCTGTCGCGACGCAAAAAGATATTTTGCTGTCTTCTCAATTATTCAGACACTTCCGAGGTCAATAATTATTATACGTTGCAGTCGTTGCTCTCATTTCGATTGTGCTTTTTATACGATTTCTGTCAAGAAGAATTGAAGGCCCAACGTTTTTTAATCAGCCAATTAAAGTTGATTCAACTGCTTGAATAATAATCAATATTGATTTAAAATGTTTTGTGATTTAAAAAAATATATAAATTTATATAAAATTTAAATCTATTTATATTCCACATCACACACAATTGTGAAAAAATTTAAAAAGCTGTTCAAAAATTTATTTATTTAAAATTTTAGTAATAATCCTAAATCACTGTTGAATTAAAAGTCTGTGGTATCTAAAACATTTATAACAATTCTTATTATTCGTCTTATAAGATTTATTCTAATGTACATATGTATATTTAAAAGTCACTTGAAGAATTAATATCTTCTAATGTTAATTCAGAAATATTATTACAACATTTACGTAATTTAAAATAATGATATATTTTCCAATGAATTATTCCGTAAAAATTTCAACACATAGAGTTACCGTTAAAATTGTACGTAACTGTGGTAGTGAAAATCTTCAGTCGTACACCAACGCATCCTCACACTCACATCAGTGTATTATAGCCATGACGTTCCTGTGCGACGGGACCAACACTTGACTCCCTTGCAAGACCAAGTCACATTATACGTCTGCCCTCCGACCCGACCACTCAACCGTGACCATCCCCCGAAACAGGGATAGTGCATCGATAAACGACTATTCGCTGATCTCGCTAATTTTACAGATACTGTATGTACCGTTGGACGCAGTGACGTGTTTGTCTTGTCGTGTGCTGATATCAAATTTTGATGGTTGATTAAATCACGAACGAATTTTTAAGAGACTTTCACGTACAAATTTGGAAGTCTCTTCGCGGCTTCGTAATTAAATTGACAGTTCACAACGTGAGCGCACTATCAAGATTTCTGTGCGTGAATTTGACTCTTGATAAATATATGAATTTGCAATCAAGTTTGACAGTTAACGAAGCTATCAAGATTTCCACGAAGAGAGAGAGAGAGAGAGAGAGAGAGAGAGAGAGAGAGAGAGAGAGAGAGAGAGAGACTAATTTGAACATTTATTAAATTAAAATTTAAAGAAATAATCATCAGAATACGATTAAACAATTGAATCGCGATGGTGTAGCGAGTTTCCAAGCTCTGCAAAGTGAAACTTTAGTTGCTGACTTAAAAAGACGAGATTTGTTTAAAGGAGAAATACAATGCGTCGAAATTTTTTTCTGACAAAGTGACATTTGACTCATCACGAGTGACTCGATTAAAAATCGAAAAATGCTTTAGAATGTTGTCCTCTTCGGTGTCGACTCCGTTCAGCGTTCGTGATATTCTCAGTGAAGATCAGCAACTCGGCGTCATGGATTGTTACGCGCATCATCAAAATCAAGCTCAACAACAACATGTGCATCAAGAGTATTATTCATACAACGTTGTCCCAGAAAACAATTGGGAAATGGACAAATTTAAGGATCAACCGATGCCTAGCTATCAACATTACTCGGATCTCAACCACGTTCACCAATTGAGTCAGGTGGTACCGCCGTATCAAGAGACTTCTATTACTGAAGATGGTAAGTATCCCTTTACTTTATAAAAGTTTGATTTAAAAATATGTCATTTTTTCATGATTTGTAATTATTCAATAATAATTATACAACATGAAACTATATATCAAGATTTATCTCTTTTTCTTGTGCTTTATGATGATCTTTATTACACGAAAGTAATGAAAAATGATTTACAGATAAGATTTTCCATATCACGGTTTCTTTACAAATTGTTGCAGTAAATACTTGCATTTTTTTTATTTTTTCTATTATTACATAGTGCTAATTTATAAGAAACAAATATTGTGTTAAAGGATGAATTATGAAAAAAATAAAATTAATTTTTAAGTTTTAGAAATTATATTATCAATTAAAGAATTGCTCCTGAAATATGCTTTGCTAGAATTACTTCTCAAATGTTTTATAGTTCCTTTATTTAGCTTTATTGATAAAAATTTAGTAATAAATTCTCTGATAAAATAATATCTATGTAAATTATTTTTAGGTAATATTGTTACGTCCAGCAAAACAGAACTGCGCAAAAGCCAATCTGGTAAAAGAACGAAGCGGAAGCCACGAGTGTTGTTCTCGCAAGTAGGTTTGATTTTTTTTACGTTTAATAAATAACTTAAAATTGTTCAATTTTATTTGGATAGGAATTTAGTAAAATAATTTTATAAAAATGATTTTATTTACAGGCTTAATTCCAATTTAAAATTATTTTTTGTAAAAAAATTATAGACATTACGCTTAAAACAAAATATTAAAAATAAATTAGCGCAAAGCGCTAAATTATAAATAATCCCATAATCCACTTCGCAGACACAAGTTTATGAACTGGAGCAGCGATTCAAGCAGCAGAGATATCTGAGCGCACCTGAGAGAGAAATGTTGGCCCAGACCCTGAAGTTAACCAGCACTCAAGTAAAGATTTGGTTCCAGAATCGGCGATATAAGAACAAACGCGCCCGGATCGAGGACGCCGAGAAGCTGCAGAACATGAAGAATCAACCGTTGAAAAAGATCGCCGTGCCGATCCTCATCAAGGATGGCAAACCCAATGTACAAGAGTCCTACAACGCACCTTACTGGCCGAATATCCGATCGGATCTAAGCGCTCCGATACAAACGGACTTTAGGACAAACGATATTCGTCTCAGTCCGGATTTCAGGTCCAACTCAAACGAAGTGAGGATTGACTCCAATATTAGCCCGGAGTACAAATCGGAAATAAATTCAGAGATACCGGGAAGATCAAGCCTTAACGACATGCCGGACAGGCAGCACGTTCCAGAATACAGGAACAATTTCGTGACGGAAGCTCCGCCGAATGTGCACGATTGCAATCGATTAATCAAGACGGAATTTAAGACATGCGCGAACGTCAACGAAACCGTGTCATATCCAGACCTGAAAACTGTTCAGCCCGACAACAAACAGCTTATGACTGATAGGCGGATGTCTATGGATGTCTCTAATGGCGAGTATGGGTTTTCAAATTACATTGCTCCCACCAATTACCAAATGCAGTATGTGAATTATATGGAGCAGGTACCTATGGATCAAAATCTGCAGCGGTTGTGGTAGGTGCACTCGAAAGAGAATTATCTGATGTGAAAATTTTAAATAATTAAAATCGCATTACAGTTTATGTCTTCGGATCTACAGTGATTCTGTTGATAAAAACAATTTAGATTTAGCAACTAATTAAGTCATCACTTGAATTCTTTCAAATAGCCAATTAATTATGTGCTCCTAGAAAGAATTTTACATTTATCAATAAATATTTACATTTTATTATCAATCTAATTATCAATGTCAATTATTGATTAATTTAGAATCGATATGATGATGATTGATAAAAAATAATTTAACACCCGAGAATGGATTTCCCGAGATGGATTATATTTTTATCTTTTTATATTATGTATACGATATTTTTTACGCACGTAACATAAATGGGTGAGATATTCATCAATCCTTTATATCATTTATCTAAGAAGTTAGAAAACATTAGGTTAATAATTCGACGTTAAATTAAATTGCTGATTCTTGGCAAAGGATAACTAACGTTGAAAAAAGAAATAATACACCAAAGAAATTAATCAAAGATGTATTCTTTAATTATTATACATATACATAACCGAGTAACGCTAACGTTAGAAATACACTAAAGACTAAGCTTACGATATTGGCAGCTGTTTTTTAGTTAGCTAAGGTTTTCCCTTTGAAATAATAACGCGGCGTGCAAGGGAGCGGAAATTGCTTCAAGTGGCCTTTGCGGAAACATCGAGCACTTTTCCGCGTATGTTATGTGCCTCGGAAAGTTTTTTCCTCTGACTTTCAAGTGCAGACGCTAGTTGTGCAATAAATTTCGTTCAGATGGTGTTTTGCTGAATATAGGAACAGAATTGTGTATATTATCAAGTTACGAGAAATGTTCAGTTTTCTATTAAACATGTAACACAAATATGTGAAAGTATTGTATTTTTCCTGTACTACACTTATAGAGAATTATTTTATCTTGACTCTTAAATAAAGTTTTACATTTGACATGGGGCTAATTTTAGAGAATAATTAATTTCTTTTTTATAATTATTTATAAGTAAGAAGATACCAGAAGAGCACAAGGTTTAAAATCATATATTTAGTAACAGATTAAATTGTTATCTTGTTTTAAAAAATGTAATCTTTATATTAAGCAAAATATATTTCGCAATCAAGTTTATCGATTGACATAAGTATACCATGAGGAAATAATGATTTTAAAGAATTCAACGTTTATTAAATTTCGGCATCGAATCATCAACTGCTACCTCGGCTTTGTTTGCAATCACACTATTTTTTACTGTTTTCTTTTATTCTCTACTGTTATATTATCATTACTCAATAAAATTGTTATTATTATAGTTGTTATTATAAGAAATCAAACGCATGTTATTTACGTGACGTATTTGCTACTAATGCATTTACTTGAATACCTCGTATATTTACGATCGATGTCGATTTCCGCCGAATTAAATTTGATCCAGATGCCTCTTGTGAGTTCGCGGTTCGATACGGAAATATGGCGAAATGGCATTTATAAATAGGTAAGTTCTGACAGCTTGAGCGAAGCCATGGGCGTCTTTTGGGTTATCGCGCGAACACGACGGGTCATCTGGCAGTCAAGTGCTGCCCACATAGACGATTTACATCAGTGTAATCGCGTTCATGGTGCTACTGGTGCCATAAAGAGCCATGGGAACGAGCCGATAAGAATGTCACTGTTAATTTTATAAGACTCACGTGGCCGCATTGTATCTACCTAAACGAAATGCAACCTGCACCACAATCCCGTTCCAGACATCTACCTATTATATAGCCGCACTTGCGATAGGGGTTCCAATTTGGGGAGATAAATTAATCCGTACGATCGTCTCATCGATATATGTTGTCTACACAAAAAAGATAAAAAATTTATGTAGCATAAAAGAGATAAAGATTTCGATGAAACTTTCATCGGAAAACACGAAAGTAGAAGTTGGTTAATTTTCTTATTGAATCATTTAATTCTCGTGCCATGTATTCAGAATTAGATCGTTGTTAATTTTTGGAGGTTAAATAAACTAATCCTTTTGAGCATCAAATGTGTTTCTCGCATTTCTCAAACTTATAACGTCGATGCATCAATGCATCACTCCACATGCACCGTATATCTATGTCCTGTGATCAGCACGGTTCCATTACGATATCATGTATTCAGATAATCAATCACGAAACGTTCAACATAGAAATTTGATCCTATTTGCTTGTAAGCCAAAGGGGGACCGCGACGAACGTTTGCGCGAAGTCCCAAGAGAGAAAGCACGCGACGCTGTGCAAATAGATGAGCATATGCATAAAAGAGCCAATGTCTACAAATCAGATGACTTTAGTTATAAATGAGGGGTTTTTTTTACATACAGATCACATTAATCATCTCGACATTAAAAAATTAGAAAAGGGTTGCGAAACAGGAAAACCTACTTGTTGCATTTTGTATTAATATAATTAATAAAGTTGACCACAAGATACGAAACATTAACATAAATATCTAATTTTGTATTAAAAATCAAATTGTGTTTACTTTTATTCTGAATATTGCTGATTTATTAATTGAAACAGATTAAAAATTAAAAAGAATGACATTATTATCTAGTAATCTGAAATATTGCTTTTTTTTCAATTTTTAGGTATTTTCTAACTATACAACTATTAAAAAATTATTGTTAAAGTTACTAGAAATATAAAATTATTTCTTTGAAAATGCTTACTTCCACACTCACAATCAGCCTTTATTTTAATAATTATTTATAAACGTATAGCGAAATTATTGAATTGAATGACGTCTTTTTCACTAAGGAATAATGTGTAATTTTTACGAAATTTATCTAAAGTTATAATTGTGAGCAATTTATTTAAAAAAGAATTATGCGTTTATTGTCGTAGAGAATTCTGCTTTACCGTGCGTGAAACTATAACCGTTTGTCGCTTGCACTAGAACACTGGAGAGATCAGGGGATGTGAAATCGCCTCCCTCAGAAACTCACAAGCCTAAATATCTGATTTACCAACCTATGAAACAGTCATTCTCAGTCGACACTTTTTACTATTGGCATGTCCTGCACTCTATATTTTGTTACAGAAGACATTTCCAAAATGTTAAAATATATATTTCTATATATATAGGAATGTTATAAAAAATATATATCTCTACATACATATTTAATAACATTAAAGTATATATACTAGGTACTAGGTATATATGTTTCTTTTTAATATATAAGTCTTATTTCTTTTCAAGGAACATTATACATGTTGTACGTTTAAATCAATGAAATATTGGCGAGGGTTGTGTTCTCAATGATTGTTTATCATTGTTTTAAATTTTATTCATTATTTTAAATTTTTATATAGTTTATATTTTCTTTATAAAATGTATTAACTGCTCTGCCATTTATATCCATGCAATTAAATTACACGTGACATTACACTTAATATATAACTTGTGAGATTGAATTAACATAAATAATGTTTCTTTTTGTTTTCAGAATACAAAGAAAGTCGCTGGTGAAGGTAGTGGCAGTAAGCTGTCCTCGTAGTTCGTAAGTACGAGAAACCTATGAAATATTTGAAAGAATTTCTTTGAGTCGCGGCAGCTGCATGAAACACCGCTGATTGGCCGCTCGTACGCCAATTTTCCTCGACGGCGCTTTGCCACGAAAAATCACTAAATTGCTTCTTTGAAATGCCGGAAAAGCGGAGGAAACGGTTCCCTCCGTAGTTCGCTCGATAAGTTCTTCTTGGTAGACTTCAAGCGTCGTTATACTCGCTTGATGATCCGCGCGATGTACTCGGGCTGATTTTCTCCCATCTCCGCAAATCCACAAAGTAGAGCAGGCATCGATGATCGAGAAAAAGAAATATTTTCGCACATGTGAGACTAAATAAGAACCCATGCTGAACTAAAAAAGTTAATAAAATATAATTTTATCCTACTTCCGATTTAATAAGAAGGATACTCTTCTTATTAAATCGGAAGTAGGATAAAATTATATTTTATTTAATAAGAAGAGTACTCTTCTTATTAAATCGGAAGTAGGATAAAATTATATTTTATTAACTTTTTTAGTTCAGCATGCGTTCTTATTTAGTCTCACATATGCGAAAATATTTTCTCGATCATCGATGCCTGCTCTACTTTGTGGATTTGCGGAGATGGGAGAAAATCAGCTCGAGTACATCGCACGGATCGCATCAAACGAGTAACGACGCTTGAAGTCTACCAAGAAGAACTTATCGAGCGAACTAAGGAGGGAACCGTTTCCTCTACTTTTCCGGTATTTCAAAGAAGCAATTTAGTGATTTTTGGGCGGGTTGGAGGGATAGGTGTTAAGTTGCTTTATTTTTCCGATCAGTTAAAACACTCGATCTTATATACATATAAAAGAAAATGTAATTTATCTAGAAATATAAAGTGATATGCAATATTTAATATTTAAAAATTTATGTTAGACTCGTAAATCATATTCGTCTCTAACGCGTTTCGAATGTTTTCTGCGAAATGGAGAGGTGTCCCCTTTAACGTCTTCAATAGTCCATGTGACACTCCGGCTCCTAGGTTTCCTTGGCAACCATCCCAATTGAAACGCGTGTCAGAAGTCGGAAGAATGGTATATAAGAGAGGTAGGAAAAAGTGACGACAGAGACGAAAGTAACGACTGAAATCTCAAACTTGGAACCGGCAATTGCGTTTACTTCGAGGGGGTGGCGAAATCAGATTTACATCGTACACTTGTTTTACTTAGTTAAGAGAGCCTGTTATATCTCTACAGCTTTTTTGTTTCAACGATTGCAAGTTAAAATGTATGTTTTAATAATCTGTCTTAAAAATATATCTAACGAGATCCGTAAAATATTACAAGTCATGTTTTATGTAGAAAAAGGTCTGGATTATACTTTTAAATTTGATCATTCGATTTACATCCATTGTAAGAGATACCGCAGGCGCTTGAAAAAGTCAGAATTTTTTACCGTGCACGCAAATGGTTCGTGCAAAATTGATAATGGCCGGTATGTAGCCTCGAATGGCTGAATTGTCCTCTTTGAGTATGATTTTTTTTAATGAGATTCAAATTGATCTCGCGTTGATAATCTTCTTGCAGTGTAAATCTGAATCTCGGTATACTTATCTACAAATTCATTGAAATGTAGAGAATATTTAGTTAGAAATATTGAAAAAATATCTTTAGCTTTTCTTTGAAATTTTATCTTTTGAATATTGAAACGTGTTCTTGAACTAAAGAAATTTAAAAATAATTGAAATCCTTGCAAATTCTTAACAAAGACCAAGTGTTAGGAAATTTACTTTAAAAGAGAAATCGATGATAAAATTATAAAAACACGATTTATCTAATAACTAATCCAACAATTCAACATTATAATATTCAACAATTATAGTATCAATAATTACAAAATAATAATTACAAAATATAGAAAACTGTAATAAAAATAAATATTTTTTTATTATAAGAAACAGAAGAATTTGTACGTAAGCATCTTTAATGCACAAAAAAAATTAAAATAATTTAAACTTAAAAATGTTTAAAAATTAAAATATTTTATTATAGCACTTTTTTATGATGGCAAACGGAAAATTAAAAAAATGAGTCTTAATAATTACTTTCAAATGTATTATATATATTATATATAACTGCGTTATATATAACAGAGTAGATATTTTATTATTTAACAAATATAGATTTTGCGTTAACTTCGCAAGTTTCTATTCCATACCATTTATTTAACGCGCGAGGCTTTCTCGTAACAAACGAAAGACGATCGTTTGGAGAACGGTGTAGCGAGGGGTTAAGGTGTAGAGCCATAGAGGGTGATCAAGGGAGAGGGTGGTCTTGCGCTATTAACAGCTAATGAAAATTAGCTTTCGTCGGTTGATTGAGCGTTAAATCGTTCCTTTCTTGTTTTACGGGACAAGTCCATTGGTGCACTCGAACGAATGTACTTCTGCTTCAAATTGTGAGCTTGTTACCTTCAATAGCAAATTCCTGAATTAAGGATTGAAAATGGTTTGTTGTATTCTGAACTAATATATTTTAGGTTTTAATATAGATTTCAAAATGGTTAAATACTCACCTCCAATGATTAAACATTGCCAGTCAATAATAACATTATTTTCCTAACAATATGATCTTAGTTTTTTAAAAATGAAAAAAGAGAATAAATTTGAGTAAAATTATTTTTTATATTGTATCTGTTTTATTAATAGACCTATTTAATTGGACGGGTTTTGCACTTGATTTATTTTATTTTTATAACTTTTTATTTAGCTATTTACGATTAGTCTCACAACCTAAGCGGGGATTTGTAGTATTATTGAAAGAGTTTCTATTTATTTGTATCAAAAGATTGGAACAATATGTTGATTGCAATTAACGCGACGACTTCTACTCGTAATCTGTGCTGATAGTTTAAACGTACGCGACGGAAAATTAGTGGGGCTGTATAGACTTCATAGTCGCTTCTGCAGTCCATTATGCTTCGTTTAGAACAGTTCTAAACATTGTAAAGCCATAATGCTCTTGCGCTAAACGAGGCCTTGTGTCGATGTACAGTTGCTGTTAGTGCCACGCAAAACTCATCTTAATAATTTGTGGCTTGCGTCATGAAAAATGTGCCGACCACTATAGTTTGTTGATACTCAGAAATGCCAAAAATACGAATTACGAACCAAATGGATGATAGACGATCTGAGAGCTTTTCTGTTGCTTGCCAAAATTAAAATTTCTTTTATTTATTTAACTATCCGTGTACAAAATTATTACTTTTTTAATTATTTGTTACTTTATCTTATTTTTCATAAAGTATTCAATTAGATATCTTTACAGATATTTATCGTACGTATCTATTGTAAAGATATCTTGTTTTTTTACATATCCGGCATAATTGATGCTGGTAAATAATATAGCTAATTATAACTTGTTAAATATTCTATAATCACTGTGATTATTAATGTTGTGTACGCATGCAATTAGAACTTAAGAAATCTAAACAAATAAATTAAAAACTACTAATTCCTTGACACTCGGAAACTGTCTCGTAAGAATTTACACGGCGGGATGTAAAAAGCGTTTCGGTGAGGGCAATGTAACACTTTTATTTACAACAGATGAGTGTCAGATCTAGATTTTTTCTCGTCCGTCGGTTAAGCCTGCTCGTCTCCGTCTCCTGAATAAACATATCTGATGTCTGCTGGGCCCACCCAGACACAGCCATTAAATCTCTTATGAGAAAATCAGTTGCAATATCGTTAAGAAAACTCCATTTTCTACCTGCAACTTTGTATTTTTTTCGAGATGGATAGAAAGGACTCTGGGGAAGGAAGGGAATTTCAAAGAGAAAACTTTCACGATAAATCCTGGTCGATATACATATATTTAAAGACATTTACGCATCTGTACTCTTAAACAATAAATTGAACTTGAACATGATACATGCATAGCGCATGTTAAACAAATTTAATTAGCATTATATATTTAATTCATTTTACATTACACACGTTCCGCTACTAATTGCACATATTCCGTTAGTAATTTGAGGAACACGTTTCCCATTTCCATTTTAAGAATCGTGCTCCGTCGTAATTTCTACGTCAGACAATATCCTCTCGATCAAGATAAAAAGCATGATGCTTTGGTGTTTTATATTATATGATATAGTTGTGCACATCATCTTTATTTTCTTCATTTCGAGATATGAAACTTTGAAGTTTAAAAACGTCAAAAGATTAATAAGAAGCTAATAAAACTATTAGGCTAATTTGATTTAAAAATTTTACTTTTCTTTTCAAGGTTGAAGTTTGATACCTTAGATAACAGAAGAAAATATACAGATGACTTAATATTTCATGTTTTATACATTTATTTACAGACTAATTTACACGATCGTTTTTATAACGCCATTGAATTATAATAAATACGCGTGCGATGATCTCAGACAGCTATAAGATGATTGATAAATCCGGTTATTTATATGTGTTAATGTAATTCTGAAGAAGAGACTTTTTATGCACATGTGAAGTGTGTGAAGATCAAAATGCAATTGAAAGACTTAGAAATAACGTGTTAAATTGCAGTATATTTTACAAATAAGCTATTATTAAAAGTATTATAAGTTATTAATAACATTTAGTATAGGTATAGTCAAATTTCAAACATTTTTTTATTTTATATTCTAAAAAATACAAACATGCTTCTTGATCGAAGTCGTATAATAAATAAAAACATTCTAAAAATTTTATACATATATGATTTTCATATAATTGAGCATATTGCCTAAGTCCTTCAATTGATTTCTCAGACAAAATCATAAACTTTCTAAAAAAGTGTTTTCAACACTCCTCACAATATTTCTATCTAAAAAGTATCATTCTGTAAATGATAATATTTTGCATCATTCTCTGAAGTACCATCATCTTCGTTTAGACATGGAATAATTATTGGTACTTCGAGAGATGTCTATCATTCACTTCTCGTCTTTGATCTTCGAAATTTGATTTGGATCGAAATCGCGTGTGATCGGGCTTTGTACCTGAACATGGGTGGCATGTAGGGGTGGGCAGAGTAGCGGGTGATACGGTAGACAATAATACGGGAAACCGCCGAGCGCTTTGTTCGCGGGATGAATCTGCGGGCTCGACATTTGCCCGGGAAGTTGTCCGGAACCACGAAGAGGTAATCCCCTCAGATGCTCATCCGGATGTACCAGAACGCGTACAGCCACACGCCTGGCGCTTCCCGAGTTTACGAGGGCGCCCAATTCCTGCTGTTGGCGCCGCTTGGTCTTATACCTGAAGTCATTAACGACAGTCAATGAAATCGTAATTGGAAAGGAAAGAAATATTTTTTTAAGAAAGTCGACAAAATTTACTTTTCCAGACTCATATTTTTCAAAACTTTCATATTAAATCAAGGAATATATCGAAATGTGTAAAACAAAGATTTTTCACCGTCGATTCTGAAACCAGATCTTGACTTGTGTCTCCGTTAATTTTAAGCCACGCGCTAAATCTGCCCTTTCCGGACCCGACAGGTATTTTTGAGCGGCGAATCTCCTTTCAAGTTCATAGACTTGTGCGTGCGAGAATGCTGCCCTGCTGCGCTTTTTTCTGTTCTGCAAACTTTGGCCTGAATTTTGCGACTCGTACGTATCGTCCTCCGCCTCATCTGTAAGACAGGCGAATGAACTTTATTTCATAAATAAAATTGCGATCTATTGTTTGCTGTGTGGGTAAACTTTAAATTAATAGAGGCTTAAAAATAAAGTTTTTATCATAACTTTAATATAATTTCAATTTTATCATTTATATTACGTTTATCAGAACTTAACGCATTCTAACGTATGTCTATAAATTGGTAGTATTGTAAATAATTTATTAGAAGAACAGAGCTTTTAAGCTTTTGCATATCGACGAACGGTGAAGTCTCATTTTTCAAATAACGCAAGCTTGCCGTTCAAATTCGTTTGCGGATAAATATTTGGATTTGCGCGAGAATCTGCAACTATACCGTAAAGCAATCGTTTAGCCCGAAAGTCGGAGTAACCATCAGCGAGCAGCCATAGAGACGGTGAACGATCGGAGAGAGAAAGAGCGAGAGAGAACCTCGTTGCTTTTGATGTCTCGTACAAACATTAACACATGTACTCGCTACTCCGACATGTTTACGCTTCTGTTCCGCGGTAATTCTCCTCTAAGTTTAACCGGTGGCACTAGAGTACAATCGTATTGCAGATCAGACTAGCTTCTTCTACTTGGCAACGCGCTTGATCCGCTACTTTGCGATGCATACCCCTTATTATGAACAAAAAATAACGTATAACTTTTTAACAAGATAATAAAAATTAATTATATTACTGACAATGAATATAATAATAGTCCGCTTTAATTTTTAAGTATATTTTAAAGTATACTTGTAGATTCTTTTTATTCGTATTAAAATGAGGAAATTTTCACGCATTTGAAACTGAAAATAATAAATCTTGAATAAACTTTAAACTAACTCTTTTCGAAAATTTATCTCGATGTAAAGCTAAAATTTTTGTTTCGAGCATTTTTCTTCGCGAAGACGATTCGATTAATTTGATTTTAAACGATTTCTCAAAAATATGATAAAGTAATTCATCAAGTTCATTGATCTCATCTAATCAATAAACAATTAATATTTCGATATGTAAAAAAATGTTATTTTTAGTGTAGAAATGATGACTCTCCTAGAGTCGTAATAATTTATCGTTATAATAATTTTATCAATGAAATATCGTATTCGAAGAAGAAATAAATGCTTCTATACATTTTAATTTAATACAGAAAAAAATTTGATAAATTTTTCTAAAATCTGAGAGTATTCGCAAATAATTCGCGAAGTTCTCCAACAGTATCATAATTATTTCGCGCTCGAAACGCTCATCCTACGTCAATGTTTATCGTCGGTGGTCAGCAGGAGACGCGGAGCATTTAGAGAGATCTATATTTGATCACTTTCGACGTCGACTAGATGCCATCTCGTCCGGCTAATGCGTCCATCCTTCGTTGCTCGTCAAACATCCTATGGATGTTTATATCGAGTCTATATCGAGAGTTCAGTTCCAGGCGAGCAAGTGGCGTCGATTTACTCCGATTACATCGATGATCCTTCGAAACCACTAAAAACACTTTTCGACTCCTCCGTCGCGATGGAAAAGGACGCGAAAATCGGGAAGGATTTTCTCAGTTATTATCGTAATAAGTGGTTAAGAACAATTTGTCGCGACAACGACAATATTCTTTCGACTATCCATTATCATATTAAATGACTGGAGAGATTTCCCCTTGAAAGTGGACTCGTAATTTTCTGAGTGCACCTTGAATCGGTGCCAGCTCGTGTCTACCTCTTCACCCTCGAGCCGTTGCAAACAATATACTATCGTACGGTTTCAGGTGACGATTCTTCGCTTAAGAGTAGGCGCTCTCTCTTTCTCTCTTTCGTAATGTTTATTTTATATTTAGTGCTATCTTTACACAACTTATCTTGATAATTAAATAAAATTTTACATGACATATTGTAGAAAAGCTTTTCTTTGTTACACCTCAGTCATGTTTATATATTTTAATGCTTTTCATAAACTCGATGCCTATTGTTTTGTACAACTGATCGCGCGTAGGCATGTTATCATGTGATTGAACCACGTAATGTTTGGCAAGGGGAGAGATCGGCTCTCGAAGACCCGAGACCTGATAGCGGTTAAAGTTCAGCGAAAGAAAAAGGTCGAACGCGCGAGCTATTAAAAATATCTTTTAGACTCGCAGAGATATTTCGCGTATTTGTATTCTTGAATAAATTAAAGATACAAAGAAAAGAGATGTTTCTTAAAAACCAGATATGTTTTTCCTACAGTATTTCCTATAAATTATCCTGCTATTAACGCATCCTGAAACTACTGTAAATCGAGACTTATCGAAGGCTTTTCTAAATCATTTCGTATCGTTTTCTTCTTTGCAATATGTGCAATTGTAGGAGCAAAGTTATAAAATATTTTCAATTTTATCACATTTTAATACATATAATAATTTGCTAAATTCAGGGCGAAGACATTAATTGCTGGTTATGGTGAATAACGATTAGAATTTTATATCCTAAATGCTGAAAAATGTTTTTATCTTTTAACAATTACAAAGGAATACACAATAAAAATTCTGCGTACACGCATTCTATCATGAATGCTGTTAATCATGATTGATTTCACAAAGCAGTCAGTCCGAGGGAGAGTATCTGTTTACCTTCATACTAAGATAACACTATTCAACCACGTAATTCTATACTTTCGTATCAATAACGAGGGCGAATATTACGAAAAAATGGGCAGAGGGGGATGCAAAGCTAAACTATCTTTATCTTGCGTGTAGTACATAACGTGCATATGGTACAAAGTAATTTAATTGATTAAATATAAAATATTACTATTTTATGGTGCAATATAATGGTGCATTATATTTGCGTGCAATACGTAGCGCAGCGCGTATATAGTGCTAGCGGATGCAAACGATTAACTAAGAATTATTGCTATCCTATATGGAACACATAGCGCTACATCTGTCACGAATAAATCAATCACGAACGTTTACTCGGAAATAGTTAGCGATCGTAACCTTGATCTAAAACGGTTTAGTCTAAACGGAGGTAATCCGCGAATCCTTGCGTGCTTGAGGCACAGAGGAACAGAGTGTGGCCAGAGATCGAACAAGTGCAAGAAGTAGTCGGTACTCGTGACGTCTGCCGAGTCGAGTGCCACTTATGCTACTAAAATTACATTCAATTATGTTATCTGCGCTCGGGTTAACTTTAAAAACCCTTGAAAAGAGCTCGCCTGTTACGCGCGTATCTGCTCAAATGACCTCTTAAGCCCGCATCCTCGTGCCCGATACAAGATCCTCTGGCAGGTCACCATCTTCCAGGACTTTTAAGATATTGTTTTCGCTCGTGATATATTATGTATCGGTTTAACTACTTTTCCAAAAAAAATTGATTTTGTTTTCCTTGAGACTTGACGCGATTAACAGTAGGTCGATATGCGATACTTAATATAGTCTGCTAACAACAATCTCAGTTTTTGGAAGAAAATTCGATTCTGTGATTGCATGCATGTGAAATTATCTATCAACTGCCGTTAGATTAAATTATTTTACTTAATTCAGTATTGCAGAATTAATGCTGGAGAATTGAAATACATAATATTATTTTGACATTTTACTCCAGAATGAAAAGAAACTCGCGACGCGCTTTTTGTTGCAGAATTATGCATGATAATTTATATAGTCATGCGAGTAGCATCACGTACCTAGATATTTATTTTTACTCATATCTAAGGCTTCGTCTTGCTGTCTATGAGAAGTCTCCATCGGCTCCTTAACAGGCTGATATGCCGTCAGGTTTCCCAGAGTCTCGAAGTGATTCTTGAATGTTCCCTGGGTCAAGTGCGGGATGCCTCCGAAATTTGATAAGTTTGCTTGCGCCAGGTTTCTCCTCAAGATATCTAACTCGTGCGCCATGCTCAACTCCGGGGTGGGCAGTCTCGGATAATGAATCACCTGATCATGATCGTAGCTTCCGTCAAGCTGCTCGTTCTCCACGCGCTCGTACTCGCGATTGTGTCTTCTCATCGACGTGGAAACGGCGGCCTGGATTTTTTCCACGTCGCATCTCTTCGAATCTGCGCAAGAGTTTCTCCGGCTCAGGATGTCAGCGATACTGAAAGGGGTCGGTTGAGAGGGTTTCGGCGAGGCTTCGCTGCGTTTGTCGTCCTCCATCACTCCGTGCTTTGCTACTGTTCTCTTCCTCGCAACAATGACAGCTGCTTCGAAACAGTTCTTTCTATGCACTTGATGTCTTCCTTTCAGATCTTCTCTTCTTCTTCTTCGATCTTCTTCCTCATAGTTACAATCACCATTGATTGTCCACACACGAGAAAGGTCGTCGAGTCACATGTTATAGATTCTCACTGTGCAATTTCACTACCTTGTCTTTTCTTCACAAAAAACTTGGACTTTTTTCACCCTTATAAACTTGTCCAAAAAAAATTGAACGATCATACGTCAAATTTTCTCAGTCACGCATGCTGCCATTCTCGCTTGTCCGTCGTCGACACGTTAGAACGGAGGATCGGTCGACGAATGTTAGGCGTCTTCCGCGTTCACATAATCCCTGGAGGCCGTCGAGCAGCCAGAGGATCGCTGGTAGGCAGACTGGCGTTATTAATTGTTATTCCCGAGTGCTCGACCCTTCTGATTCGAGTGTGCTTCGGTCAAGTGTGCTTGTCGCCCGCGGAGACTTATTTTTCGAATTACCACACTCAGAGCCCGCAGCTCTCCCTTCCTCCCTCGAGAAGAGCCTCCCTCTTTTACTCGACCAACCCCCACCTAAAAGACGCTTCGCCCTCTTCTCGCCCTTCTCTCCTCCCGCTTCTCTTTCTGTTTCACGAAGACCTCTACTTCCACGTAGATGATCTCACTCGAGGCGCTTTTGTCTCCGTTCATCGAGAAATAAAGCTCAACGCTTATCAGATTCCGACGACGCCTCTCATCAGCTATCGATCACTGTCTCACTGCAGGTCATAGAAATGATCTTTTTCTTCTCTCCTTAACGAGCTCAATGACTGTCTTCGTTGCTCACTCTCTCGTTCCCGGCTCTCCTAAGCGAGCTTGCACGCGCGAATACCGCGCGTTCTGAGGTAGGTGGAGCTTTGGATATTCTACGTGCGATCGGACGCGACGCTTCCGTCACGACGCAAGCCTCGCCCTACGGCCAATCCACGGCTTTTCCCGCGACGTCGCTTTTCCACGGTGGCCAATCCAGACGGAGACACAAGTCGGGAAAGATTCTGCCGCGGAGTGGGATCGCGGGGGATTTTTAGATCATCGCGATCGACCCCGCCGGAAACGTACGGGCACTTTAGAGATTTTCTCGTTTTGTCATCCGTGTCAGCGAAGATGATAAAAGGCTGCTTAACTTCTTGCGACGAAGCAATCACTCACAGTCGTCATACACGACGACAGTTTCATTATTGATGTATGCTTCGTGATTACTTTGACTAGCATTTGATCAAAGTGTGCGTTAGCACATTAGGAAAGTAGTTAACAGATTCAATCAAATCAATCTATTGAACCTATTGATGAATCTATTGATATCCCGTTTATAGAGTATGATAATCATTTTATAGTTTCTCAATCAATAGTGTGACATTTATATTTTGATATTTATTTTTTCTATAAACATTTGTTTTTTTTTGTCGTTTTTTACATCAACCGTTCTTGTTTAATTATTATGTTTATGATATAATTATTTTTATAAAAAATAATTATTTATCAAAGGTAACACCTGAAGCTAAAATCCACTTTAGACGATCTACGTCATTTATATCACAGAAATCAGAAAAAAAATTTGCAACTTTATATAAAATGTTTGAAGAATCAGAAAAATATATATAAGATATAAAGTACACATACATACATCAAAATATATGACTTATAAAATTATAAATAAAATTCTATCCTAAAATCTGACGCAAATTACAAGCGAGTGAGCTTAACACTCATTTACAAATTAGTAAAATGTCACGAGAAAATGTAACATTTCAGTAACAAAGTAGGTACGATAGAAATTACGTTTCACATAGTCATGTCTCTATTCGACGAAAAATGATCCAAGTTAGAAATCGCAGTTGATAATTTCAAAAAGTTACCCCGTTCTCTTTGTACGTAGGTTCACGAGCGGAATGGTAGGTAGGTGCCTACGTACTTCTCGTCTCGATACGTTACGAGAGAAACTGTGCGCGGTGCATATATAGGGTGTGCTTTACATAACAATCGCCGCTAAAGACTCGCAGCATTGTCTGCCACGTGCTGGCACCCGAGTTCCTATGGCGGTTTAATTAAGTGTGAACCACAGGAACGTGAACTACGCCTGAGTTGATCCGATGATGACCTCGCGCGCTCGAGATATCGATGAGAAAATACTTTCGCTCTCTCCACCGTCTCTCCCCCTACCTCATGGTTGCGTGGTGTGGCGTGGTGCATCATTCGCACTCTTGTCGGAAAGACGCGTGTACATCAATTGCAAATTCTATTGTCACGAGTTGCATAATTAGAATCTTAATTATTTTTGTAAAAACATATTATAACAAATTATAACACGTGTTTACAAAAAGTCACTTATACTGATAAATGATTATTTCAATTACACAAATTGGAAAATTCTTTATCAAAAAGATGATTTGGTTTTTTCTCATCGAGTGACTTTTTTATTAAGTTATCAATTAACAACAGAAAAAAGAAATGTAAAGAACTCTAGACATGCTTCAACGCTATAATGTGATGATCAAAACGATTGTAAGAACATCTTTTCTCTACTTTTTCCAAACGATTAGACAAATATTTAAAAAAGTAACTGTTATCTTAAGATATATATTTTTAATTACCTGAGGTATATATATTATGTGTTATTCTTTACATATATTTTTATATAAAATTATTTGGCATTATTTTCCTGTTTAATTATGGTATGAAATAAGAAAAATCTATTGTAGAAAAGTATAAACAATAGACAATTAAATTGTGAATGACATACGAATTTCCACGAATTTTGATAATTACCTACAATCAAAAAACTTTTTTTAAATAAAGAACAAATCGTGTATCAAGTACCATTATGCTTTAAGTATCCGGACCGGAAATTGGAAAAACGCCATCCGCCATTTGCTTGTTACAACTCCGTTATATATAGACGATCTCAGGCCAATCTTAAGTCTACATACCGAGACCTCTTTTTCTCGATCCGATCTAATCAATAATAAATTATAGGGGGATGGTGGTACATCTCTCCCCTAAAGCTAAGGCTCTGACCCTCCCGCTCAATTGGTCGCAATTCTTAAAGACCTTAATTGGCGCGGAAAATTATACCTTATTTCAGTTACCCCCGAACAAGACCGGCGTCCGCCCTTCGCCGTCATCCTTTACTCAACCTTGCTGTACTTTGTTGCCTCTCGTCTTCTCCTCCTTCGCTCGATTTCTGCCACTCGGATATTTCTTTTTCCGCCATGAGCAATCGTTCGAAATATCGAGATCGCGCGATGACGAGCATCTATATAGAGCGGGTGGAATTTTTATTGCAATGAGAGACACACGTCGTGAGATAGGTCGACCAATTACGGGATGAAGTGTCGATCATTTACGAAATGAAGTCTGTGTCAGCGAACATCTCGGCAGTATCCGTCTGTCAACTCTGGCAGTCGTCATGCATGCGACAAGTCGGGCCGGTTGCGCAAAAAGTCACCGGCCTCGACGTTCGTCTCAAACGAAGCTTCGCGGTTACCCTTTTAACAAGCTCGTCGTCGCCTGTCGCGTGAAGAGAGCGACTGGAGATGTCCCATAAAATCAAATAGTTCCGTACGAGGGCTCCTTCCGAGCCCGATTTAACCAGCAGTCAATAAAGACTGCGAACCAACAGCGGGGCTCGTTCAACGACCGTATCGGAACGAAAACGAAACGTTAACGTAAACTGAAAAACAATCGTCGGCCACGGCGGCTGTCACTCCAACGAGGAGTTGGCATCCGCGTGGCAGAGTCATCTGTTCCCTACGCGGTCGCGAACGTTTATTTTTCCAGAATGGTCGCTAAAACACCCTCGTTCCGTTCGGTCCTCCAAGTAATTTTAACTATTTATAGCGGTCCACCTAGACGAGTTATTGGGACATCTTTTTACAGGAAAGGTGCTAAACTAAATCGATAAGTAGCGCTTATTAACGCTTATTATGTAACCTGAACTTATCAGGCTCCGAAGTCTGCCTATTTCATTTAAACGTTTTCAAGCTAAATGATGACTGACTGAAACAATGTCTTGTCACATAAACTTTTTTTACAGTTGAGGAGAATATGTAATCATTCTTCCAAATTGCATGTTACTTTTTTCATAATAAAACAGAATATAATTCTCATCCAACGTATTTAATTGTTATAATTTATAACATTTTAGAAAATGTAAACTTAAGAAACATTTACAATTTACAATCTTATTGTATAACATCATAAAAACATTAGAAAATACATATAATAAATATAGATAAATCTTCAATTTTATAATTAAAAATCTTTTTATTTAAAATTTATAATTGGCACAGTACTGGAATCATGGGTAATAAATATAAATGTTTATATGTATATTTATATTATGCATATATAATATACATATATATGTATAAATTTCATTCGTATGACGAAAATAATGACATGCAAAGTTTGAGTAGCCAAGAAAAATCGACGAGAAGGAGCTAATCGTGCGGGACGCGCGATGCAGAGGCAGAGAAGAGAGAAAGGAGGAAGAAAAGAGAGAGGAAACGTGAATGAGCGGGAGTGGCGGCGGCAGCACACACTAAGCACTAATATTACGTCTCTGGACTGACAGACGCGCGGACTTTAAAACCCAAGACTAACAAACAGTTAGCAGTCATCCGGTCTTCTTGCTTTTATATTCTTACGCGGCCGCCCATATCGCGCGCCAATGCTCGCGCGCGAGTAGAGCTCTCCTCCCCCCGCGTGTCTCGCACGCGGGTTACTTTCGCGTCGTCAAACGGCGCGATCGAAATTTCCTGCTCGTCTTCGCCGAAGGCAGGAACGAGGTTTCCTGTCGACGGGGAATTCGAGGAGAAGTCGAGCCACCTCATCAAAGCTAAGAGCGATTTTCTTCGCCGCAGAAATGGCCATTCTTAGATATCGTTCGCAGAAGGGTTGTTTCATCGCGATACATTGCGATGTCGAGATTATCATACACAAATTGACACTCACGTATGTTTATATACGAGTTGTATCAGCTTATTTTATCCGACATTTGTTGTATAGATAATCTTATATTTTATAAACAATAATTAAATCAATTCTTTACTGCAAATACAATTACATTTTAAGAAAACTTAAAAAAAAATAATATCTATGACGTAACTATTTATAACAACAGCAAACCATCTCGTTAATGATTAAGAATTGAATTGGGAATTCTTTATCTTTATTTTAACTTTCTGAGCATGCTCTCCAAATATTGTAATCTCATCCCAAATCTTTGTGAGTAATAATTACGTTTTATTATTTTTATGAATATTAATGGATAACGTGTCTTTCTTTTCCTAGAGATATAATATTAATTATCTGTGCCAGATACACAACTTTCAAATTGTACGAAATGATTTATTAGTTATTGATTAATCTAATAGTTTCTAACTTTAAGTATTAGAGCTACTTTATTAATATCAATGTAGAGATCATCAACATAAGAAAATTAATCAATATAATAATTGTATGAAGATATATATTTTATCATCAAAGGATACTTAAAAAACACATATAGGGTGTACATATCTTGTGTGAAACTTGTAAAGATGTATCCTTTGATAATCGAGATATTTGACATGATTATTTTATCGTCAAGAGATATTAAAGGAGAATTCTCATATATTGATATTTGTCTGATGTTCACGCCACTTCACGTATGCGTTTTCTACTCTACCAGCAGATGTGAAGAGAGATTAGTATCGAAAGTATACCAGCATGGTTTGGGGTATCCCACCACAGATGGCTGACGATGGTCGTGAGTTTTCTTCTGCCGAGCTTCCAGCACATTCAGCTCTACCAGTAGAACGAATCGTAATAGCCCATAAATCCCCGTTTTTTCCCTAGGTACCAGGTCTTTTTATTATTTTCGATCAAGCGAGTGTGAATAATCAAATAATTATCCCTCCGAGTCGTAATTAGGCCACCACGGAGGACCTTTTTTCCAAAAACCATCGTTCGTGCTCTAGAATTAAAAGCCTCGGATAGAATGACATTTCGCGTAATAACACAATACATTTCACATCATTCTAATTGTCTTGCACCTTCGAGGTAGATCATCGTGTGAAATGTTGAATTGTATTTATTCTAAGATGCATCAAATTTACGAATTCTCGATAGAATAAACTATTTAATATTAGATTTGCCATTAAATTAGGTGAAATATCTAATTTGTTTAGAGACGTATTTAATCTATAAAACATATAACACGCGAAACCAATTTTGGAATTAAAGCACATTTATTTTTTAAGACTTTTCGGAGTAAGGTTGCATACGCGCAAGGAGTTAACAAGGGGAGATTCGTTGAAATGTCGTCATCGTCAATGTCGTATCTTTTTCGCGGATAATCCTTTCACCTCACTTCAAGGACTACGGACAGGAAAAAGAGGAGATTGGTCGGTTGGAGTGAGCGATCCGCGAAAGGAAGAGGACGAGGAAGAAATAAAGAGTATGGCGGACGCGGAGCGTGGCGGGATCCTGGTAACTCCCGGGGGTCATGATTTATCAATTAGCGATCTTTGGAGTCCCTTTAAAAATCGACGCCGCGGAGCGGGAGGGTTCGGGGCAAAAAAAAAGGATAGCCGCCCAAAGGAACCGCCGATGACGCGGCTGAATCTGTTGCACGACCGCACTGTCAACCGATTTTCGAAAAAATTCGATCACGTCGATTGTTTGCCCTGCCGATCGCACCGCGTTTGGATCCTACCTCATCTTCCGCTTCTCTCAACGGAGTTCTTCATCAACCGACAAATTCTATTATGTCGCCTGAAAGAAAGGATTCCCTTTCGTCTCTTCTAGCGGTCTGTTTCGATCCATTGAATAGCGTAATTAAGTTGTAAGTGGATTAATTTTGAGAACACACACAGTAAGGGATTTAAACGAGCCTTCAGAAATGTCGATCTTGAGATTTTGCAGAATATTTCCAAATAGGGGATGTCAAAAACGAGTTGCTTGAAATGTAATTGGTTGATAAAGTCTTAAAAAAAAATTACGATGTTACATTTCTTTTAAAATATTTATTGCGTTTCAAAGGTATATCGTCTAAATGCCGCAGTTCAGAAAATTAAGGAAATTGAGTTTCAGTCGCCCGAATATCATTTGCGTGCAATATATCGCTTAAAATCGAGCTATAACGTCCAAGTTGCACATGGCATCCGTGTGTTTTCAGCATGCGAACGTGTTCAATCATAGGAAGCCCGAATTTTATTGTAGGTCCAAAAGCAGCCGCACAAATCCTTCAGGTCACTCTGGACGGTTATCTCCTCCTTCCTGAAAGCTTTTTATTTTATTGCTGCATCCTCCTATAATGCATACCTCGGAACGTGTTCTTACTTTTATTACGAGCCTGTGTCGGCAGTCTTTGATTTAATTAACTCTTAAAGTTCTGTTACCTTGTCCGTTACCGACACGTTCCCCAAACGGCAAGAAGATAGAAATATCAAGAGAGAAAACCACTCTAAACCGATGCTATGTGGGAAACTAACATCGAGATTCTTTGCGGGTAACAACAATGTAAATAACTACAATAAACATAGTTTTAGCTTTACTCCTTGATTCTCTATTTTTCTGCATTTAGGGCATGTGCTATCGGTATTTCAAATTTTATCTCATATCGACGTAGACTTTTATTATTAATTATACATGTAGATGTAATATTAATAATAATAAATGTGCAATTACAATAGTAATAATTACATTAAAATGACGATTGAAACTTTGTGTTTAAAGTTAAGATTGTTTCATTATTATCGTTTTTTTTCGAGTAAGACCTTCTGATCATTATAGGATCGATTAATGAAGTAGACATCACATATATGGAAGGGAAACTATCGTTTCTATTATTTTATTTAACACTCGAAGCAGCTTTGCCGTCTAGAAACTATGTGAAGTAAACACAACCTTATATTATCGAAGATTATTTTCTCCCTCTCGTCCACGCACCGCATTCACGCACTGCATCGCCACGAGTTATTAGTCGGATATCTGACTTAGTTATTACGTAGTTAGATATTTATGTCGCAAAGAGAAAAACTCTTTGACGAACTAATGGAGACGACCGATTAATTAAATGATTATTAATCGTTCAAGCTGATGTATAAATGCACCGGCGGATAGGCTCATCTTTCCTTAACGATAACTACTGGCATTTTCCATGTCTGCAATTTTACGTTTTTTTTTTCCAAAAACGTGAATAACCGCTTTGAAGACTTTTCCAGGGACGAATGCCTTGCCTGTAGAAAATAACACAACAAAAATGTAACGAATTAGTAATTCAAGATTCACATGTCAAATAAAACTGAATTTATCGGCTGATAATACATCGAAATTGTAATACATCGTAATAACTATTTATTATTCAATAGGTAGCAGTTTTGTTTCATGTTTAAATAACATGCTAAGCCATGTAAGCGAAAGTATTGAGATTCTTACGTTCATATTTATTTATAGAGTCAATTGTGATTGATCATTCGATTGCGATTAATCACGCATTCTTCTATATTCTTTCTTGATTACTAGTATCCGAGCAAATATAGATTCGAAAGTTGCAATAGAAGAAATACACTGAAATTTTAGATCTCGTTAACGATTTAATTTTGTTTTTTACTTACAAATCTGCATCGCGTAATTTAGAATTGCGTTTCACAGGCTCTACAATAAGTCATATGTCGGAGTCGAATGTTGGAACGTAGCCGATGGTCCAATGAGGAAAATTCGTTTTCGAAAAAGAAATTTTCTCATTAGATTAGACCATCGGTTTGCGATCCGACATCCGACTTCGACATACGACTAATTATATTGTAGAACCTCAACGTTATTCTTAAAAGAATAGAAATGTAGCGAATCCAAGAGGTCGAAGAAAGATATCTCTTCAGGATGGAGGGAGGGGGTCAGGAAGATGCGATCGGATAATGAGTGTAATGAGAAAGATCGTTGACGCGGATAAGCGGAGGGATTTTCCAAGTTCAGCGCTGCGAAACGATCGATCCTGTCATCGAGGCGGGTAGTGAGAAAATTGCTAGAAAGACTCGTCGACTAATTGTTTAATTAGGGTCTCCGTATATCCACGTAGGATCTAAGCTGGTCGGGACGCGGGAGGAGGGAGGGAGGAAGGGAGGTACCGATCTCTCCAGGATCGCTCGATCTTCTCGCGCCTTCGGGACCGGGCATTCGCGTGACCCGCTAATTTCCCTAATAGATTAAGTATCGGAAGAGGTTGTCATTTGGCTGGCACGCTAAGTGAGGCGAGCACCGAGCACCATTGTTTCACAAACAAAAGCCGGCCGCTTTGCGAGTCATGGCGGCGCTCTTTGAACGCCCCTCGACCAATCAGCGACCGCCTTTAGAGCGCCAAGTACAAAAGAAACCGGCCGGAGATGATTGAGATTTTCTGTGTGTATTGCCGCTGCCTTATACATCTCACAAAGAGAGAAAGAGACGAAGGCACGGAGAAAGGGAGAAGAGAAAGCGCGGTGACGCGTAAGAGAGGAGAGGAGGCGCGAGTTTGTTAGAAATAGATGATAGAGAAACGACGCCGAGTATCGATCGATAAGAAACGGAAAAAAAGACTAATGAACACTTTAGCACTTTCGCTTAATTCATGTCGTGCAATTGTTGTACGAAGAATATATTTGTGCATTTTTATAAACGTTAGAACACAGCCAGCGGAAGATCAAATATCCTCGCGACACACAAACGAACAAAAAATACAACAGGGTACTCATGTTTGAAAAAAATTGCTATTAAATATGCTCGCTAATGGATTACTGTTTCTATACGCGTACCTACGGTACGTTCGCGATGCCTAAATGCAGCGCTTCATGGAAACGTACTTACGGAGCACATGCGTCCGGTACTCTCGACCGTTTCTGTGGAACAGAACGGTGACGGTCGCCAACTGTGAACAATTCCAGTTTACGTGTCGAAGGAAAATAATGGCTCTTTTGAAATTCAGCACGGAATAATCATCGCATAGTCGAAATAACAGAACATAGACGAGTCCAAAGTTTTAAGAGAGCCAGCCACACATTTGTGCCAAGATACGACCATTCGATTTTCATCTGGAAGTGCTACATACGATATTCATATCGGAGTACATTACGTCTGCATGTTACAGTGTTGCATAAAAGTCATAATGTCAGATATTTTAGGATTGCGAGAAATTTTCATGGAAAGTTCCCGAGACTCTATAGCCGACACTCACGCATCCAACAATTTACGATTATTGATGGCGACAATGCAACCACAACAAGCCGCAGCCCCCTTATCGATCCTCTTTTCCTCAGAAAGGCCGAACCGCCAGACGCACTCCTGTCAAAATACATATCGAGTACCGTGAAGCCGTCAAGAGAAGCGAGTGAACGAGGGACCGGGGTATAAGATAGACGCGAAAAGAGGATGGAGACAAAAAACGGACGACGACGGAACCGCGCGCGGGGGCGAGCGGAGTTAATGTGGAAGAAGAGGAGGCCCCTCTCGCGGACTTACGACCCTCGGTCGACCGCGGGCCGGACTAATGATCGAAGAAAGAAGCCGCCTAAACGACCCGTGTCCTCGGGTGTTAGACTCTCCTTGGATCGGGCCCCGATTCGCCGTAGAATCTAAAAGGCCCCCTCGTTACCGACTACCGAAGACGCCGGGCCGTACGTGAGAGTGAGAGTCGCCGATTTTTGCGCCAGCGAAGACGGAAGTGCGCGAGATTGAAACCGAGATGTGATGATCCGATCAGAATGCATTGCAATAAGAGATTATAAACAGCGTCTCACAAAATTTGAAGTTTGAAAGGGTCTAAAACACGTCTGAATAATACTCTATACCTATCTTGTAAATGCAGCCTGATTGTCTCAAATATTTTATGCGTATCGTTAATTTTATCGTATATCTAGAATATCTTTAATAATCAAAGATAATTCTTGACTTTACATATTTTTCGTTTAACAATGAATCACTCGGTTCCCGGTCGGGCTACTATAAATATTCTAGGCATTCCGAACTTAAGACATCGGCTCGAAAGGATCGCTACCCTAACACGCCGGCTATTTGTGGAATTCCAATTATTTTCGCGAATCCACCACGTCGGCAAAGAAAGTAATAATTTCGACGTTTCGATAGTATCGCGACCTTCTACAATTCGCGAAACACCGTTACTCCTCCGCGGCATAAACGTCACCCCATAGACGTCCCGCGGCGACGGGTGTCGAAGCGGCGAAAAAACGCACGTACATACATATATCGAGCGATTAACCAAACGAGACAAGGGTCTCCCCGTATCGAACATTATCTGGCCCATGTCGAAACACCAGTGAGCGATTTTGTCCGTCTTGTTCGTTCCCTCGCTCGCTTCGTCCTCGTCGCACCCCCGTGACACGTTTTAACCCCGTCCTGCTCGCACTCCTCAGCGCAATGACCACCGGTCGTCCTTGTCGCACACTTCCCTTCCCTTCCTTGCCACTCCTTCTATCACTCAGTCTTCCTTTCTCTCTCTCTCGTTCTCCAATTCCCCCTGTTATCCCTTTCCTTTTCCCTTACAAACTCATGCAAGACTCGCCTCGTCCTCTTCCCTCGCGTTGCTCGGTTTTACTCACCCTCGACGGCCCTCTCGCTCGCGCCTGAGCGACGCGCATGGCGCGTATAATTTTCATATAGTTCCCTCTCGCTCCCAGCCGTCGGCCGGCGAGCGAGCCGCCGGCTCTCTCGCGCCCGTGGCGGCGCGGATGAAGGAGAGCGGCGCCCTTTGAAGTCCAGTTGGGAGCCAATTACACGAGTCACACAGGGCCGCACGCACCGCGCGGCGTGGCGTGGCGCGGCACCGAAAATATTATCGCGCTCTTGCGCGCTCGGAGATCGATTAAAATCGAGAATTATGATCATAGGCGCGCGGAATACGCCGTGGAAAAGGTGCGGGGATTGGGGGCAGGGGATTAAGCGCTTAAATTAATTAACGATCGGACCGACACTGACGGCTGTGCACGGAAGCGGATGGAACTCGCGGTAAGCGACATCGATTCGTTAGTCTAGCAGTGAGTTTGACGTAATTTGCCGAGACTCAAGATTTAATGTAAAAAATAGATGATTGTTCATAAATTTTTATTTTATATAAATCTCTCTTTCTCTTTCACTTATTTAAAGCTTGCGTAAATAATTTTGTTTTTACATCAAATTTTAATTGTGTCTAGTTGTTAACTTATATGATAATTTTTAGTTAAGTATCGCGTTAAGTATGAAAATTGTAATAGCAAGGAACATTATTACTTGCGTAATGAATCTAACTTATCGTCCATGATCTGAGTAACTTGTTAACGCTTATTAGACACGTAAATGCCTATTAATACGATGGTAATGCGAAGGCATCGAAAGGATCGAAGGCCGGCATCATGCGCGTTTTGATACGAATCGTTACCCGTGACTAAACGACTAATTATCTTGTCCAAGTTTTTATGTTGTACGAATCGATCATACGCGCCGATAAAATATTCGTCGTTCAGGAATCGTGTATACTCATACCGGTGTAATGCATAATAATTTACTTGATTTACTCCATCTTTGGATTTATTCCATCTTCTAAATTGGAATGCCTTACTGCAAATTCTTGTGCAACAACAATATATGAAGAAATAATATATTTCTCTCTTATAATCCAAGAATAGACTGTAATGTGAGGTTTATAAAAATTTGAGATTGAAATATTCAGATATAGTAAAGAGCATAATTTTCCCATAGAAATTTTTACTATAGTTGAACGTGTTTTACATCATTTTCAAACAATGAACAATGACGAGTAGAAGAATTGGCGGCGATTGCGTGTTCAATTTCTTGAAATCAATGTCAAAAATTGAAGATCACAATCCTGCGCTTCCGGACGTGCTTTACTAACCAAAGGATCAAAAATCAATTTCGAGAATGAATCACGGCACTTTGCGTTTATTGTTGTTCCAACCATGCACGTGCCTATCTACGACACGGTGCTTGGTACGGCGCACCATAGCAGGCCCGATGCCTACAAACACCCACATGTTTTCGTATCCACGCTGGAATGAGAGAGAGGCTGTTGTGTGTGGGGTGAGGGCGCAGGGGGGTGAAGGAAAGGAGGGAGAGTTGCGAGAAGGAGGTAGGGTGTGCATAGTGTCGGTCGTAAAGTTGCAAAAGCTCGCGTGCTAAAACGCAACCTCGGCCAACGCGCAGACCAACGAGAGTGGCAAAGCCCGGGTTTCATCGTCGTTTCAAATACCCAAGCCGAGCTGTCACGAACGATCTTCTCTCGTGACGAAGTTCGCGGCTATTTGACCCTCCGCGCTGTGGTAACCTGCTTTGCACCCGAGTAGCGTGCACGTCGCATGCTTAACGAGAAGTGCATCTACGTGGAAAACCCCGGCGATTCCACTGGCGTGTCCGGATAGACGCACATAGTATACAGTCGTGTATCTACCGCGGTTTTAAAAAAGGATATATTTTTTAGGATATCATAAAGATATGTAAAATTATAGTTAACGTTTGTAGAACAGGAAGTTGTTTAGTCGTTCCATTGAACTTTCCAAGCAGAGATTTACCTGCTGCTGTATTTTACTGCGTTGTGAATTAGTTACTCTTGCCGCGTGTGCGTATCCGTCGAAATATCTTCCGTCGTTATGATATTCTGGTTTCATATTTGCAATAACTCCCATAAAAGTTTGTTTATTGACAGAAAGGTGTTGGTAATCGTAACAGCGTGATTATACTTCTTATCTTACACGGCACGAGACCACCCAAACAGTGCGTCCGTTTCCCATCCGACGACGACAGCAAGTACGCCTCGAATCCTCCCTTTTCCCATTCCCGTAGGTAGAACCAACGGAAAGGGGCAAAAGACAGAGAGAGGAAAAGAGAAAGAGAGCGCGAGATTTGCGGTAGAAGAATGGACCAGATGGCGTAAGAAATTAGTGGTGGCCAAGCAAGCACGGGCGTTCTCGCCCTCAAGGTCTTTAATAGCCTGAATCGTATTGACGATGCCACCCCTGCAGTTTCCCCCGCTCCCTCCTCGTTGCATTACCCTCGGCATCTATAGCTCAATTTGCCGACACCTCGCTAAGTATAGGTTGGGTGGGTGGTCCTTCCTTGGGACTATGGGACCCACGAGCGCGATGGAGTGGATCTGACCCGGGACGATCCGGGATAGGTGAGACAGAGCGCGCGAGAGGGTGAGGGATCGGGGCACTGAATGGGGGGAGGCGAGCGGATTACAGCTCATATATCTATCGGGCCATGAGACAATGGGGCCCTCGATCGAGCCAGCATCTTCTGATCGGCCGTGAAGAGCGGCGCAGGAAACGCGCCCGTCCCACCCACCGGTTCGACTCGCGCGAGCGTATTTACGCATCGGATGCGCCGAATTCAGTTCTTCGTTTTGCACTTGTCCGACACCACCTACGCGCACCGTGTGCGAGCGCGAGCGCTTTCAGCCGGCTGACGATGACCGATTGAAAAAAAAGGAGTTTGCGTTACCTCAAGTCGAATTGCAATAGAGTCAAACCGCTACTGCAAAATGGGGGTGAAATTGTACCGCGAGAGATACGTTTGTTTCTATATTTATCGTAACTGAAAGCTTTCTCGAGATAATGCATTTTAAAATCGAATATTATCGAAAATTCTGGTGTTAAAGTGACTTGTATGAGTATTCTGCTGTGTTAGATTATGTTAATTCTCGCGGACATAAGCAGGGCACTCTTGTTGATCTTATTAACAAAATGCAACGCCATACGTGCTACAGTGGCAGTTTCGGAATCGTACTTTCGCCACCACCGTCCGCCGGTTTGACTCGCGATTGTTCGTGATGGCGGTCCAGATGGCGGATGGCATTGTCTGGAAACGTTCCGTGAAGTGGTCAATATTCGCGCCAGACACAACGCCTTTTGACGCTGATGGGAACATCTCTCCGCAAAATATGCTTCCAAATGGAGAAGTCATCTTAATATGAGGGATGCGGTGACGTATTAAGACGGCAGCCGACACGTTTAATTGACGTTCTCATTTGCATGAGACACGTTCGACGCGTTAACTGCTATTACAGGACGTTAACATCCCTTTGTCATTTTGCCAAGCGATGCAACGAATACAGGGATATTATCCATGATACTTTTGAAGTCGTCTTCGTAATTCTTTTGCGATAATAATATAAGTCGATTAATTTATATGATATAAAACCGATACTTACCTTTTTATTATTTTATATTGCCTCTTTTACCGAGATTTTTTTGTATTTATCATATTATACACACACATATATTGTGCCAGAGACATATAAGGATATGTTTTCTTGCTGTCTTCTCTGCATTTCGCTTTATCAAGTACTTTGACAATTAAGGATAATACAATGCCTCTTTCAAAAAAGTTTTACGGGTTTGCACAATGTAAGTAAAACGTCTTCCTTACTGCTTCTTCCTCTATTTAGCGCGCCTAGACAACCTGTCTCGGCGTACACGCACAATGAACATCTCTTCTATCTTTTATCGCGCAGAACCAAAGAAGCAGAGCCGGCGTACGATTAGCGAGGATAATATTGCGGTCTTCTGACCGCAGTACTTTTCCGGCTCGTCATTAATGTTTGTATGATAATGGCGAGGGTGTGGAGAAATGAGAGATACTCAGGGAGAGAGAAAGAAAGAGAGGAGAGAGAAAGAGAGAGAGAAAGAGAAAGAGAGAAAGAGAGAGTACCAGAACCCGATGGCAAAGCGGGACGAGAGAAAGACCGAGCGACGAACGTGAAGGAGAGGAACACGAAGCGAAGAAGGAAACGAAGAGAGTGGGCGCACGAAGAGAAAGAGAAGCGGAGGCGGGAAGGAGGTGGAAAAAGGATGTGGAACGAGGTACACGGAGGGGGAGGAAAGCGGTCCTTTTGATGGGGCCTTTGTCGGGTCTCGCGGCGCTTTGCGATTTGCAACTAAAATCGTCGCCCTCCCTGCCCGCGCCCGCCGCTCCGCGCTTCGCCGAGTGATTTGCTGCGAATTTATTAATGCGACGATCGCGCGACGATCGAACGCGCATCGTTTCGTGCCGAGTTTGGGCCGCGCCGGGGATTCGGCACACCGCACACGTGCGTATTCAATCGAGCTTCTGAATTTTCAAGTCGGACGCGGTGTCGTCTTTTTACTGATTGAGCTATGATACAAGCAATTCTTCAAGGAGCATCTAGACTGTCGGAGTTCGAAAATAAATATTTAGGTGTCATTGAAATTTCCACAATTTTTATACATTCCGAATAATAGTAAGATAGAAGGCTTTCCTATCTCAAAACTTAAGAATAAAAGCATATAAAAGAATATAAATCGAAGCATAAATTGGAACATTTAATGATTTAATAAAGTTCAAGATTTCCATGTATAACCTGCCGATTGGAAGATTATGAGAGCGCGCGGCAAAAAATTTGCGAGATCCCCATAGCCCATTCCGAAACAGCAAGTCGGCCGGTCGGCGATGTAACTTTCCGTCGAACAATTTCGCGAGGCATCGCGGCCTGTTGCGGGCCCGGCTGTATGGTAACAGGCACAGAGAAGATCGGCGAGAACGTAGATCGTCGAACCACATAGTCGAAGAACATGAGCGTGGAAATATGAATAATATAAGCGCGAGAAAGACGGCGGGCGAGAGAGCGACGATGCCGAGGAGGGAGAAAAAGAGAGAAGCCAAGAAGAGCGAGGCACTCTTGGTAGGCAGCGGCTGAGGAGAAGGAAGAAACGCGAAGGAGCGCGGGTAGGGACCACCCCGTGGCTCGTCGGCTCGTTTGATCTTCTCCCACCCCGGGACGGTCCTTTACCCCCTGCCATCCCCCTCCGAGCGGGCCCGGTGTCGTCTCGTTCCCGCTCGTTCGCCGGCCAATATCGTCGTCTCGCTCCGCCTTGCCATCTCGCTTCCACGCGGGTCGGCCCTCTCTCTTCCTTCTCTCGTCTCGTGATCTCTCACCTGCGGAGAAGAGGCGTCCGACACGTCAGAATCACACCTTCTACGACTACCCGCTCACTAATAATCCGAAGCTCCGTGCTGTGGTCCTTTTCTCGGGATCCGTGGAATCCTTCGAGACGCGATGGATGCCTTTTGTCTCTGCCGTGAGCGCCGCATGCATCGAATGCATCTTCTGGGTATCGGCAGCGTAATAAAGCCGAGGATTGCTAATTTGTCAAGTAACTTTTTTATTTAAATCTTTTAATTTTTAAGAAAAAAAACTGTTTTGAAAAGTTACGAAAAAATTACGTAGGATATCCCATATCTGATAGATTATCAATCATTGATTCTGTAACACTAATTTAAAAAATGACATAATTGAAAAAAACTTCAGAAAAGATAATGTATAGATAGAATATAGATGAATAACGTATCATATGTAACGCAAATCATTTTCTATCACTCAGTCTAAAATTAAGGGTTATTTTCTGTTATATTTTCGAAATATTAATATAAACTTTTATTATTGTGAAAGATAATGTGGAAAGTTAAAGAAATTACAACAAAATTATGCTTATCCATCAAACTTCAAATGTAGAGAAAACGATTTCATATTTATAAAAAAATATGTGGTTGAGATATACATATCTGAAACGCTTAATCTTGCGTTTTATCCGCCGAATTAAGAGCAAAAAAATGTATACCAGTTCTTAAGAAACTGTTAATTGATTAATTTTATACGCTTGAGCTGTACATTGTGGAACATAACGATCGTTGAAATATTAAACATGATTACGTCTCGCGATCTTCAATCTCACTTTCAATCTTTTCCATTCTTCTTCGAAGAAGATGTCACTATCGAACAGATTTGCAAAAGAGGAGCAAAATTTCTCGAAGGGAAATTCGTGCCACGAATATCGGGCATCATCGGCGTGTTGTGTATGGCTGAGTGTTATTCGAAGGCGCTACTTAATTATCTCGCAACCTCTAATCTGCCTGAGCCGACATACACACGCCAGCGCAGCGCTTCTAGCGAACGTTACCTCGGCCCGGCCTATGCCTAAATCTAAATTTCCCTTAACTGGAGGGCAGGCTGCATAACGATCGTATTCAAAATATTACGCATTCTGACGTGAGCCTATATCGACAATGGCCCGAAGGAGCTCATATAAAATTATTTGAACAATAACACATCGTTACCGAGTGAAGAATCGGGAGCGACGCTATAATTTAACCATTCATCTCCCTCACCCAAATAATGAAATTCAAAAATTCGAAAATTCTGTCCTATATAAATTTACCCGAGGACCTGAGGACGTTTTGTCTTGGCGAATCGCGAAATTCAAAGAAGCGGTTCGAGGAATCTCCCGTAAGATTTTAGGATCCATAGATCCAAACACGCGGGTACATTCCCCGAAGAATCTTGGGAATCCTAGAGCAGTCGTAGACTCGTGGCTTCCAGAGTCACCGGATCGAAACTGATCCCGAGAGATCCGATGATGTACCGAGCCGGCCGAGCCTCAGGAACGCGACAGAGCATCCTCGAGCGCGGCATCGCATTAGCGGGGGGCGCGGAGAACGCCACCGATAAATTTCTCGTGAAACTGGAATGCCGGGGACCACCTCCACGCTTACGAGTTACAACACCTCCTCTCTCGACCGCCGCCACCGCACCGCCGCCGTCGCCGCGCTTGTGCCGCGCCGATCGGACAAACTGCCGGACGGCCGGTGATCTATAGTGGTGTCTCGGCACCGCTCGGTACAATAACCGAAGTGAGAGCGAGAGTGTAGAGTATCCGGTGGTCTGTAATCAGGAGCCGAGCCGCTGGCAGACCCTACCTCTCGGTCCCGGAGCCTCCTTACCATTAACCTATCCGGTACCCGTTCCGTTCCGTCAACCTGACGTCATCGTAATTCGTGATCATTCTATACGCACGCATAGCACCTCGCGAGCAACGCCGTCCACCTCGAGTGATCCGCGAAACAAGGTGGAATTAACGCACACGGAGGGCCTTTTTGCGGGGAATCGGCTGTTATTAGATTACCGCTCCGTGAACGCTCGTGCACCATCCTCTTGTTAGCAGGCTGTGCGCCATGCCGTTCGCCACGATATTCCGCAGTGGCAGTTTTCTGCGTCACGTTTAAAATTTTTCAAATTATATATTAAATCAATTATCTCTAGCTCCGAGTTTTTTTTTCGCTGATTATTAGGAAAATTTAAAACAGAAGTGATGCGATTAGTATATAAAAATAATCAATACCTGAGAAAATACATACAAAAACTTTAAAGTAAATTTGCACTTTGTATGTACGCCGTACGGTAGGTATTGCAGTCGGATCTCCGTCCTTGCGTTTCCATCGCGCGGCGGTATACGCGGCAGTGTTCGTTAGCGTCCGGCTGTTGAATATCATGGCTTTTTAGCCTGCAGGTGTCATTAGGGTGCGGACGGACGAACGAACGCTGATTGGTCTCGGCCGATCGCCCTCGGGGACACCGGCCCATCAGCTGTCCCATTCGCGCCAACGATGCCGACGACGAACAACAGCTCGCACGCCTATGCGCTTCCATTACTTCCATCTTTGTGGAACGCGCGGCTCTCTCGCGAACCGGCGCGGCTTTCCCAGACCCGGGTTTTATCCGATAACGCGTGTGAAGGGGCTAATCACTTAGCGTTTTCTCAGACTCTGTCTGTTCTCGCGCGACTTATTAATTAGTACGGCGAGGTGCGCCGCGATTGATTCGATTTTTGTGGGAAATCGTGACACACTTAGACGGAATCGAATAAGGCGAGAAATTACAGCAACGTCGAGGAACAGAAATTATATTTTCTCTTATGAAACGTGCGAACATTATAATATCCTAGTAAATTATAAAGTTTCCAAAAGAACCGCATTGATGCTCTATTGTCAAAACATATAAAATACATATTTGTAGCATATAAATTATCACGCGCGTTACACTCATTACTGTTAAAATCATAAATCATAAAAATCCGGTATATTCACTCATCATCCGTTATCTAACCATGGCAAGGCAACGTTTTGCAAGATTCCAACCGTGCGAATAATATATCGTCTCGATCCCCCACCCACTCTCGCCTAAACACTCCCACATATTAATCTTCCATCGTCGAGGCTACGAGCTCTCGTTAGCTGAACCCGTATAGCGTAGCTAGTCCTCCCGAAAGAAGTCCTCCCGCCGTGTAAATGGACCTCGTTGGCGAAGACGAGATGAAAGACCGTGCAGGTAGAAATCAGCCACGTGAAAGAAGTCAGTCTATGAGGAATCGAAAAAAAAAGAGGGGAACAACGAGCGCGCGAAATAGAGGCGCGGGAGGGCGAAAGGAACGGCGTGCTAGGATCGGCGGCTCGTCGTAGCGAGGGGAGAGACTCAGCGAGGCCGAGATATCGCATTAACGAGGCCCGCTGATGGGCCGGAGCCTAGATCCACGTCTAATTACATCCGCGCGGAGCGGGGAGACTCGTTTCTCGCGTGCTGAAACGGTTCGAATCGAAATTATGGATCTGCGGCGCTCCGCGCGCCGGCTTGACTGACGCATGACTGGCTGGCGGGTTAAGCGAGTCAACGAGTAAATGAGTCCGAATTACGTGGGCGTGTCAATGCCGGGAAAATGAGCTCCGCGAGGTATCTTCTGGCGGGCTTATGCAAAACAACGCCGGATAATGTTCCCGCACGCTTTCGCTCACGATCTTGCCCGGCGATCGGTAGCACGGTTCGTCGACACGTGCGACGATTGCATGTAGCGTTTCGCATAGAGACAAATTAGCGTAGCGTGAGACGGGTTATAGACTGTGTTCGACCTGGCTATTTTAAAGTGAATCTTGACTCGCGAGAAGTTTATATATTTAGAATGCGGCTGTGTTACCGTAGAAAATTCTAATATCCTATACGATCTCATTTATCATCAATGGGCTGTCGTTCTTGTCACTTTAGATACCTGAACAAGTCGTTAGCTTTAAATGGCTGGAAGGATCGCTTCGCTTCGGAATGATGTCTTGGGCGACCGGAATGATGCGGCTTTACGATTTTTACACGAATTGATTTATGTCTTTTTTATTTCTGACACACATAATAATAACATGTACAAAACATTGTTGTTAAAATATCTATATACGTCTTTCTGAAAAATTTTTAAATGCGAATTAATGTTTTCATAATTGTTACTTGTCGTTACTTTCTCAATGTTATGCGCAGAATTGCTGGGGAGTAAACTCGCGAAATTCAATTAAACGAAATGAAGAGACAAGTTTTTAATCGAATCGATTGGAGGCTTCGTGCAAGAGCTCGCCGAGTAAACGAGGGCAGTTTGCCTGCCGCCGATAATTACCACGAAATTAATATTTCGATAATCTGATGTGTAATAACATTCATTTCGCAGTTCAATCTGTACGTTGAATAAACTCGGTCCCCGAGAACCGCATTAACGAGCACCGTTTCGTAATGCCATTTAATTACGGAGCAATATATCGAAAATAATTAAGAGTCGGGTGGGGGGGAGGGTCTCGCGACATTAAGCGAATCGTAAATTAATTGCCAATATGATGGGAGTAGTAATGCCGTATATGACTCACGTATATATCCGTATCGCGATCGTGATAATAAAACACTTGCCTTAAAGCTGACATATAAGGATATAAGTGTATGGAGTTCGGCTAAATTGTTGCGATTAAACAATATATTCGTTAATGTCGCGCGTTACTTGCGCGATTTCACAGATATCCGTTTAATGCGCACCGAAGGGCACGCGGGGCGAGGAAAGAAAGAGAAAGAGAGAGAGACAATGAATGATATCGCACGCTCATATTCCGATCGGAGATCGCCTGAATTATTGGTGTATCCGATATATCGAGAAAATTGGCGGTGGTCATCATCGCCATTATGAATTCTTTATTTGGATGTTGCGGCGTCTGAATTACAGGGCGGTATGGGCTACCTTGCTTACTGCTTCATATAAGGGCCCGTCGATATCAGCGATGGCTACGAACGTCCTCGCATTCGTTCAAGTTCGTACGAAAGTCGCGTTACTTTGTTTCGACCTGTGTGTCTTGAAACGTTACGCTATGAAATGGAAATATTTCCACATGCGTTTTACGCGCTTAAACATCCTTCGGAGCGGTAACTTTTAATATTTTTGTTCTTTAAACATTCCAGTTTTTTATACCTGTGAACCTTGGAATTATCGAAGCCTTCGCTTTCCAATGATCGCATGTATCGATCAGGCCGACCCATAACGAGCGCAATAAACAGTCGATTTCTTAAAGTGCCGGATATTTGAGAATTTTCGCAGATAAGAATTTATATGAAAACGCGGAGAAGCTTGGAAATATTTTTCATATAAAGTATATAAGTGCCGTAAATAGAGCGCAGCTAATCGCATATCAGCGATGAGCCTCGCAATGCATGATATACGAGCAGATAGCTCGACATTACCAACCTGCTTCCTGTTACTTGAATATCTGATGCTAAACGGAATCGTTTGATATGAGGCCTCGTTAATGAGTCTATCATTAACTTGTCGTCATTATCTCTGATATAAAACGCGTGCTACTGCCATCGCAATAGATTAATCGAGTCGAATCTAGAATGTTTATAACGGATGTAAATACGTGTGTTACGCGCGTTAAGTATATGCTGATTATATGCCTCCTCTCGGGTGTATACTTGAGTGCTCTCTCAACATTTCTAATAAGGGCCCGGCGGCTTTTGCAAGTATGTGTAGCTTGTAATATTAACATTTCTAGAACATTGGAGTGTTTTCTTTGACGCTAGTGCTTCATTTTTGTGTTGTAAAATTTTTCCTGCCCTTTAATGTCTCTTCTTCATAATTAGAAAAATTTAGAAAAACTAACTTGAGAAATGATTAAATAACTTTGTTTTTTCCGGACAATCTAAAATAGATTTTATTTTAACAAGTTTTTTGTTGGCTTCTTAAATTGATGATGCATAGCAATGACTATTTATCAAATTATTATATAAAGAAAGGTGGACATTTTACCTAAATTCCTACAGGCAAACGCGTTTTTTTAAACATTGTATATTTATATATATATATAATCTCGAATTTATTTTATATGAGAAGATAGAAACGTATACCGTTCTGGGTGTAGTCATATATATTGCAACATATCTTCAGTATTTCCCGGTTCGCAGACTCGAGTTCTAATCTATCGGTAGCAAAAGCGTTCGGTTATGACGAGTGCCAGACTCCGTACCGACGGATACAACGAGGAAAAGGCCCGCGAAATGACTTCATCTTAATAAATTACGTCTCTGGGTAAACCTCGCGAATGGCTTCAAAAAGATTCTCGGAAGGTCCGCAACGCGGTACACGCTATTTTTGGAGAATAATTCCTTTTCATCTTTGTGTACTGCATCTCTGTGGCTCCTTGCACGCCGACGCACGTCGAGGTCGAGCCTTTTTTACGCATAGTATTACGCCAAACCGCAATAAAATATAAATCTATCCTCGTTAAAGCAATTCGAGAAAGAATGACACGATCTTTATGCGATTTTTTGTTATCTTAATATCTTCTTCGATGGAAAAAGATCACATTTTAATAATATGAATATGAACTTTTTACTAAAAAAAAAAAAAAATGAAGATAATTGCATTTCGCAAAGTTTTGCCTGTGTCATGTTTATAGGGTATTGTAGGAGAATTGAAAGGAAAGATTATGGTTGAAGAAGTTGAAAAAGTAGATGTAGAAACAGTTTCAATAATGTTTCCATTTATTTAGCTTCGCTATACACTGTACTAAGTCGGTTTACACACGCGCTCCTAGTTTTTAGTCTCACGCACCTCACTATCACTTTACGAATCGCCGTATGCAGATATACATTTTACTCGCTCCTAAAATTCACTAATTAAACTCATAATCAGGTATATTGCAGTGTCCCATCTATGCTCTTATGATTTCTTTTAACTCTAATCAATGTATAACGGTCTCTATCATGCCTATACGTAACATTATCAAGGGAACGATGTATACCTATATACAATATATGTACACAATGGCGCCACAACGCGTGGTTATTTATAATTTACGGAATAATATTCATTTAATAATTTATTATCGACCGTTTTAACCGGGACCCTCCTCACGGCCCATTCCTCTCACACTTTCTCCATTTTATAATAAATACATTATAATACACCGCGCTCTGCGCGTAAAATTGCAGCGGACTATGATACGCTTTCCACTTAAAGCCGTAAATTATCGACATAAGAACGCCACTTTTTTCAGTTCTAACAAGCACAACGAAAATTTCTTTTGAAAATTGTAAAGTGATATATTTCTCTCCTCCATCAGTCATATTTCAGTATATAGAAACTGAACCATTGTATGGATAGAATAGAAAATAGAATATTCTCTTGTCGAGAGATTGGATGAAATAATAACGTAAACAGTTTACAGTTTTGAGAAAAAAAGAAGTTTGAACGTTGAATGGTAATAGATTATTAAACAGCTAACGTTCAGAAGATATCCTTTATCATGAAACTTTCTTCACAATTTCTTCAAGAAAGAATATTAAAATGCGACCGGGTCGCACGTAAAAAGAAAACCGTATCGTATAAAATGCATTCGTTGGCGCTTAAAATAATTTTCGTACGTGCTTGTCTCCGATTAATACACCGTAACATGAAATTATGTATGACGTTTCGAGCTTTCCTTTCGGTCAAAAATACTTGACGATATTACACGAGTAATTGTCCGTTGTCCGATTCCCCCGTCGAGCCTCGATTGCACACAGAAAGTCGAAGAGGCGAAATTTCGAGTCGACCTCTACGATTTCTCATCCATGGAGTTTGGCAATGGTCGTTTCTTCAAGATTCCCAGATCTTGCACGTTCTCTAGGAAAGTCTTGTGATGTTGAGCGACCAAAAGTGGATTCACAGTCTGTACGTCCTTCTTAAGCTCCTCCATGTCCCTCTTGAGCTTCGCCCTCCTGTTTTGGAACCACGTGATCACTTGGGCATTGCTCAGACCCAGCTGAGCGGCGATCTCGTCCCTGTCGGCTGGGCTCAAGTACTTCTGATACAAGAATCTTTTCTCCAGCTCGAAGATCTGCTGATTCGTGAACGCGGTCCGACTCTTGCGCTTCTTCTTCGGCTGCTGACGATTGTTGAACAGGTTCAAGTGATTGGCTTGCTCTGCAACATGAGAAATTAGACACGGTTAGTCGTGTTTATATATACTTATTTCAACACATTGCGTAGCGAATCAATACATCAAATGTACACAGGACCAATTTAAAGTTTTCTTTTTTACAATTTCAATCAGTCTGTGACTTTGTTATTTTCAATATCTTCAGTGAACATATCTTTGCCGTTCAAACATGAAATGATGTTACTCTTAAATTTTTTAAATAACTTTAATACGAAAATCTTATTCTTTAAACACATGCAAGATAATTTATTCCACTTTTTGCAAACGTGCACATACAATCAAACTTCAAACCTGCAAAAAATGTAACAAGAAGTAATGTTCTAAGAAGCGAGTGATGATCGACAAAAGTAATTGAAGGGTCGTTTTATGACGAAGTATAATTTTATCGCTGATCCATACGGTTTCTCGCGGAAAGATCTGAAAGTGATTCTGTCTTCGTGGTAGCGGCGCACCGCACCGGTTATCGCGCGCGCGGATAATGAATGAGCGAAGGCGCGGGTATTGCGCAAATGAATCGTCGATTCAGCGGCAATTAAATCCTGCCGATAACAAGACCGTTCGTCGGTCCCGACGAGCCGTGTCTCTCGGGAACGCAATGCGATAATTAGCTACTGATACGAATAGCGGTGTATTAAGATTTTATCGCTGACGTTGTCTAACAATAAGTAATCGTTCGCGAAGCTACATGGCGGAAAAATTCTCCGTGAAGACGCGTTAGGTGTAAAATACGACGGTCGCACGAGAGGAGAAAAGTATATTAGGAAATTAAATGAATGTTTAGAGCCGCACCGCGTGTTTTATCGATTTCACTACTTACTTAACGTGCGTTATGCGCAGTTAATCCCGCGTGTGGGAATAAGGCAAGAGATAGAGAGACACGATAAGAAAAATATTATATTACAGCAGATTGATCCAACGTTTACGTTGAGTTTCTCTATACTGCATGAATTTACAAAGGCATCAATAAATATTAGATACATATGTTATACAGTTATACACACATAATCGGGACAAGATAATTACCAATTAATTTCACGAGATTGCCAATAAGCAACACGGTCAGAGATTGAAGCACAGCTGCAATTAACAGCGTTTTAGGAACAGTTTCATACGTAACAAAGTTAGGCATTTTTTACGCATTAAAGTTTTAAGCAGTTGAAGTAAATCTCTAAACAGCATATGACTCATTTTCCTTGCATTTCTCGACCTCAGTTTACTTTAATTTCTCCAAAAAAATCTACGCCGCGCCAGTGTTCTTCTGTATAAAACAACTTCTGAAGTACTATATTGTATACGTACACATGCCCACATACAATAATCAAAATTTCATAATCCCGCAGCGATCGGGACATGCAAAACGAATCGAAGTTTTTTTCAGGCGACCGCCGTTGGAATTGTAGTTCACGGAATCGTCTCTGAGGGCTACAAATTAAACGTATTTTCGAGACATGGAAGGGTTCTCCCCATAAAAGTATTACGCATTCGTTACGGTGCTCAGTCCACGGAATTCCGAGAGCCATAACTATCATAGTTCTCGGTTGCTAGCTAAGGCTGTAGCTCAAAATGTTTCTACCAGACGTTCGCCTTTAGCCCTAAAGCGATTTGTAGTTATAATAGATCAGGTCTGTGCGGATATTATCTTACATTTTGCGATATTACACTGTTAAATTCATAATGTCAAATCATACTCAATTTAAGTATTCATTTTTAACCATTCCTATATAGGTCGCCACTGTTCCTACTATGTGGTTACTTTAATAATGTCAATTTGACTAAACCAATGAAGTTAAAATAATACTGTTGTGTGTTAAAATAATAAATTTCGACACACATAGTAGTCAAAAATTAAAAAAATGTTATTTCACTCAAGGTATTGGTTTAAATATCCTCTATAAGTGTATTTTTATTTTATTATAATAGTATTTTATTATAGCTTTTTATATCGAGGTACCTTCTGGGAGATTGGATTGCTGCTTTAAAATGTTCTTTAAAAATTTCCGCCGTATCTTATCGACCTCGTAAACGCGGTAATTTTTTAAAAAATTAGCTTGTTATAAATTAATTGCCGGTTTAAATAGCCAATTAAAGCAATCTTCTGTGCCCTATCTTATTGAATGTTGTTTCATGAAGGTGCAAAACTGTAACCCAATTTTTCGAATACACGTTGCAGCCTGTTACCTGTCAAGATTAAAGCACGTGAAGTTGTATTTATATATCAGTGAGGTTATATTTAAATATCCGTTGAGAGATTATTTCTATAGATGATCTCTTTAGATTGAATAGTTCGTAGAAAATCTATTTGGTATGTAAGGCTTGACAAGAAAATTGCCGTATCGATTCCATTGGCTAATCGTTTCCTCGTAAAGCCCTCCTAAAATAATCACCGCTCGTCGTCGTAACCTATTAGCGGATGATGTCGCGTAATACCGGTTCCCGTTTTATAATTTTCGTTATGCTCGCGCTGACTCTCGGAACGAGGAAAATATTGTCAATTAACGTCGTTGTCCAATAACCAGAGCGACCCCGTGCCTTTTTTACTTTGCCTAATGTTTACCAGGGAATATGCGCGATGGCTGTTTTCGCAATGGCGTTAGTCATTAGGAAATAATCGAATCGAATGATGAGAGAGAGAGAGAGGGGGAGGGAGACGGGCGCGATGAGTCGTGGACAAAGTAGCCGAAGAGTCGCTCCAGGATCAAAGGCCGCCGCCATCGGTCACACCTGCGCAACCCGACCGTACAGTCCACTTTAAAAACTCTCACCGCACGAGCGATGTCATGCGCGCGTATAAGGTGACCGGATGTCTTGTTTTCGGGGAGACAGTCCACCTTATTTTGAAAGAATGGTACATGTTCTTATACCATTTCTAATCATTTTATTACGTTAATTGGGCATGAGAGTACAAGCGCGCTTGGCGTTGAACGCAACTCGAAAATACAGTGTAACACGTGTTTCGTTCAATTCACGCCCCGTTTCTCTAATAGCTGACATTTACGTTTAGAGTTAACCGTTAGTCTAAACGTCTCAGAATCTTGCCGAGGAATGAACGTTAATTATGGATGTATTATATATCTGTAGCTTTTTTTTCATTATTTTCTGTCAAACATATTCTTAATTGCGTTTGTATTGGAAACGTTTGATTAAATTGACGAAGACACGTAGTCGTAATACTAAAGAAACAAAAATGCAATAAATTCTGTACGCGAGTAATAAGTAGATTGAACATTTATGTTAAATGTCTAGCAGATATTCTATTTTCCAATGTATATTAATTTAGCTATATTTACGATGAAATCAATGTTACGTAGATAGAAATATTAATAACTAACGCGCGCATACAGAAGAAAATTAATTTCCGATTTATAGACTTCAGGAAAATAATTAAAGAGGAGATTATTAAATACTTTGCAATGAAGGCGAGCCTTTCGCGAATGGCGTATTGATTCGATTATACGTACTGCAACTCAAGTGCAACATACATATAGAAAAATAGAAAAAAAAACTATTATAAAAAGTTCAAAAGTTTCAGAATCATGTAATAAAAAGACGTGCATTTTTTTAAATTATCCAAGTTGCGATGTTGTATCAATCTATTAATTTTAATTTTGTATCACTCTTTACTAATTGCAATTTTATATTATTCGTGACAGAGAGAGAAAGGAGAGTTAATTTAATTAAATACATTCCTCGACTTCGTTGCATACTTTTCGTTTACATCGAATATTCTCCTGAGAGTCTAACAATTATTTTTAGTCTCCTAAAACCAGCGACCCGAGAATGCATTGACAAATGAAATCGAAGACAAAGCGAACGAGAATTTTGAACGACAAAGATGTTGAGACACGACGACGAAACGGTAAACGAACGGACGGATGGACGGACGGAAGAAGCGTCGAGATATTAGTTTCTGCGGTCGGTTCTCCGCAGAGATTTAATTCGTTTGATGTTCACGATTCGCCGCTTCGGCTGTCTTTTCGCAACTCGCGTCTTCTCCTCCCTCTTTCTCTTCAACTTTCCAAACAGTTTTAAAAATTGTCATTTTTCTTTTTCGAAAAAAAATTTTCTCATCCTTTTGTCGATAAACATTCTTAATCCTGCTGTAAAAATTTATTCTTCAAAAAATCTGATATTATTTATAACTTTTATAAGAAGAGTGAAACATGATTTACTAAAATATATTTATAAATTGTGCGTTACATGAATTTTATTCAGATTAGTTGGAATTCTTTTAAAATTATAAGCGATTAAGAACTAAGTTCTTTAAAACGACATATACATATATAGACACGCATTGGAGAATTGTACAGAAATAAATTCCCGATAAAGGGCAGCCGACGCGACCACCTGCCGCGCGTAAACCATATCCGTGTATGACATCAACTAGGGTCACAGATGGCGGCGAAATTCGCTTGATTAATGTGCTGACTTGGCCGAAAATTTGGTTTAATTACGCGGACCGGTATACTTTCGTATATCTGTGCTTTATCTTCTTCCGAACATAATTTAACAAATCGCTCTCATAATGAATCGCAATAATTAATAACAGATTGATCCTTTTATCACTGAAGTGATGTGTGGTAAAGAGTATTTTAGAAAGTGGGTTATAAATATAGTGCTGTAAACTATATTATGTATGGGGCATTTTTTTGACGTAAAAGTCACATTCTTTCAAATCTTACGGTGAGAGCAAAAACTACAGCAAAAAATTTTTATATAGAATTTTGCTACATTTTTTATATCTAGTACAATTAGGAAACCCAATTACGAAGATGACAGTAATTCCTCAAAATGATGTTGGAATACTACAAACATGTATATCTAGTATAACATTTTTATTATCAATTTACAGTTAAATGCTCTATAGTGAAATCGTCGAAGAAAATCGTTATTTGTTAGAAATTTTTTGAACAGTAAGTACAATAATCTATCATAAACGATGATTGCATATCGTGAAAAATATGTTAGAGAAATTCTCGGCACTTGATTTATCGCGGCACGACGACACAGGGGAAAACAGCCTTAGAAGCAAATAGCACGATGCAAAACGACATGATATGTCTCGCGAAAGACCAACAAAACCGTTGCGCGGCCATCTTGGTTACGCTCGAGCAAGATTCACTCGAGTAGAATAGTGACGGAGTTAAGAGGCGCGACGATCTTGAAACAGCTTAACTGGCTCGTCGAGTAGATTATTCGACAACAGTTTCTTGTTAAGCTAAATTTTACGGTCAAACTGCAAACGGCCTGTGATGCAACAAAGAAAATCGTCGCGCTGTTAACGAGTTCCGGTGTACTTTCCGGTGCACCTCTATTTTTCATTGCTTGTCCGAGATGCTCGAGTTGGTTGACGATTTAAGATAAGTACGATATTTATTCCCGGTCGTTTCCGGTTAAAGAATTTTATTGTTACGCTAAGATGTATTTTGATGTTAGAATTTTTTAATCTCCAATTTACTGGAAGATTTTTCCAGTAACGATTTTGATCTGAAAGCAATACGCTCCAAGTTGAATAGTGTCACAATCTGTTTGAGAGCAAAAAAGAAAATGAAAAGGAAAATGTAATATACGATGCCACGATTATGTTAATGATGACATTAATTATGCTGGCTTTCGACGGTTCGCGTAAAGATTCTCAAGGCGATAATGCAAACGACAGATTTCAGTGCCAGTCCCTTTCCCACGCGCAAATTCGGCATTCGCGAACGGTATGCTTAATTAATTTAATATATTTATTACAATTGCGAATTGCAACGATGCTGTCAGACGAGAGGGCTGATCCTGGGCGACCTAATAATGCGAGCATAAATTACGCGACAGCGGACGCGCGCTCGTTTCGGCATGCCGACGACGCCGACGTGTCTCCGCGGCGATACCGTGGTAAAGAAAGATCGAAATAGGTTAACGACCGCGCGATGAATCACTCAAATTGTTTCCTGTAAATATATTGGTGACGTAACAGGTTCCCATTACGCTTTTTGCTATTGTGGATAACCAGTCTCCTGGAATATTTGACGTCTTTATCGGCGCGCGAGGGAACAAGTGGAGAAAGAAATCAAGTTACACTGTCTCGACGTGCTTTTAACGGTACTCTTACACTACACGTTTTTACAAGCGACACTACTTGCCGGCGGCAGCTTTTTGTAGTTTGCCATCAGGAGTAGTTGAAACATAATTCTGTTACCGGAGGATTTTATTTCATTAAGCGCTTTAATGCCTTCGATACCTTGCGTTTATGTCTCCAGTCTTAGAATTATTCGCAAATGAACTTATTTTTATGTATAATTGGTTATTATATTAAAATAATTAATTATTAAGACTTTCCTTTTATTATAGCGAGAATAAAATTAGAATAGAAACTCTAAATTTTATGAATAAAGTTTTATTTTAATCGGAAAATATAAATTAATCCATTGTTATAAAGTATGAAAAATAATAATAATAAATTAATTTGTAATGATTTCTTTCTTTAAAAAACGAAGATAAATTCTATTCTTTAAATATAATAAATAAATATTGGCTTCAATATGTGTAATAGTTAATTCGGCGAAATCAATTTATTGCATTAGTTAAATATAAAGAGCAGAATATTCGATATAGGTATCTTACAGTGTTAAATAATTCTTGCGGCAACGGATTAGCTGGTGAACACAACGCTCGGCTCTGGTTGCTTTCGTTTCTTGCGGTGTACGCCACCACCGCATTGTATACACGCGATTTGTTGTCAATATGCACGTTGAAACGCGAACGGGTGGGGGCAGTTGTGAGTCACATTATCCTTCGAAACGCGATAGCGACAAGTACTAAAAATCGGTAGACGCGATCATTTCTAACGAATAGATGGCGTTTATAGATCCGTACTATTAATTAACTTCCACGATTAACGATGGAGAGGCGAACACTTGCAAGCGATGGAGAGGCGACGGGATATCTCGCGAGATTCTCATCGAGATATTTCGGAATGCGAATCAAGCGGTGCTGCGACACATTTAATTAAAATAAATACAATCTTAATTAATCTCGTATCCTGATACATGTCGACCGCGTGCCGCTGTCGTAAATTCAGTTTGATATTCATAATTTGCAAGACAATGTCGATCGTATTGTACTTGTTCACATAGGCTCGTATTCTCAGTTCACTTTTATCGATAAATGTGCGCGTTTATTTATAAGATTCTATAGTATATGTAACGTAAACTATATGCGCATTTATGATAAAAGTGAACTGAGAATACGGGCCATAATCTTCCATTGTATTATTAAAGCGCGCGTCGATTGACGTGGGAAATGTGCAAAGTGCCGCGCGATTGTCATATTTGATTAGTGCACGATCATAATCGACTGTATTTTCGCGATTGTTAACCAAGTGCCATAAAGAAAACCGAGGAACAACAGAAAAGGCGGAGACTCCGAAAAATATTAGGCATCGACAGAACAATTGTGTGATAGTAGTGGCATAATTTATTTATTATTTCATTTATCACTTGAAAAGTTTGCAATTATTTTATACGCGTAACAATTATTTTCTGAAATATTGATTATTTGGCGCATCCCTATAACTTGGATTTATTTGTATTTTACAGGTCAACGTAGTTTCAACGTAATCCACAACTCTGCTGCTGCGCATCGTTTCGGTAAGTAATAAATTACATTACATTTTAATTTGGAATAATGGGTCTATGTATGCATTAAATTAAAGCACAAAAATATTACAAATGAGTATAATATTTCGTAGATCCATTATTTTAAAATGGATTTGCTAGGACAGAGTTTAAACTTTTGAATCAATTGCTTAAATAAATAGAGAAAAATAAGGAAAAAAAGTAAATTAAAGAAATAGCAATAAAGTATACAGTGATCTTCCAAAGATCTACTTTCTTTCCAGAACTAAATATTATAAATTTGCGCAAGAGAAAATAATATGCTCAGAGATTTTTCCAAAAGTCTGTATCGCAAACATAACACATAAAAGAAGATTGAGGAAAGATGTATTTTGCAATCACATAGCATTCTCAAGTGCGATTTATCTAGTGTAAGAACGTGCTAATAATAATTCATTCTATTTATTCTTATAACGCAATTTTATTGCAATTCAATTTTAGTTTAATCTTTCACAGCCCATAACTTATTGACAACTTGAATTTGCATGCAGCAATTAACATTTTCTATACATTAAGTCATCAATACTAACTGGTTGCTGTATAACACCAGCATATATAAAAAGTCGAAAGGCAAACTAAAAGAACCAATAAAAATCAATATTCCTGAGATATAAAAGTCAGTAAATGACAAACATTGATATGTGTGTAGAATTATGAACATTATTTGCAGCTTGATCGCGCGAACTTTACGCAGTATTATTGGCCAACTTTAATCATTTATAATTTAAACTATGAGGAAGCAAAAACAAAGCTTCCTCTATATGAGGAATCAAAATACTATAATCTTGGATATATTAGGATTTTTTACTTTAATTAATTTCTATAATACTCTATTAAAGTATTATTGGTTGCGGAATGACTTGTATACCAAGTACTAAAGTAAATATTGCTCAATTCAGACAATGCTTTAGTCTGATTCTCGATGCTGCAACCGGCATATTGCCAAAAAAAGTCAAGTGTGTAGCAATCACTAAATACATCACTAGATGATAGCTTAAATTCAATGCATTGCAAATAAGTTTTTGCAGCGGACAGGGACGGGAGGCTAATAATTCCACAACATCGTTCAATGATGTTAATCTTTTCGACATCCAAGTAAAAGTGTCCTAAATTATCGTTCTGAATTCAAAACTATTATTTCAAATTGCGTCGTATATAATCGTTGAAGAAAATAGAAATTGTGGATCGCATGTGTGAGTGTCGACGAGTTAAATTCAGGATAAAAGCTGGTCTCACGTTTTGCTTAGAGATTGGATCGCGAATGTATATAAGTAACCGGCGAAACAAACGGTCGCTCGTGCCACACGTCCGCGCACATCCCGCGGTATTTCGCTAATAAGTCGTCCGCCCGCTACAAGTGAGCATTCGAAGAATATACGAAGAGACACGCAAAAAGAGGCGGGACTGCGACACCGTGGAGCAATTTGGAAGTGTCTTCCGTCGGTCGGCGGTCATTTGTCTCCCGGCACAGCATCTCCGGGAGTCTCTCTCTTCTCTCCCTGCCGTTCCTCCCCGGATCACCGTCTCTCGCCCTCTCTTTCTCGCGCTCCCTATATATGCCTCGGCTTACTACCCCGGCTTTTAACCCGAGGGGCTTTGCCCACATGTCAACGATATATTTTCTGCCGGCCCACAAATCGTTTAGCGGGTAATTTTGAAATTGGAACACTTATTTAGTCGTTTAGACCCAAGGGCATAACCGCAGCCCCGAGTTCGAGATTTATCGTTTGATTTTTCGCCGGTTTGTAAGCGCGACCTGCCACTCTCGCTTTCCTGCTTCTTCTTTCCGAGCTTGCGTCTTCGCGCCGAAGTGCGAGCGACAAACTTACGGCGTCGTTCATCTTGCGTTTTCTTATTGTACTATTCGAGAGAAACGACAGATCGTTAATGTGAGATCGACGAGTCGTCATTTGTAAGAGCGTAACGCGTTCGATCAAAATTCCGAACTCAATTTTCGCGAACTCAGATTAAAAATATATCAGCAGTTTCGAATTTTAAAAGAAAGATTTTAGAAAATAAAAATTGAATTAAAATCGGAAATTGCTGCAACTATTTTTTTATTGGATATTTACATTACAAGGCAAATCTATAATTATGATGTTATTTTCTATTTAATTTTATTTGATTAGTTCTATGTTTTTTGAAATTATTTTTAAATCAGATTATATAAATTTTTACGAATTATCTTTGATTATTTTTTATGTTATGTAATTTTAAAAAGATATTCAATCTTAAAAATTACATGAAAAACAGACGTTCTCATTTTTAAGATTCTCTTAAATCTCTAGACATTTTTTCCTTCAGATTTGATATAACTAAAATAGGAAAAAAAGAAATGTACTGTTTTCTTTAAAAAAGATTAAAATGGAGTATACATAGTACACCACTGTCTTTCTTATACAAAGAAACCACATCCATATCTGAGTTATTCGCTTCCGGAGCAATTCAAAACCGCCTCGGTCGAGTTATCGAAGTCTAACGGATGCTGTTCGAATCATCGTTTAACGAAGAAACGAAGTGCGAGAGGCTCGTTTCAGCGTAGAGCGTAAAATACGGTAACTTGACTGCCACATAAGGATCCCCTCGGGAATACGGCGTGTCGGCTCACACGCCACGGCTAGCCTCATAAAGACGCGTACCGAAGAGCAGAGGGACGTAGGGCGTGGAGCGAAAAAAATGCTTAGTGGCTTCTAATTGCAGAAGTGACGACGCCGTAACTAATGACCGGGAGACGACGTCCTTTGTCAGTCGCGACGAGACGCTCGTCCTTCCACGAGGTGCGGACGCGGGCCGTTTAAAATACCTAGAAGAAAAGTCGCTTCCTCGGTTCGGCGACAAATTTTTCTTCCGCTCGTCGCGATTTCGAGAACTCGCGCCCGATTTTATTTTAGTACGACGAATGTTTCTCGATTTTTATCATCACAGAGAACAATTTTATTACTGCTGGAGTATCAAAAAGATTATCTTTCTTCAGTCGCAGTGACAGATAGGCCCGCCGGTGCTTACAATTAGAGATTTTTCATATTTTTTTCAAATATAGTTATTAATTATAATTCGGATAATAATATATTTGAAGCTTTTTTCAAAACTTTTTTAATTTTTAATAAATCTCAGATAAGAAATTTCGCAAATACTAGTATAGTTTGTAAACATCGAAATTCGATATTTTATATCCAATCTATATAGGACAATAGTATTGTGGTTTATGTTATTTGTCTGCTTAGATTCTATGAAATAGTCCTTTAGATACCTTACATGTAAGCTATAGTTGTTTATACGTGGTTGCATTAATTTAAATTGAAAATACCAGCGCAGTAAAGTTTAATGCAATTTGCGCGAAACGGCGTTCGCGAGGGCGATGAATTTCGAGAACGACGTAACACACGACGTAACGTCGCTTTGAGATGTCTCTTTCGCATCTCTCTAAATAACAGCGGCTTCAAGGATCGTTTGACCGCGGCTCTCTGATCCTATTAGCTCAGACTTCTTTCTCAGATTTTCATCTCTCTCGCTGTGCATCTCTCTCTCTTTCTCTCTCCTCGTCTCTTTCGCACGCATAACCCCTTTACCATCCCTCGCGTCTATTTCCGGCGCTTCTGGTCCTTTACTCGCTTTTAGCGGCTTTGAAATCGTCGAAAAACAGGCGGTCGATTCACGTGCCGCTGATTAGCGTAATTACGAGAGAAATTCTTTAGCCCGACCGGATTGTCACGCTACTCCTTCTTTTTTCTTTCTCGAGACTAACGTCCGAGGCCTTCCGCCATTAGCCTCATTACCTTTACAAACACAATGATCCATATTCTCATCGCGCATTTAACGCTGAATGCGATTTCCCGACTGAATTCTATCTTGTATAAAGATCGCGTGATACAAACGCAGAGTGAAGAAGTTAAATCTAATGTAAATCTCGTTAGGGGTAATTACACACGAGTGTACGTCTGTTGTATTTTAAGTGGTACATATTTACCTGTACGTTTCCTATCAAAATAAAACTTACAAGCACTGCCGATTTCACAAACATTTTTCAAATTTTTTGTAATAAACATAATTTAATATAAATTTAATTTTAAAAAATTGTTAATTTGTCTCTTTTTCTATCTAATCTCCCATAAGTTTGGCACCTCTTGAAAACGTTTTTCGAAAATTAATTTGTATTCATGTATTTAATCTTTCAAAGAAAAACTATCATTGTTTCTTCTTTGGAAAGATTAAATATACGGTGGGAATATGGATCGATATGTACGAAAAATGTTCCGAAGGAGCGCCAAATTTATGGGCAATCGCGTGTTTCAAGCACATTCCTTTAGGCGAGTCAGAATTCGGTTAGGGAATGTCGCGGTAAAGTACAGGCAAAGTTATGTTCAGGTGAGCCGAGTAGCGGTAGCGACACGTCCGGTACTTTCGCAATAAGCGATAAGCGCTGCTTTGATCAGGCGGTTAGGCACGCGCTAAAAGATATAGGGTGTATCTAATATATCTAAGAGGAATAAGAGAGGAGTTACAGCGAATAGAGCGAAGAATAAATATATATAAAATCACATGTAAAATAATCGCGAATAAAGTGTTGCTATTGCGAGACAATTGGCAAAAAATAGAAGAAGAAGCACTCGCAGAAACATTGTTCCGCAGAAAGATGTCGTACGACGTCAGACATATGTCGCTTGATACGTAATCAGGGTCTGTATTCTATTACTCTCGTATTGTACGTGAAATGAATGCGACTTGGAGAACGCGAATAAACTAAAGCGTCCCCGATGTGCCACGTACTTTAGGTACACCTTATATGCGCGTGGCGAAGGGTCGCCTTGGTAAATCCACATCGGGGGTGAATAAGTCAGCTCGGTTCGTAAGTCCGAGCGAGGAAGACGAAGGAGAGCCAACTGTTCGCGTCTTCATCAACGACATCGAGGTGGGGGACCACCCATCAGGAGCAATATCGTTTCATCAGCCGCTAATATCACCGCTTCGAGTGGTTCAACACCTTATAACGCCAGGTGGGACGTTAGTGGCGCCGCAGGAAGTCCTAATGAAGACAAATCTCACCCAAAATGGCGGCCGAACTTATTTCCTGCTCCGCCTCCTTCTCTCTCCATCTGTCCCTCTCCGTTCGTCTTGTCCCTTTTCCACCGTGGTCCCCTTTCTCCCTTGCGAATCAATTTGGCAGCGGTATTTTTACATTTTCCGCCGCGCGATTGAGATAAGAGGCGGGGGGATACGAATTGAAACGATTTTAATCGATTGAAGAATCCTAATCGTATTAGGAACCACGTTTGCTTCTGCAAACATGAAGATTCGAACTCACTTTATTTTATTCCATTAATTTATTCAAAAACTATTAATTTTTAGACTGTTTATAATTATAACTATTTATTTATAAACTTAAATAGATATAAACTTGCATCGCATATTTATACGCGCTAAACATCATATCCTGATGATGTCGATTGTTAAAAAGATCCTCTCTGCTCTACACGTTATCAGACATTAAACTTGATCTCTATGTTGAAAATCGGCGTTAAATATCTCATGGTAAAGAAAAATCCGCAATAACTCTTAGAATAAACTCGAAGTGTAGAAGCAGATCCTCTAGGAATAAAAATAGCTGATTTTTATTTAGACAACATAGAACACGTTTTCGTTTTGTGATCTGGTATCATTAGTCCGATGCTGGTAGGAAGTTACACAGCGAGAAACTTTTCGTAATCGTACTATCATATGTATTTGCATACGTAAGCAGGATTGTAGGCGCGTGTACACGCTTCGGAGGCGATAGCCGCTGGATCGACGCTAGGCTGGTTATCGATCGCACATCCATCGTGTTACAGGCAGTACGGAAATAAACGACTCAGGTGAAAAATCATAGGTGCCTTCGATCCGAACGAACTATCGCGAATCACCGGCTGGATATATCACAGTTTACGTCATGTATTTGCATTATAAAGGTCGACGTGGCGATGAGACACGTCGAGTTATATGAAATGATATACCTAACACAAGTGGTCAGAATAAATCCTTGCGATACAAAGATTTTTCACAGAATTCTGTTAACTCTTTAAGCGACAAGGCTCACTGGAGCAAACGCTTTGACATGTACTTCGAATGCTTCAAATCCACGCTCGGTTTATTTGTAAAATATGAATTTCGGGAACGTTGGAAATGTCCATTTTTGGATATCTATAGTCGCCTCGCGGGACCACACGTGTCCACCCGGAAATAGTTTCGTTTCCCCTGAGTGTAATATTGCGACAGAATCTGTAGGGCCGTAAGCGTCAAATATCATGCTTGCGTGTAGCGATAATTTTTTGAAAAATAATCTCCTTCAATATGTCTTTTTCCGAATAACATCACAGTTAATGTGTCAGGATGTCCTGGCAATTTGTGTGGTACCTAAAGTCTCTTCTTTCGAACATTTTTATGAGATCATTTGTCAAAGCTTCCTAAAGTACAGGATTCTTCCTTTTTATGCAAAATTGAGTTTAATATAAAAAAATAAAGCGGACAGGATAAAATGTTTAAATAATTTAAATAATTAGACAAAAAAACTTTTATTTATTTTAACAGGGTGTAAATTTAGATGTAGTTTGCATAGAGATTCAGACGCAGACAAAATACTTCGCCAATTCGATTAACTCGCTACAATATCTCGCTACAATGCCTCGCCTGATAGAAACGTCAGCAGGTAACGCTGGACCACCAACAATGCGGAAGATCTCGGATGGTGAAAAGAGCGGTATCGCGTTGCAAGCGCAGCTGCTATGACTGAACAAACGATAGAACGATCCTTCGAGCGGTTAATGGCCATGTATAGAACGAAGATATTTCACAAAACTTCTTTCGATGTATTAATTGTAGAAAATAATCCACATTGGAAATCGTTTTGCGACGTTTTTGATCGTTTTTGCCTCTTCGCCGTTTGTCACCGATGCTTTTCTCGCGCAAAATATTCTTTTTCCTTCTCGCGAAGAGACTCGATAATGTTTTAGGCAATATTATAACTTAAAACTTAAATTTAACGATAGTCTTGAAAATGTGATAGTTCTACAGTGATTCTCTCTACCGTAAATCAGAGTGTAAAAAGAGACCGAAAATAGAAATGTAGAAAGAGCCGCACGATGTCGTCATCTACATGATGAACGTTGATCGTAATCATCGGGAGTGGGTTATTAGCTCCGGTATAAAATTAATAAACTCATAAACAACCGCGCGAAACATCTTGCGATAAGCTGAAAAAAGGATCCCGCCGTAACGACGTCGGATTATCGCGCGACAATCGCGGGGCCCTAAGTTCAGGGTTCAAGGTCGATGACGACGACGACACGATTACATTGGCTTCTTAATACAAAGTGTTCGTTTTACGAGACATTAATATGCCACATTAGTCGTAAACCAATCGGGTATTATTTCTCCTGTTCTTTTTTCTCCCTCCCCCTCGCTTCCCCTCTCTCTTTCTCTCTTTCTCTCTCGCTTCCGGCATGCGTAAATGTCGCTCAGCCATGGGAATGACAAACGTCTTGGAGCGATGAAAAAGGCGAGTCGCGCGTAGCGCTGCACAATTAGCATTTATAACGTGGTAATGGCGTAGCGCGAAGTTATTGTTGCAACGCGCTCGCGCTCGCGCTTGAGTTAGCTGACGCGATGAAACTGATGATGCTGAATAATCACACGGTGAATGGACTTTTTGCAAGAAATACGAAGCTTTTTGCGGTGCGAGCGCTTGGCGGGTCGAGACCGCCGCTCCGCGCCGAGCGTTGGATTTCCATGCGATATTTAACGTCAGAGGAATATGTACGGTATACGGATGCGGATAATTCCGTGTTACAAGAAACCAGTGGACATGAGTGTCGTTAATGTCGCTTTATCCCCCGTGGCGATTATAGTAGACTTTTAATATTGAGGATTATCATAATCTTTACTCGCGGCATGTTGCGTGGAGAATTAAAAGTATTTCATGTTTAATCGACTTAACTAGAATTAAATGAAAGTTTTCGTCCTTCCATTTACGCGACTTTCTATAGAGGGGTATAATTAATTACAAGTCCAACAGCGTTCTCTCGAGTACAATCGTGAGACAGAGTCAAGCTCTCGCCTTGAGGATTCCAATTACAACAAAAGACTTTTCACGCGGTTAAGAAACAGGTATTAAAAGTGCCTGATCGAACTCGACCAATTAGACTTGCGAGCATTACGAGTAATGAGCGGGAGTTTCTTGTTCTTTCATTCGCGCCGCACCGCCCTTGTTAACGTGTCGTTGACCGTAAATCCGACGGAATGGAATTCGCCACGGTTCTGCAACGTTGTTGAATTTTGCGCCATTGCTAAGGGGAATAAAAAGGAGCGCTCTTAAACGATACCGCCGCGGGGAGCCAACTAAATCCTTATTTAACGACGAATAATATTATCACGAAATGGCTGAACGAATATAGCAGATAACGACGCTTTCGGCATTCGGAATCCAATCGTTTCATTTTACTTTTGTTTTATTTTGTTTTTATAAGATCATTAATTGTTAAAGAGTACAGCGACGTAGTTTTGAAACAAGAAGCGTGCCGCCATTGTCATCAATTTCGTCTTTATCAAATATCGCCATGCACGAACGTACGACGGCACAATCGGCCGCCGCAAAATCGATGCAAAACGGCGCAAGAATTTTGTTCGGTAACGCGTCTCATTTACTTGTAAAATAATAAGGATTATCGTTAATGGCGGAACAGTTGCGGCCTCCGCGTCGTCGCCGAGCTCTCCGCTTTAATGGCCCCGCAAGAAGCCGTCGCGCCGGAACGCAGGCCTGAATTCTGTATCCGATCACCGTGAAATAACCGACCGGGCCGGAATCGGTGTGCGTAGAGCATAATGCACGGTAGCACCGGCCTTCCTAGTATAGTGCCAGCGATAAGCAGGTACGGGACAAGTCGGAACCGCATTAAGGCGGGTAGCACAGAAAAAGAGCTCGATCGATTTCACTATTACGTGCCGTTAATAATATCGACGACAGCCATTTCATCGGCGGATTCGAAAGCGAGAGGCGTGTACGTGTGATATATCAGATATGACATTTTTCCTTCGTTCTCTTCTGCCCCGCGGAGACACCACCCCGACAGCCTTTATTAGTCCCTCTGCCATAAAGTTCCTTGGCAAATATATGCACACAAAATACAGGTACAAACTTTAACGATATTTTAATTTTAAATATACTATATTAACAAAAATATATTCGAAATATTATAAATAACAGGTTTTATTTATTCAAAATCTATATTGATTCCGCTCTAATTCTATTTTTGCCTTTGTGGCAGAGAAATTGTACACATTTATCAATATTATCGATATTCTTTTCCTATCTACTGTTTTTCAGTTAGAAGAATTTATAGATTTATTATGTTAAATGATCACGGCAAAGAAACTATCTTTTACCATGAGAAAAAGGGAAAAACGTTGATAAGCCGTGCGAGGAGAGAGGAGAAACTTAAAACCTGCTCGACAACATGATTAGCGTTCGAACTTCTATGCTCGTATTATGGGACGTAGGCGGAACGTACGCATTATGAAATATAAGGTGCCTTCACAGTCGCACACACTTCCTTTGAATCGCTGACACTCCGCAGTACATGCAAATTCAAGGACTATCATTTAAAGCTATTAATCTCTTGGCTCTGATCAGTTTCAAGACGTTTTGCATCATTGTAATTTGAGCTCGATAATTCGAAGGTCTTCAGGGGGCTCGAAAAAAGCACAAAGATTTCAACGTAATTAATCTGGTAAAAGTATCGGAGAGAATCCCTAGTTATTAATCTTGTAAACCTTCATCCCGTTAGTTATTCTTGCGTGACGCAGGCTTTTTGTTTCTTAGACATTATTTAATGAGGTGGTATTACCTTATTAAGTACCTACGTTTATCTAATATGTGTGCGGTAGACGAGTAATATGAGCGACATCTTTACGGGACATATCGATTTCCCTTCACCGCCGCTCCCGGATGCTATTGCATGTATCAGATATTCATCATTAACGTCATCCGATGATGGAGACTCGAGATTAATTCAAGAAAGACGGTTAAATATGCAGATATTAATGGCAGTAACACGATGACATTCTCCGTAAATAATGTTTTCCCATCAATATCAATTTTATCATGTATCGAGGACATTGTTGATGATATATATAAGCGAAATGTTGAAGAAAGGGACACGTTACCCTCTTTTACTTACACGTCCTTAAACTTTCTAATCATGCCCTATCATACGGCATGATAAAAACAGTCATCTTCTTATTACCCGTTTTATCTGATCTTGTTCCTCACTTCTTTGAAAATCATCAAAGCGAGGAAAATGAGTGGAAAAGGGCGGTAACACGGAAAGAAGTTAATGGCTAGACAAGCCTCGTGAGACTCCATCCGACGTTCGTCGCGCTTCATCGGGAGAAAAGAAAAAGAAACAATGAAGAGGCGTTTCTTGATCGCGTTCTTAATTTCCTGTCCGATTGTTGCCAATCGGCCGCCTGTGCCTCTTTTGTACGACGCCGAAACCTCTCCTCCCGGTCGGACCACCTCGAATTAATTAGGTTAGACCAAGTAAAAACTGTGTGCCCGCGTTCACACTTAACTTCTAAAGAGGGGTATTGGCACACCGCAGAATCTTTAGACGAAATCTGTTCGTGTAGAATTTTATTCGTTCCACGTTCTGAAGCGCTGCTGCTATGTTTACTAAGCAGTGTGCTTCGTTAATTAAAGAATTTCAGGACGTGACAGAAAAATCGTTGAAAGAATTAAAGTGTAATCTTAATAAATTTTTTTAAATTTAATATAATCAATGTAAAAAAATTTTCTTAATTCAGGTATAATGTTAACCGTCTCATAATTTTACAAACGCTCTATGCGACTGCAGAATTTTTTCTTAAAAAAAAAAAAAAAATAGAGCTGTAGAAACATTTCTTATTTCGTAGAAGAACCGCGACATTACGCGTCGCTCGACGAGCATCTCTTTCCTTTGAAATCGTTTTGCTTCTCTCTCACTTGGACTGATCCTCTATTTAGTTTCGTCGGCGCATGGCAGCGCGCTTGACGATGCGCGACAAACAGTGCAGTCTAATTAGCAGCCGTCTAATCCTACTCACAGCCGTGTAAATTTGCAGCGAGCCTAATCGTCGACAGTGATGCTACAACGTTTCTGAATACCGCAATCACAGGCGATTGGAGTGGACATGGAGAATTTGTCATGCGGTATAGCAAGTGTGTAGCCGATTTTTGAGAGATGAACGATTCCGTTTATAAATCCTATACGTTGAAAGAATATCTTCGCGTTTCAACGAATAATTATTATAGAGAAAAAAATTTTTTTAATTTAGTGTCCTTTCAATCGAAAACAAGATGTTTCCCTAAAAGTGTTTACACTGTTATCATTATATACAAAACTTCTTTTTTTTATTTCCAAATAATCTGATTTACATGCAAGTGATGGATTTTTTTATAGAGTTTGAACAGTATTTTAATGAAACAAAAGTCGAGGGAATTTATTTCCGCAATTCGTTTCGGGTTAGGAGCGTCCACATTTCTTAACGCATTACTTTGCGCGAATATAAATTAAGCGCTCGATAAAGCTTACGGGGCGAGATAAATTTGCAATTTCCACGAGCGCGGTTAATGGCGGCGGTCAAATAGCGCAAGAGAGAGTAGTTGCTTTGTGTACCGTTTCTGGAATGCGGTAGACGCTTTAGTTTCAGCATCCAATAAGTCCTATACTGCATTTACGTCGACGGAGCGTGTATATCCGATGTGTAACACAGCTACACGTATAACGTATTAATATTAGAAAGACGGTACCGCGACAGAGAGAATTAAGCTCGAACAGAGCCATATATTTTATGTAAGTTGAGTTTTCCTTGGCTTTTCTTGGATGAAAAACACCAATGAAAGAGTTTGCGAACGCGAGTCCGCTGCTTTATAAGAATCTCTGCCGCGCCTCTCCCGCGTGAGCGTATTAACGGTGCATTCGCCGCACAATAGCCAACGTGATATCGCGATGCACTGCAGTTAGAAGAATCATCTGGTCGATCGATTTCGCGGGATGCACGCGAGATGCATACACGCATCTAATCGCGCCAACGCGTTAAATTGGAGCCATCGTCGGCATCATCCTCATTATTATTACCGGCGCATTGTTTCGTTATTGCGCTCAAATTAATCCCGACGAGCAAGCGAGCGTAACGCGACATACGCGGGTTTCAAAAGAGATCGTTGCAGGCTGACACGAATAGAGATGACACGACTTCGCCTGGTGTAAATTGCGAATCGCGTGATAATTTACGAGATAATTAACGAGATTTATTTTGCCAAGTGAAAGAAAATGATGTCGCCAATCCAACGACAACTGCGAAAGGAAAGCTGTTTTACGTTGACATAATATGATTTTATTTTTGAGAGAGAATTCACAAAATACGAATTTTGTTTACTCTTGCTCTAAACTATTTAAATCTCATTAACACGACGTAGAATGATGGTGTCTTCATTTTACTAAACGACAATATATATATACATTCTGCGCCTTAAGCATTCAGTCCAATCAAAGGGCTGACGATGGCTGGAAAGCCTAAGGAATCCTCTTTATACCATCTGAATCACTGTCTATTGTGATACGCGGAACTCCCCGATCGATCAATTTCGCCGATTATAAGGAGGACAATCGCACGCGTCGCGCGAAGACTCGCACACGCGCATACCGCGCCGTGTCAAGCGTCACCACCTGTGCATACCGTGGCTAAACCGATTTTGCTTTCGCCTTAGCTTCCCAAGCTTTCCAGTAGATTAAATCCCGATCCTGTAATTGGATGTTCGACGACGAGGAAGCAGATGTCCGCCGCGAAAACGCTCGACCGACCGAATACGACGCACCCGTTAAAATCATCCGCGTCGAATCGCGACACGGGGTATATCGCAAACAGGAAAGCGCGTTTGTGTTTGTCATCCTTTGTCTTTTAAACAATTAGAATATATTTGTCGTAGGGCGAAGGGAAATAATCTACTTTAAAAACTTGGAGAAATCATAAATGCATCTATTGTACTTGAAAAATTGTTACAAACATCTAATCTAATAACTTATAAAATAGAAAAGTAATAAAAAAATGTTAACACACACATACGCATGCGTTTCGACAATCGATGAAAAATTGCGTCATCGACGAATATTGTAAAAACTTGTAAAATCGTTATCAGAATTATTTATCGCGAATACATAAAATACCAAAGGCAAGTCGTAAACGGGGAAAAACATCAAACTATCTGGACATTCGCTCTATCCGCGTTATCTCTATATATTTTTGCAATATATATCTTTGCAAAAAAAGTACAAAAATATGTTGCGAAGTTTTCATTACGATATAAGGATTCACGTCCGTCAACATTTGCAATTTCAAAAATCTCAACATCTGAAAATATTCATTATTAAGTAAATATTGTGAAATACTGGAATTTTAGATTTTGTGAGTAAGTATAATTTAGGAAGGGTAATTCTATACACACACACACACACACACACACACACACACACACACACACGGGTGAGGCGAATAGATAAAAGGTGCCGTCTAACAGAAAAGTCACGATTCGGATGCACCTGTCGAATCCAATTAAGGACTCCCGACCTTGGGTAATCTTCGAACGAGGCTTCCGCACCGCTCTCCGCGAATTCGAAGGAATCAATTCCTCGCGATTTGCTCGGAGCTAATTACAGAAAGCGTGCGAAACTTAATCTCATTACGAGTGGCTGCGAGAAACGAGACCAACCGAGCGAATAAAGTGCAGCAAAATGACGACGTTCGCGTCCCCGCGGCTCTTCCGTCCGATTGGGCTTCATTCACGCCTTCAAAAATGCACCGGGGAAAATTTATTAATGGGCATTAGCAGGTGTCTGTTTCCGAGAGAGTGATCGTATTACGACTCGTCATGCATCAGACGCGCGTGTCCAATTTGGACGCGACCGAAGTCATCGACGACACAAAACACTTGTTTTGGAAAAAAAATGTCTTAACGTTTAAATCACTTGACATCAAACAAACAGGAAGCCGTAACGGAACGCTTCTTCAGTTCGGTACATTTAAAAATGATTTTTACTCCGATATATGTTAAATAATTTGGAAACGAAATCTTAGGTAACCTTTGGCACTCTCAGCAGAGAACAACATATCTCATAAATATTAACCGTAGATGTTAAGCCACGTACGCTCCTGTCGAGAAGAATGTAAATCCTGCGAAAGAAAAGCCTACAATCGGAAGAGTTATTTACGCGACGCGAGACTTGTCCTGCAGAATAACGTTCTATATTTTTCATCGCTGGCGCGTCGCGGTAAGACGGGAATATTTTCCGCGTCAGCGCCACAAATCTCTCGTCACGGCGGCGGCGAGAGATGGCCAGAAGGGCGCGAACGACTTCATTCCTCCGGGCTTGCGTGGAATGTTAGTTGAAACGTGGCCGTGTGAAATACACGTGTGCGGAAAAGCGTAAAACGCGGCTGCCGCGCTGTAGATGCGCGTGGCGCCACGTCCCTTTTCCCGACACACGAAGGTTGCGCGCGATCTCCCTTTCGCTCGTAAAACTCCAATCTGCGCGACGTAAGCGACCCTTGACAATTTTCATTTGTTTTCAACGGTTTTAATTTAAACCCGCGCGTTGATAGCGACAGTCACGCTGCCGTGCACCAACGTGCGTAATGTGTGTATATGCTAAATGTAGAATCCGTGGCATTTTTATATATACAAAGCGAGTTAAGCCGTGAAGGAACGAGATTACAATTTTTTTAATCTTTGTACGAAACGCAGGTTTAACGCGCATTGCTGCGGAGAGCTATTATCGGAGCTCTGGAAGAAGCTGTATAGCTACGTTCTCTTCGCTTATTTAATTATCTTATTAGCAAACTCGACGCAAGGATGTATTTAATTAAGCAGCGCGATGATACTATCGCGAGCTTATTCTCTTTGAGAGCGTACGATATTTTCAGTACGAATAAAGTATCTATTCAGACGCGAATTCATTTACGGGCCAAGAGACCTGACAGGAGTTAGATTCTCCTTAGTGGTCTATTTCTACGCTGACATCGTTCTATTTCGCGTGGCGCATTTATCTTTCTCTATTTCTCTTCCCGCGTTAGCCACGAAGAGGCAGATGACAGAACCCGACGTGTAAGTATGCATAAAGCGGTACGGGTGATTAGGTAATGACTCCTTTAGCACTGGAACACCGCCAACACCCGGCACGAGATGCCGACGACACTAACGACACGCCGATAAAAGATTTCCTTGTCTCTCCGGCGCGAATCGCAGATCCGCGCGAGTTCTCATTATCCGGAAAGTATCCCCGGTAATCACCGTTACTGACATTACGCGTGATTTGCGTCATTTGGATCGCAGTTTTTAATCCGTCATCTACGCGCGACGTCCACAATGGGCAATGTAAAAAAGATTACAAATTACCGAGCGAAGCTCTTTTTACAGACGATTGTTAGCATTTAATACGTTTTCGCAGAATTATATTTAACGCGTGTTTCTCTCTATCGCTCCCTCTCTCTCTCTCTATCTAATTCTCGCGTCTAATTAGATTTGTCACGAAGCGCGACGCGTCACGCGCAACGATATTAAGTAAATAGCCAGCGTACTCGCGACTTCGTTGTCGAGTAACGAGGAGATGACACATTTAACGCTGGCACACGTCCAGCACTTGGTATTGCAAAGTGCCGGCATCGACGATATACACGATCTTCTCAGCATGGCGGAAGATTTCGATCTGTAATCTATTTCCCGACAGATCGCGATCGTTAATGTGCCACATGACATCGTTAGTCTACTATTAATATGACGTCTATGCAGTGGTTCTTGACGTAATTCTGAAATGTAAAGATATCCCGGAGCGACTACATTGATGCAGTTGGCCACATAAATTAGCGGACCGCTAGTAATTCATAACATAAGAAACAAGTATCAGTTGTTTCAAAATGAAGATTTAAAACATTTGAGAGACAAAAGTATAATTTATTTGTGGTATAAGTAACACTTTTGATACATAAGGAAATGCAAAACAACTTCTCTGAACGAATTTTGAAATAATAATCGTATAGCTTTCATGCTCCTAAAAAATAGTCTGCCATATTTTCACCTTCTTTTCTCGGGGCTATATAAATAATATTTTAAAATTCCGCGTATAAAATATATTTGTGTAGATTAAAAATCCGCAATTATTTTCAATGGCGCGTTCCATCAAATCTCGTTAGCGCTAAAAAAATCGATAGATTGTTAATGATCGCGCAACGCACCACCTCGTCGGCTAGATCGTTCGATCGAGCAGCTCGCGGTGCTTTATTTGCATCATTGACGTCTAAATTGGACGCGTGAATGGAGGTCGCCCGCGGCGAGCGGGCTAACGGCATCGGCGGACCTATAAGAGAAGCAACACGAGACCAGAACTCGAGATAAGTCCTCAAACGTGCCGCCCATGCGAGTATCTGCCCGTGATTCGAAGCAGAAGCCTCGTTCGCCACAGGAGACGCTTCTGCTTATCTGCCCAGTTTGCCGCTACGACAAAAATGGCCGCGAGAGATTTTCCATGAAGAATTTCCGCTTCCGAGCCATCGTCTTCGCCTTCGTTCGTTTATATAGAAAGCAGTCAGTCACGTCGAATCACGTCGAATCACGAATCTTCGAAGCATAACGTCTGTGATATGCCGGATCTCCATTAAACAAAAGCAAATAAATATCTAACTTAAATAGCGTGAAGTTGTCGACAAGAAACGTTCTTTCGCTAATTTCTTCTTTCTGAAAAAAGACCAGTGAAAATGACAATGCTCTAGCACAATGTTATTTAATGTGTCTATTGCTAGACAATTGCTATTGCTATTTATGTGTAAAATTTAATAAAATTGTCTTACATGTCTTTTATACCTATTTGTACGAGTTCGTAGATATCAGAAAACCCAGATGCGAGATTCAAAGAAAACATTGTGTTGCGCCAATTGATGGAAATTAACACATGTAACTTTCTAGATCAGCTTTACTTATAATAGTCTACAAAGTCACATATATTTAAAAATCGAAAAATTATTGATTGTTTACATTCGAGAATTAACGCAACATAAATCGTCGCATTAACGCGGCGGAGATTTTCGCGGATTAACGGCTAAGTACACGCGCGGTGTGCGAGGTTCGAAAATCACGACAGCCCAAAAGACGCCTGTTATTTCAGCATCCACCAACTCCGCTCTTTCTCTTGCGCTCCATCTCTCTCGCTCCGTCAACAGATTGCGGGCTTAATCGGCCGTGAAAAGAGCGAATCGTTTCGCGCGATTATCCGAGCGTATTGTCTCCTTTCCTCCGCGTCCCTACCCTCGGCGGGAAATGCCGAGGTCCTTCGACGAGGGACGAGATATTAGCAGAGGAGAGGTGTAACCGATTCGTAATGCTCGCGGGATCCACGATGTGAGGTTGGGGAAGAGTCCGAGGGGCGCGGACAGGGGGGCGAGGAGCGAGCGCGCCAGCTCCGCGAGAGGGGTGACATTTAATTATCCTCTGAGAATTCAGTAATTTTCCGTTTTGTCGCGTACGTACTGCTAGTCACTTCACCAGATTGCTGGACCGAGAAACTTTTCCGCGTTTCCCGGGAAAATGTCACGTTTCAACGTCTACACCGTGAAATTTTAGAATTTCTTTAATAGGAGTTCGCGAAATACAGAGATTTTAATATTTCATCAATACTTTCAAATCTCCAGCATATGTAGGTTTTCCTTACATCGGTCTAATCTTGTTACGGCTGTTGTATTATACCGCAATAGTAACAATTAATTTTGTAAATCTTTTTTTTTTTTTACTTTTACAACGGGAAGATGGTTTACGCTTTTTCTTTTATTTCTTCGTTCCCTTTTTAATGCGGTATAAACGAAAATTCTTGGCGTGAAAAAAAAAACACAATTGGGCGGCCGTGCGTCAACGCGTTTACACGCAAAGACGCGTGTACGCCGTTTAATTATTCCCCGGGAATCCGGCAATTTTCCGTTTTATCGCTCTCTCCCACTTTTCGCGTCCCCTGACAGAATAGGGTTCCTCACCCTAGGCTCTCGTACCGTATGGCGACCATAGCTCGAAGGCTGATCCGCATTGCTCTTGTCGTAACTTACAAGTGCCCATTTCTCCGCCTATCTCCGCTCGTAGAAGCACCGACATCGATATCGCCACTCACCGTAAGGAAAAACGCTTTCCCATCGAAGGTGACAAAAGAAGCTCGCTTGGCCGCGTAAAATAAATGGACCGATTTATGAGCCACGGCGTCTTGGAGTCTTGGCTAATCAACTTTCAGCCGTGTCGATACACCTTCTGATATTGGCGCGATAAAAACCGTCTATAAGATCGCTTCTTTCAGGGTCGCCCTTTTTTCAATTTTTCCAAAAATGTACTTTTTTCGGTCAAAGTCGTCGTGAAGCGATTAAATATATTATAGGTATATACAAAATTTAAAGATTTAGGAACCGATTTCTTTGTAGAATTTATTCGCAATAAAATTAACGAAAAAAACGCCTCGTGGTAATATTGAAAGACTTTTTCGAAAACCTTTCTTATATACGTAGTTTTATTTAGTTCACATTTTCGGAATTAATCCATACAATATTCATGCGACAAGATATTATTACTTATCGTAAAATTCTTTCCTGTTAAAAAAATCAACATTGCCTTAACAATTTTAACTCTTGGACTCTCATATTGTGTTCAAAACAACTGATTCATTTGGATTGCACGTGTGAACCCGATCGCGAATGAATCTATATAGCTATAGTAGATCACGTAAAAGGGCGCGACGTTATACCGCGACCGCATCGCGGCCCTGCACCCACGTACATCACCGTCCCAAGTTTCGCGTCCATATAGCTTCGCGTTCCTGCCCAATGACCGCGGTGTATTCGCCCCATCCCTTGTCGTCGCCCTCGTAATACCGGGCGGGCGGAGCGAGCAGCTCTCTCTCCCGCGGTGATCAACCATTTGTCACCAGGCCGCTGGATTTCCCATTTTCCGCCCGATTTCCCGGCAACGACAGTGATATCCCCCTCTAAACGCGGCCCTCAACCCTCGTCTGTGCCATGTCGTCCGCTTCCACCCTCGCTTCTCTTCGGTGCGAGGCAGAAGTACGAGGAGGAGGTGGTGCTATCATCGCGACGCCGACATGGCACCAAGGTATCATTGCCGGCTCAAGAAGAGCATCAGGGCTGTGCTTGCATGGGTTCAGAGATTTTAACATCTTCAGAGACAGAGAATTTAAACGTTTTTTTAATATGTAGGGGAATAATCAAGAAGTTAAATAGCCAATGTTGAAATTAAATAACCGTTACTTTGTATTGAGATAAAATAAAATGTGTTAAACAGTGTACTGTCATTAAATAGTGTACTGTAGACGAAACCCGTCATTTTTATTTGCACATATTATAGTGCGAATGATGTCTAATTCGTTCTGTCCACTCATTAGGAAATAACAGTTAGTTCCTGTCAAATCTGATAAATATTTAATTTTCAACTTTGGACATTTTAGTGTTTAAGATGCGTTCAAATTTAATCATATTTTGAAATAAGATTCAATTTCTTTCATAACATTAGTTTATGATTTTTTTTAGTTTGCTAGAATTATTTAATATTTCATCTCGAATCTCGTGATGTCGTTATTGCCTTGATCTCGAAACAACAATCACTTGGAGTGAGAACAAACCCTGAATACAAAGATAGTCCTGAATGGTCTCAAACCATTATCAATGTGTACAACCACCGTTATCCTTTACTCTGAAGATACCTCACACCGATAGTGGGGAGCGCCGTCGACGTTTGCAGGCGATGCTATTGGGGAAAAGCTCATTTTCGCTGTTAGCACCGGCGCGCCTGGACGCTCGTTTGTTTTCCACACCAACGCCATTGTCATCGTCACCAGGCGGGAAATCGATACCGGGTCTTTAAACACCTTTCGTCTATCGACGAGCAAAGAGAGTGTATAGAGTATGGTGGGCTTTCTGTCAACATGACGGAAGAAGAAGGTAGAAAATTTGAAATTTTCACAAACTAAATCTGTGCAATGCACATTATGTGATTTATTAGATAGTCTATATATTTGCTATGTACTGAATTATCAATTTTTATGAATTTTCTTGCCGAAATGGATAGTTGATACGTTCAGAATTGGATGTATCAATTAACAGTTACTTCCAGCGTCATGATAACAACAACAAAAAAACACGCGCAAAAATTGGCGTAATGTCCCGTATGTCCCTACATGCAGGATTCTTTCGCATTCTACGATTTGATTAAGCGAGACGTATAATAGCACGGCTATTATCCCCTGTATGATAATATAATATTCCGGAAGAGGCTCTCTGATAACGATCGTGACGCGCCATTCGCGTAATGAGGATCGCGTGTGCCCTTTGCGGAGGTTGGGTACTCGAATGTCGGCAAAATGTTTTTCTTCCGCACAGCAACCCCCTTCTCCTCCCCCTCTTCCCCTTCGTGCTCTTCGGTAATATCTTGAAACATCCGCTCTTTAAGGGTGAAACGTGATATCCCGCCGCTCGTTCGATACCTCGTTATTATAATGTGGCTAACACTCGTTAACCTTTACAGGGGAACTCTAGTTCGCCCTGGTAGCAGTATCCATCTCCGAGTTAACCGACATTTTCGCCACTGTTTATATTTGAAATCCATACGAATCGTATTATAAAGCCGATATGCATCTATATATACACAGCTCTGTCTCTAGTATACACCTCGCTTATGCATTTCTTGCTCATTTAGCATTATCAGATTATTAAATAACGTCTGTCTATGTTCTATCGAGGCACTATGTATCGCCAGAAAATATACAATTATTTTTATTTTATATTAACATTAGCATTACGGTGTGAATAATTTATCAATTTATCTTAACAAAAGGAATGTAAGTTGCATATTAAGTGTTTTTGTCAATCTAATATTTCCTTGCGAGAAATTTAAGCGGCTTTAAAGGAATTACGTTAAATATGTATGCTGCGACACGAACTTCCAGTTACAATTTCACATTACATGAATATTAGCTTAATAGATATTCAAATGTAAGCCATTTTAATTGCAAGGACTTGACGCTTCTCCGGCACCATAAATATAACCCATAAATCATGTCAAATTATGAATTGAATTTTGTACGACGTCGCTCCTTAAGACGCGTCACACTAAACTGCAACATCATAAATCGTTTCTTTTGCCGGCTATATCGTCAGCCGCGCGATGATGAAGCTACCAGAGCTAGAGTAAGCGAAGGTATATAACTGCGATTGCATAAGGCGTACGTCTTTCGTATTATGCATTATTTATTTTAGCGTTGCGTTGTCTCCCAAGCAAGAATGAAACAGAATAAAAAACTTACAGAGTAAAGCATACGATAACATCATTACGCCCTATGTACAATAAAAATAACGTGCGTAAAAATAAATAATCGAATAAGTGTATATAATATCTTATGTCTACTAAAAAAATATTTACTTATAAAATGCACGGTATAAATACCGAGCGCGCATTAAAAAAGAGTTAAAATTTATGAGATTAAAACTAAACCAGATAAGTTTTTAAGGAAAATTATAATTCTATTAAATTAGAAATTCAAGAAAAAGTTTAAGGCTCATAAAACGTACAAAATAAATTATGCGATATTCTATTGCATGATGCTAAGGGGATATACTCACAATACTCACATGGTCGCGTGATACGTGTAACTTATGGACCGTGCCTTATTTATTTCACTCATACCACTCTCCATGTGAGGTCGTTCGATTGTTAAATTAGACATACAGTAATAAGTGGACTAGTTAACATAAGCGTGTATAGTCGTAAGCTGTAAAGACAGTCGTATTACAGCCAGAACAAAGTGTGAATTTTCCGGTGCGTGGCATACGACGCGTTCGTTTATATAATTTGTTGAGCATTATGTATTTTAGAGAAAAATATTACGTTTATTTAATCGTGGGATGAAGTAAATAACAACTCTTCTTCATTCCGACGCGAAGTCAGTTCTGTGCGCTAACAATTAACAAATTCCAAGATGTTTAAAAAATAAGTTGTCTAAAACAATAATTTCCTAGTTTGAAACAAATCCATGAGAATGTTCGTTAAAAGCTTAATTTAACATTAAAGCTTACATAAGTTCGCATTTATATATTTCACACTAGAAGACGTTTGGTGACCTTTTTTTCTCTTAAACATTTAGATATACTTGTCAATGTATCAAACTACGATTGTGGTAAACTCTTTCGCTTTAAATTGTTAATAACATTAAAGCTTACATAAGTTTGCATTTATATATTTCACTAGAAGACGTTTGGTGACCTTTTTTTTTCTCTTAAACATTTAGATATACTTGTCAATGTATCAAACTACGATTGTGGTTAACTCTTTCGCTTTAAATTGTTAATAACACTGCGCTTCTAACGCAGTTCAAACTGACGTGTAAGACATTGCCCGCATTTCGTCACTGTCATCATAGTTCTACTTTGACATATAATTGCAGGTTCCTATACTTGTTTTCATTATTTAGCGCGTTATAATACTCAAAACTGCGGTGCCATAGTGCTTTTTGCGCGTCGCAATATCTTACAGATACAATACAACTGACGAATAGCCGCGGACAGCATAGGGATGAATCGATCTTACAGTCATTAGCACATTGAATATGATTGCTCGATAAACGGCAAACCAGAACGGCCACGTTTGCGCTAGATTAATGTCTCGCGGACATGAACCGCGCACGTTTCACATTCTTTAATTAGACAGGTCAGGAAATTCGCCCGCAAGTCACAGCGCGACGGACCAGGTGCGTTAATCTCGTGATCTCCCCGTGGGTTTTTACAGTGAATTGAACAAGCGGACACGATGAATAAACGAGGTCGACGGGATCCAATCCTAAGATCGAACCCGCGCCTGCTCAGTTTAATTATGCGAGCGACGCGCTTTACTTCGTGCGTCGAGTTAAAAATTGGCCGGCTTGCGCCGTCTTATTACTCCGAGAAATGACGACAAGAATATCGGCCCCTGAACGATTAGCATAGGTTCATCCGCAATAGAGATAAAATAATTAAATAAGCAGTATCGTTTTATTGCTGCAAGATATTGAAGATTAATTAATGATCGTCGAATAAATCAATACTTCTGGTAATATAAAATGTAAATGAAATTAAACCCTGAAAATTATTGCCGAGCTGTCAACGAGATTCGGCATGTCGATATGTAATTGTGCTCGCGAGATCACAACATAAATTCTTCTCCTTCGTAAAGCACGTTCGCGTGATGGTGCGCGTAACTCGCGCGTGGAATATTATATGACTGATAATGTTAACAGCATACACGTTGCGCGACTGCCGAGGTTTAAGGTCACTCGTAACGTTACCCATTATAAAATGCTTACGGGTAATATCAAACGAGATGATTTTCAAACGAACATCTGCTGTCGAGTCAACACACAGGCCGAGTGACGTTAAGTGATTCTTTTTTTTTCAGAATCATAGGGGACGCGAGCGTAATTAATGTCTATCAATTACGAATTGCTAGATTGCACGTTGCTGCGCTACGTTGTCGAGAGTCCTTTCCGGTACTGTAATGCTTCGTTTATAGCCGGTCTTTAAAGGCTACCGCGTACCGCACTGTCCGAGGAAATTCATTATTCTTACTGCGACAGGGAAATCGTCAAGTTTTCAAAACAACATTATTTCAAAATCCGCGCGAATTGCCTGTTCTCGTTAATAATACCGATTTTGCGATCCTTTCTCGCTCATAACTACGTATATAGCAACGTAACTTTATAATTATCTCAACAGACAATTTTTTGTGCTTTTAAATATATATGATTTGAATAATAATCCATTAATAATGCAATACTGTTTTAAGACGATTCTTCCAACGCGAAAAGTCATCGTGTATTCCGAAGATTCGCAGTTTGTGCTATTGTCGCCGTTATCATTGAACGATAGCGCAATCGTAGACTTCGCCAAACTGTTAGCGCGATCCTTGGAATTAACGATGTTGCGCGACATCGCGTGTAACAATATGTATATCGTGATACGAGGAAAGAGAAACTGACATGAGACGCGGCCGAGAGGAAGAGGAACGAAGACGGAGCGGAGCGACGATGAAAAGGGATGAGAGGCGCGGAGAGAAAAGGAAAGAAAAAAAAAAGAAACGAACCAATACGAATGAAAAGAGAAGCGAAGCCGCGGAATAGAGCCATAAAGACTTTACTGCTCGCGTCAGACCGCGCGGCTCGCGAGGCTCATTGTTTCGAATTCGAGACTTCCGTTCGGTCGGAGCGGCCCCGACCAGATCCCACCTATTAACTGAGAAGATACACGCGAGTTGTGCAGCGATGGATACACACGCGGGGATGCGGAGCGGGATATCGTCGCGCATTCATAAACGGCTGTCGAGCGATGAATGGCGGTGCTTCGGGGAAATTTGTGGGCTATTTGAAAAGAAATTTTTGTCTCTATTATGAGATAAATTGCGGCCGAGAAGCCGCTGGTGAATTAGTCTGTCCGATTCACATCTCTCCCCCTCCTTCTCTTCCTTCCTCGATACATCGGTGCATAATAAAATAATGACGTCTCGCGTCCTGACAGGTATTTCCTATTTTGTCGTAGTAGGATGTCCGAGAAACAAAATTGAATGGAAGCACGATATAAGTCAGGCAGTCTGGCTTTACATTTGAATGAAGGGATACATTGGTTTCGTGTAATAAAATTTTTTTAAATTTGATTTACACGTTTTCGATGAGAGCGGTTGTTTAGAATTGAAATTAATTCGGCACTATCTCGAAAACCTTATTATGCGAAGCGCAGAAAGATCGATCTCGCAGCGCGCTTCGTCCGTTTTCATATGCAAATCGATTCGAGGTAGCCATCTTTACGCTCGATAGCATCGGACCTCCGCACGAGGCTTTATTACATCGCTAATTAGTTTGGGCGCGGACGGAAAGTGCTAAGTGAAACAAAAGGCCTGAGTTGAATCGCAAAGGTCACTTCGAATCGAGAAGGAACAACCGATTTTTCTTTCCGCTCGCTTGGTATCGCACACCATCATCTCTGGCGACTTCCTGTTCTGGCTCTGCTATTAGGAATTAAAGGTGAATTTTGCCTTTACTGACGAAATGACTTCATTTGCACATGATAATTCCATGAAAATTATTATTTCATTCACAGAGACAAAGACGGTGTATATAACATAGAAGAAGCATAGAAATATTCAAAGAAATTTGAATTTTGTCATTTACTTTCTAATAGGTTTTATTTCGATTTTTCTTAGACGTGTTATTCTTATAAAAATAAGGAAAGTTTAAATAGCCATTTTTATACTTTATACTTTATATAATTTTTACAATTATTTAAATATACAATTTGCGCGATCAGTTTTTGTATACGCAGATCTAAATGTGTGCAAAAACAGTGCAGAATAAATTCATATTAGCATTTGGATAAGCATAACAATAAATAGCATGTTATAGATTTCTATAAAATCTTAGTTATTTCGATAGATTCTGAAACATCTCATTTCGGGAACATTTAAAAAGAAAGGAATTATTTTGACGAAACATAAATATTCCATTCTGTAATATCGTATATTATTGCATTTATCCTAATTATAATGCGTATTATAACATTTATCTGAATTATAATCCGATAATATATAACAAAAATCATATATAACAAATATATAACAAATTTGCTTCTTGCAAGAAATCTCTAGTGAATCCCTGACCTTTTTTTACCGTGATTCTAGGCCCCGTTATTTATTCTTAGAAATGATATTTGCCAAGTCAGTTGTTCGCAACTTCAACTATAATCTATACAATGTCGACGACTTGAGTAAGCATACTTGTTCAGACAATCATACTTATTCCAGTTGTGATTTACTTGAAATTGAACGTCGCGTAACGTTCATACACTGTTCGTGGATAGTCAGCGCCGAAGGCAATATCTGATAGCGACTAACAGCAACCTTGATAACCACGTAATAATTGGGAAGATAATTATGGCCAGAAATACACTGGAACGCGCCAATAAAATCGATGCTCACAATCGGTTGAGATCAAATGACGAAGTATAATAACAGTGTCCTTTTTTTCTTTCCCGTTCGGGTTTTTTTTCGCGCAGCAATCCTCTCCTTCTCTCCTTCGTTTTCTCGCTTCCTCCTCAACCCTTTTCTCACCCGTTGCATCTTCGTGTCGGAGTCGCGCTGATTGTGTCGGCGCGTCGGTGTGTCCAGTCGGCGAGATCCGGCAAAAAGGATGCCGCTCCCGCGGGCATCTCTCACAATCAGACGGGGCTGCCGAAAAATACGTGACACGCGAAAATCAATTTCAACGGCGGTTGGCTCCGACGGGGTTAGCCGTAAAAGCCATTGTATCGGTGCCCCGACAAGAGGGAGACGGAGAATGACGGACGTTCTTTCTTCTCGCGCCGCGCGAGAGGAGGACCTCGAGAGGGCACACCGCGCTATATATGCAATTCTGTCGAGCGTGCGAATTTCCTGTGGCTGCGGATTGGGTGCTAAACGATGTTTTATGCGACGATCTGCGGCTTTTCGGCAATGCGACCGGACGGCGCGAGCGAAATTATGCCCGCCAACGAACCCGCTCGTCGATTCTTAAATGAATAACGATGCGCAGGAGGCATCCGGTCGTCAGAAAGCAAAAACAGAGAGGACTGTTCCGAAAAATCGGTTGCGCAAAAGTCAACCTTCTTTAAATTATAAAATCAAACGTTTTAATATTTTCTACTTATATTTAAAATCCGAATCCATCAGAGTCATGTCCGTTATACAAATATAATAAGTACAAAAAAATCCACGTTTGAAAGTGAATTAGAGATGTTTAACTACATCGGATTTAATTCAAGACTCGTAATCGTCATCCGTATAGGGGATTAGGCAACGTATTAGTATTAGGCAAGATTGAAATCTCGAAAAGAAAACATTAACAACACGAATGTGTCAATAAAGACCCGGAAGATTTACGCGTAGACACACGTGCTTGCCCTCGTCCCCTGACGTGCACCGTTACTCGAAGCGTGTAATCTGCCCCGAATTTATTTCTATTTGGTCTCGAGGGTCGGCGATGATTTGCCTCCGGTACTGAGAAATCCTTGGAACGTCCCACAAGGGAGTGATCTCGCTCATGTTTCATCATTGTGAGAGAATCGTTTTCATTGTTGTGCGATAAATCAACTATGGTTTCAATGATAACGGCAACGATCGATCTTGATAAATTAACAACGAAAATAATATGAATGCTATGAAAAAAATTTAAGGTTATTGATCTTAAAATTATACGTCAAATTATGGTATATAAGGGAAGAATGATATTAAATGCTCGAAGATCCGTACAAATAAAGTTTACAAAAATTACTTCTGTACAACTTGCGTGTCGTAAGTACAGAAGCGCAAGACGCGATATCCGTAGCAGAGGGGTGGAAAGTTGGGGAGGAGGGTTTCAACCGAGGATGATGGCCAAGGACGAGGAGGGGGCGCGGAGATCAACGTACAAACTGAGACGGATCGGTCGCATAAATCTCCGAGCTCGGTCCAATATAAATCCGAAGGCAAGCGCGTCGACGCCACCGGCGGACATAAATACGACTTAGCAGGCCGCGATCTCCAGCAGCTAATTGAGAATTATTTCCCCGCGATAGTAACTGCACAAGATCCCGCCGTACGTTCGCAGCTCCCTGGCTAATTTTCCCGCGAGTTACGCGAGAGGGGGAAATCCCAATTGAAACCGACGCTTCGATTGAATTCACGAAGTATTGCGCTTCAGACTGGAATAAAATGGTAATTTATGTCGAGAGAAAAGTAACTTAAATTCGACTCGGTCGACGTTTCCCCCTCTAGTCCATTTCTGCCAATTTCTGTCCGTTTCTGTGTAATATTTTTTTATACGATACAACACACAAACAATTTTCGCGGATGTCGTTTGTAGTATTCTTTTATTTTATCAGAAAAAGTTGAGAGAGAGAGAGAGAGAGAGAGAGAGAGAGAGAGAGAGAGAGAAAGAAAGAGAGAGAGAGAGAGAAGAGAGATCATATATCAAATAAATGAAATGACGTTATAGTTGTATCACATTGTTATTTGAAAGCAATTTATTGTATAAAGTAATTATGACCATTTAATTCTCTTTTCTCGAAGAAATAATTAAATTTCTTCTTTCCATCTGCAATTTTACATATATGTGAATATGCGAGAAGGGCGAATCAAAATGCCATCAGCTTTCTAGTATCATGAAAATTTCAGTGCGAAGGATATCAAGATATAAAACTTACAGATGATATCTTCATAAATGTAATTTAGAATCAATTTATTTAAACTGTTTTCTTTACAGTTAGGTTACGCAAACTCGCGGGTAAATTACGCTTTATTTCTGTGAGATATATCTCCGATAAAATACGATATTGCTTCAATCTGTTTGTTACGTAATTTGCATTATTTTGACGGATGCAATCCTGGAACGCACAAATCGCGGCTTGGGGAGAACGGGCGCGATGTAATTTGATTCTCGTTCAGTCTGGAAGTAAAGAAAGCAGAGTCGAAAACGGCACGCAGCTCGGCCGCTTTCGCCGAGGTCGAGTGTCTCGAAAGAGCTACGCACTTATTTCGAAAACGAGTGGTCACTTAGCGCAGCGGGGCGCTCGCCTCACAATCGGTAAAAAAGTTCTGGCGACATCCGGAGTCAAGTAGCCAATGGGCGGAGGGCTGATGTTTTGTTTGTTCGGCAAACTGTCACAACAATTCGAGCCAGTGCCAGTGGACCCACCCCTACGGCCATCGTCGTCTCGTTTTCACGAGAGCTGGAAACTCGAGTGCCACTGCGACTCGTGTCGCCATACTCGAACGTGATTAATGTACCTACGTGTTTCGTCGGAAGAAAAACGAGAGCTCTCCGGCCGGAAGCAGTCAATATTATATACCGAACGCATCGATCTTCCCAAAAATTCTTTATCACTACGTGCGCGCGTAATTAAAATCCTTTTCTACTTCATAAAGTTTATTTCCTAGGGATAATAAATTTTCTATTAATTTAAGAAGATAAATATAAGAGAAAATGTGTAAGAACAAAAAAAATTAACTATTTTCGGAGCGCTTAGAATATTGAACTTTTAAACTCATTAAAATTACACCTATTTGATTTTTCTGAGACGCTATATGCAGTTGCGTCTCTCTTTCTCAATACACTACCAAATTTTCGGAAGATTCTAAATTTCAGAGCATTGAGTTAAACTTGTTTTATGCAAAAATAATCTGCGATTCACTAGAATCCAGTAAAAAATAAATCGGTAGCGAGACTCAGATACCTTCCACTTATTGTTAGATTCCGGCAAAAATTAGCGGTGTTCGATCTCTCCTCCGTTCTCCGTGCGCTTCGGTCCAACTTTTCTCGAGATTTCTCTCTCTTTTTTCTCTCGCGGTACGGATTAACAACGCAGAAACGAGCGGTACTGACCGGTGAGCTGTTTATGACGTGTGCAGTAGTCGGCGCGCGGTCGACTTTGTAGCTTTTATGACGTACATAGATATTGCTCGCAATAAGCACCTACCTAAGTTGTGCAATAAACTCCGACAGGTAGTTAAAAACCCACTTTGGCGGGACTCGATGCGCGAAACGTACTGAAAAGCATTGTCCTTGTTCACATCACTTGCGCATCCTTGCAACTACCGTGCGAAAACAAGTACAAATTCTACAACGTGCTTCTGTCCTACTTTTTCTTATATAAAAATTAATCTTAGTTTTGTTACATTATTTCAATTTTTATTCTATATAAAAAGAACGAATTTAAATTTAAAAACATAGAGGGGAAATATAAGTTATCTAAAAGGAAATCATTATATGCGTACGGAAAGAGAAATAAAAATCTTTTTTTTCCATTAATGGAAATTTAGGATTCTTTGTAATTTGCGTCAGCAGTATATAAAAGAGATATAAAGAGATATATTATATTTTAAGAACACTTGTTAAGCTATTATTTTAAAAAATAGTTACCTACTTCGAAAGCTGTTATCGAAAATTGCTTGAAAAATGTGTCGCAAAAACTCACCGAGAAATACATCAAAATCATGACAATTAAATCCGGTAAATAATTGCCTGCTTCTAAAGTCAACTTTATTTTTACTCACATGATAAAAATTGCGTATCGGCGGGCTTAGCGTCAAGATTGTAACGATCGAAGCTCGTAAATCGATGCCTTGCCGCGGTTCCCCGTTCGGGGCATCGTCGAAGCGAGTTACGGACTCGAGGAGTGAAAGGGGGGGGGGACAGGGAGAAATAAGAATGCCGCGTAAGTATAGAGAGCATAATAATCAGAAGTAAATTGCGAATACGTGAGGCTACCGTATTGTAGGGATCCTGAGGTATCCGCGGCTGCGGGGTCTTCGTCGTTCCCGCCGTGAGGCCCCTCCTCTAGGGCTCGTCGTTCCCTCCGTAGGGCTTCCTCGTAAAGCACCTTCCCCTTCTCTCCCCTTCTCATGCGTGTGTTCGTGTGAGAGAGTTACACGGACGCGCGCGAGAGCCTAACCTACCGGTAATCTAATTTGAATCCCGAAGCCTCGGTCAGATAATGGAACACGTATCGAATAATATTACGAGCGATTCGATTCGATATCACTCGTAATTCCGGAGTTGGGGAGACCGCAGCGCGCCGCGGGTCCACGGGGGCCAGCCGGCCGACTGGCGGGGTCTCGGACGCGTCATGCGAACAACTCATTTTATCGCGTAGTCCGGGATAGCGGCGAATACAGCGTAGGTGAAAGGGTATATCGAGAAACTTTGGGACCTCGTTGGAGCGTGATCGGAGTACGGAGATGAGATCCTGCGGCCGAACGCATTCCTGGTGGATGCCCAAGGGGGGATGCCCGCGCGTTAAAAATAGAGAAAGCGGAGAATCTCAGGTATTGCTCGAACAGCAAAGTAAGAAAAAATATTATAAATAACGAGTTATTTGATTGAAAAAAGTTATCTTACACTTTTAGGTACTATACGCGAGAGTAATGTATTATTCTGAAAAACTTTTTGTTTAAATTAATCGTTAGATAAAAGTTAAATAAAAGTACATAAATACCATATAAAGAACAATAATATATATTTGTACATTCAGGCCTTAAAAATGTGTCGTATAATAGTATCTTGAAACAGAGCGTAGTATTTTACTTTTTAAAGAAAATAAAGTGGAATTGGTCACGCATGTTTCACTAAGCTTTATTTCTATTCAACGAAAGTAAAAAGAGTTTCTTAATCATTAGATACGTCATAGTAAAAAAAAGCAGTATATGCATACGTGCTTCTGAGGTAAACGGAGCATTATCTTTTTTACTATTTATGCATAACTTTCCTAGCTACCGACACTCAGCCAATCAGTCACATCGAAATGTAGCAATCAGCGAGTTAATTTCCAAGAACCTCGATGATTTTGCACGGTTTTCTTGTTTCACGTGCTAACGGTCAATTGACGTTCGTAGCGCTTTCGAGGCGAGACGTTCCGTGAAAAAAAAAACATGATTAGAACGTGATTTAGAAAATGAGGCAAATTACGTATCCGCTGATGTATCGCGATTGTCTATTAATACCTACACCTTGTTAGAGCAATGCGAGATTAACGCAAGTTGAGTAAACAGACATTGGATATTACCAGTACCTTGGATTCATCTCCAATTCTCTGAAATTCTCGGTAGTAAATGATCCTCGTATAATTTGCCATTTTTCCTCTTGTACTACTCGCCTTCTCCTTCTACCTCACGATCACGCAAATGTGAAGTAGTTGGAGAGCACGGGAGAAGCACAAAGGGAGAAGTGACAGCACGGTAATCCGGCCGCGATATCTCAATAGAAATAAAAAATCTCTTTGTCCGCGTTAATTTGTCGGGTCTAACGTCCACTCGCATCTATCCACAGTCATCAGGGATTCTGTTTGAGGAAATAAATCGTTAGGCTGTTTGAAAAGAAAGAACTTGAATTTTCTCTCAATGAATACGCGCGGACCGCTCAAAATGTGGCGCTCATGGGGCCTTGACGATAATATCTTTGCGCCTGTTGGCACAGATTACACGCACCGTGATAGGGCACTGGGACGCTTTCGTAAATTGCGCAACTCTCGGTCGCGTCTCTCCTCAAAGAGACGTCCTCTCGAAGGACGCGGCAAAAAAGGGAACGGCGGGGGGAAAAAGAGTAAGAAAAAGCGGAGGAAGGACACACGGGGGCTCCTTCACGAGTTCACGACAAAGGCGAAGAGCGGAGGCTACCTTTTGTTGAAATTTTTCGCATATTGCTCGCACCGTCGGAAGTCGCGAGCCGCGTTTTCTGTATCACGCTATATGCAAATGAGACACATGCTCTGCCCGAGCCACGTAATAAATTACACGTGTATAGGTAGGCCTAAAATTACGTGCCCCCGGCCCCCGTGTGTGTGCCGCGCACACCGCCTCGGCTCGTTCGCGCGCGGAGGCACGTAACACGTGTCATGGACGCGTACGTGTGCACGACGATCCGTGTCTGCCCGTCTTACGGGATAATACGTGCTTTTTATCGGGGACATCCCGAACGAGATCGCTCGCGCTCGCGCGCGATGGCGAATTGTCCTTTCGTCATGTTTTAAAGAGATAACTCACCATCGATCTCGTCTCTCGTGTGCACGAAATCACGGTACGCCACTTCAAAAAGGAGAAGAACCCAGCGCACGTGATAACACGAACATTCATTCATTTCTTTGTCTCATTTGTATAGCGTATCTGACGCGCGATTTAATTATATGTGTGTGTAGTGTGAGATAGTTTTATCGGGACTTTTTCTATCCTTAAGAAAAACCGTCTTCAAAAATAAGACACTCTATGAGTCTGCGATTGTCAAATAATTTCAACATTTTTCTTAGACATAAATATATACAACGGTAACACGAAATCCCTTTTGTTTCCCTTTATATTCGGTTTCGGACTTGGATACGTTTCCGACACGTTTGCCGAAGTGCGAACCGTATTTATTTTGACAGTCAATATAAACGTAACCCTTTTGGAGAGGTTGGATTTTCTGGTGATAATTAGGGGAAGCATATCCCGCGCACACGTTTACAAACACGAATCGATCTTCGTCTCTCCCGATTACCGATACGTTCTCTTTAATCCAATTACCTGAGCGCCGCGCCGGAAAGAGAAATCTGGACAAAGATCTAGCCGGGGCAGAAATCTGGTTGCACGCCGGTCGTAAGGTGAAGATGTAACTCATCGCTGATGTCGGCACTTTTTTCGACTCGTCCTCGGAAAGGCTCGTAAAACCCTTTCGTTTCTTGTAACGCAGGACCACTTTGTCGCAAGAATCGGATTCGCCATAGTGTCTCCGGGATTAAGATCACTGAACCGGAGACGAACTCCATAATAATCATCATAAAATTAGAAGTTTATGTGTTAACAGAGCAAGGTACAGAGATATATACACATCCCTTTGCATATCGACAAAAGTAAGGTAAGTGGTACTTCCAAGGACCATTCTCGTGATCGTCAATTGTGATCCGTCATAGGTTCGATAAAAAACTCTTGAAGAAAAAACTTTTTGGCGCCGACAGAAACGTGCGTGAGCTAAAGTATTTGTATAGAAAATAGGGTAACGTATTTTTAATAGGTCGAAAACGAGACGGACAGTCTTGTAAATTTCCACATTTTTGAAGGGTAGCGCGATAACTAGAAGTGTAAAAATTTATTAGTCTGATCCCTGCATTGTTTATCGCTTTTTCTGTTGCGTTGGCCTGTCACATTTACGTGACCATGCACAAAATGAGAAAACTTGCTTAATATTGGAAGGGCAGCGCGGAGAGATAGAAGTAAAAAACATGTGGAATTCGACTAATTTTAATTTGAATTATGTAAACGTAAATCATTTGAGATGAGCGACGACGCCAAAAATAATAGATAAATTGTAATACAATAAAAATTAGTACGTTTATCTGTTAATACAATGCAATGTATCATGAATATTTCCTCCGTTTTTGTATAACAAATAGCAATTTATCTGAACGAGTAATTTTTCTATCCTACGAGTGAAAAATGTCACTTTGAAAAATCAGCTCAACGTTATCTAGATGTCAAATTGAACGCTGCAAATTCTTCGCACATCAAATACGACGGCGGTATTCCATGATAAAATATTCGATATCCCGAGATCGAATGGGTGTCGATCGATATTCGCGTAATGATAAATGCACACGGTCTTCGGCACACGACTGACCGATGTACTTATATCCATTAGGATGATCGCGTAATCGCGCACTTGTCCCTCGTACGCCATCAATCGTTGCGGCAACTTCGTGGCACCCTCCTTCGAGAGCTAATACTTTCCGACATCGACGTCGCGCGCGAGTATGCCTAATAATAATATCGTCCGGGAGAAATAAGCGCGCGACCTGAAACGCGTCGTGTCGCCGTACGCCGTGCGCGCGCTAAGGTACAAAAAAATCTCGTCATTTAATTACAGCACATCTAGAGCGCATAGCCCGTAACGACCGCCGCTAATATTAGTACCATTCGCGGAAACACGCTTCTGGAAAGCGATTAACGCAATACGCGGCACTCGCGTTAAACGCCAAGTGATTTCGCGTCACCTCTCGGATCGTGCATTAATATTTCCTTTTGCCCGTGATCTTAACACTCGAATGAGTTTTGACGTTCTTTTAATTCTGATATAAAAATTATATAGAAAATCTCCGTTGAATAAGCCTGATGCTCTTAACTCTACAACAAATGTTATGTTCGCTTGCCAGTGGAGACTATTTCAATGCACACACAATATTTAAAATTAACATTTTCTGACACACAATAGTAAAATAACTAAGTAACATTTCAAATGGAATATATAAAGTCTGTCATTTTACTATTAATAAAACTCTAACTGGAATGTCGACAGCAAAGTTATTTGCGTTCTTGTGCACAAATAATACTATAAATTATACGAGATTGATGTTCATATTTGTGAGTTTTCCGCAAATAATTCTAATGGCTTTGCAGATTATCGAACGTAGGACGTAATGAAACAACTCGTCGACTCGTCGTTACAACTCGTTTAGCGAGAGTGATGCGAAAAATATCGCGGGTAATTACAAAATATTTCCGGTCGTCGCTCCGCACAAGCCATTATTATTATTGACGTTATGAAGGTGTGTCACGCGCCGCAATTCCCGAGCAGAACGGAAGAAACGGCTGTTCGCCCCGTGGTAATCTCTCACATGTCGCTTCGGGACATCGCAGATGCGTGATCCACGAGCGAGGAATCAATAGAAAGTTAAAGATCGTCATAACACGTCGATTCGGGTCTTTAACCGTGATCTCGACCGACACTTATCACCCGGCACATTTCCGTCATGCGAAAATTCGAAGAAGACAGCGGAAGAGAGATACATTGTTAAACATACCCTACACCTATACACTTCAAGTAGTGTCAAATTATACTTAATTTGTGTCATTTTTAACCATTCTTATAGGTTGCCACTGCTCCTATTCAATTTATTGTTAATTTAACTAAACCAATGGAGTTAAAATAATAGTGTTTTGTGTCAAAATAATAAATGTTGACACACATGATAGTAAAAATAACAGAATGTTATTTAACACAAGGTATTGGTTTAAATACTACCTTTAATATTTAACAATGTAGGTATCTGTCATTATCATTGGAACATTAAATGAATGAATAATGCGAGAATGATCTCTTAAAACATGGGTAATTTTTCATTATTTATTTTTTGTTAATATTAATCGTTATCGGCACGTTAATTTAACATGCATTAACAATAACCAATTAAGCCTCATAGTTAGATAACTGAGCATAATTTGCCTAATTGAATAACTAATTTAAAGAAGGTAAGTTTTAAAAATACTAAAATATCCGAGGACTTTAAAAGCTATAACAATTAAAAGAGTAAAACAATTTCAAAGTCGATATATTGATACATATACGATACTATGTTAGACGTAATATCGGAAGTAATTTGTATCGTCATATGTCACTACAAATTACAACAATTTACAACTTACGTTTAATCATATTAAATTGCATTTAATATCAGAGAAGTCACGTTTTCTTCGTCGTGTTTTTCTTTCGACTGTGCATTCATATGTTCTTTGCAGCCTTTTTTGCTTACTTACGTCTGAAACTGTGTTAATATTCATCGATTACGAGTTTATTGAAACGTATTATACATCGGTATTATACATCGAGTATTACTCGTAAGTGACTCGTCATGCAGGTCAAGTGATGCGACATAGAGGTTCGGAAAGGTTGCAGATCCTAAATGTTCGCGCGAGCTCGGATTAGCGTTTGCTGACTCGTATTTTTGGCACCTGCCACCTAACGCACCATGAAGTTAACGTTCCGTACGTTAGGTTACGGGGCTGTAAAGGAGTGAAATAAAGCGCCGTTTTGGAAAGAATTAAACGCGGCTAACGCTTCCTGACTCTCACGAGATGCATTAATCAAAAATTAAAACCCGTATTCATCGCCGACACTTAAACTCACCGATTATGAGCGATTCTGCGATTTTTCAGGATGTAAACGCGACGTAACGATATTTGGGCAATCTTAAAATTGCATGGCCGAATTTCGAAACTCATCGTCGAGCGATTTGCATTTTTTGCACATAACTATTTATATTGCGGCTAGACATTGGTGTTTTATGAATCGCCATAAACATTCAAATTACATGTCTCAATTAAAAGCGAAGATGAAAAAACGACGATTATTCGCTCAAAACTGTTTTTCTTCGTTCGCTTAAAACTGTTTTTAGTTGAATGATGTTGCCGTCGCTTGGCTTGAATCGCGAATGCCTTGTATCACGCGAAGTAAAACACTTATACTGCATAAAAACACTATAAATATATAGAATGCCCGACATGTATATGTACCGTATTAAAAACACTATTTTCCTGAGCTGGAATTACTTAATGGAAATTCAACGATTGAGATAAATAAGTATCATTGAAGAACTAATTTTTCTCATTTATTCTAATCACACCTGATAGGATAATCAATTTTCGAACAATTTCGCATTTCTTACTATCAATAAATCATTAACCAATTATTTTTCCTAACGAATAAGATACGAAGATAAGAATTAGAGTATTCTAATATTTCTTTTTTAATAATTATTTATTGCTACGTTATAATAGAGAAGTGTGCAGTACAAAAAACAAGATAAAATCCAATTTAAGTATTCAGCTAAATAGCAGTTGATTTTATGAACCTGCTTATTCATAATTAAACAAATCATATATGTATATAAAACACGTTAGAGAGAAATTTCGTTAGAATATAAGATAAACAAAATTCGTTTCTAGGCAAAGATGTATTCATATCTCAAGAATCATAGTCAGTTTCACACAATTTCCCCCGAAACCATACCTCTATAATTGATAAGAGACGTATTCTCGGGACATATTGCAAATCCAGTCACAAGCAGAAGTCTGAGGAATGTGAAAGTCTGCGAGTGCTTACCCTGACTGTGCTCGCCCGCGTCAAAGGTCTTGCTGGTCATTTGGAAGAGTGCGTCCAAGGGACTGCCCTGCCCTGTGGTCCTCTTGCCGTTTTGGCCAGCGTGGGAGCCGTGCTGCTGCGGCATTTTCCTCTTGAGCTGCTGCTGCTGCGGCTGCTGGAGCGCCGGATGATGCAAGCCGGGATGAATGCCCGCGTGATGAAGCGCGGCGTGATGATGGTGATGATGGGCGAGCGGGTCCGGGCTACCGGAATCCGACACGGAGCTCCTTCCGGACGACGAGGAGCTGCTGAGGGGCGGCTCGCTGATGGAACCGGACATGGACGCGAGTGACATACCCATCAGCGATAGATCCCGGGGCCCGGTCGCGTGACTCGGGTGACTACTGTGGTGATGGTGGTGGTGCAGATGGTGCTGGTGATGATGCTGCTGCTGCAGGTGATGACGGTGCTGATGGCTGAGGCCGGAGTCCGCCGTATCCCAGGGACGGACGATCTTCGCCTTCGGCCGATGCGACAGGATATCGAGGATACTGAAAGACTTGACTCCACGATCATTGGATTCCCGTTCCCTCTCATCTTCCTCGTCCGAGTGCTGCATCGGCACCATTTTCAGGCGCTTCAGCGGCTTAAAGTAGTCATCCGTGGTACCAGCGGCTGCCGCTCCGTTGCTCCCGGTCCTGCTGTCCACCTCATCCTCCTCGTCCTCGTCCTCCTCGTCGTCCCTGAGCGTGGTGACCGAATCGCCGCTCTCGCGAGTCCTGCTGCCAGTTCTTCCATTGGACATCCTGTATTCCCCGTTGCGGGAATAATCCCTGTCCTCGTCCTCCGTCATCGAATCTCGTGGATAGGTTCTTCTGGGGCTCAGACGGTCGGCGTAATCCTCCCTGGAGGAGGCTAACTCATCCTCCGTATTAGGCGTCGCGACTACCAGCGGCAGCGGGCTGGGACAGCCTACGGAGATCTCGTCCTCGTCGTCCTGAACGTCTCCTCGACCCGGCGAGCCTCTGCACGACGTCCGTCGGTGCGCCGACGAGCCGCTCACGCAGCCGGGCGTCGCGGCGCTGGAAGATACCGTTGTCGACGGCGACATCGTGTACGATTCAGTCATCTCCGTGGTGCACATGCCGCGCGGATGTAGGAAGGAGCTAAATTAGAAAGCTCGAGACACTCGCCTGGTGGCTTTCGGCAGCCAGTCGCCCTGGCCACGGCAAGTCAACCCTTCAAGCACCGCGCATTCTTCCGATAACGCACTTACGTTCTAAAACTGTTCACGGGAACTCCACACGGTTTATCAAGTCTCATTCACTGGCCTAACATGTTCGAGTTCTCGACAATCTTCGCAGGGAGCCCGCCGACTCGAGCCACAGTCACGAAACCAGTCGCACTAATCGCTATCGATGACCTGTCAACGCACTCGTATTCTCCGTCATCGCGCTCGAACCGACACATGAGTCACATCATTGCCTTGCGGATCCGTCTCCTATTTCTCGTCGAAACATTTTTCTCAAATTTAGTAGCTTCCGTCAAGTGTCAGCTCGCGCGGACAAGAGACGTCAATTGTCATTCCGTCAAACGTCGACTCATGTCCTTCCTTCTCATTCTAGCGCACTACCATCGTCGTCCGTTTGAACACTAAAACATGATACCGGGGTTTACTGGCGAGCAAGCTGCGGAGCGCCTCTTCGCTCTGGAATGTCCCCGGCAACCTGTTTGTGCAGAAACTCGACCGGATGTCAGTCCTCCTCCGTTCGCTATCCTCACTGAAACACCAGCACACGGAGATAGAGACCGCGTCCTGACGCCGTGGCGTCGCTAAGACACCCGCTGCGAGCGAGATACGCGCGCGAAACGTCAATACGTCGGCGTTTAACGAGTTTCGGTGCTAAGGAGGCAGCTGGGTGCCTCCTCTCAAGCCAGTCGAAGCCGGTGACGCGAAATGGTACGGTGGACGGGGATACCCCGGCGCCGGCGTTGGGCAGGCGCTTTCCTCACGACCGGCTCGGCGCACGCGTAGAAGAACGGTGGAGCCGTTCGGGACCAGCCGCACGCTTCGAAGCCGCTGCCACGGCACCGGGTACCACCTCCGTCGCGAGAACGCGCCCCTTTGGCGGATCCGTGGGCCGGCCGAGATCGGATCCCGCCTACGGTAACCCAACGTAGCCGGTACAGCAAAATGACGCCGCCGCCGCCGCCGCCGCTACGGGATGGAATTTTTACGAGACGTACTTAACATCCCGCAGCGTCGCGGCGGGCGCGACCGTCCTTCCTTCCTTTCGCCCCCTCTGCTCCCCTCCCTCTCCCTCTCTTTCACTCTCTTTATTCTACCTACCCCCCGAAGTAGCTCCTATCTCGCGCTCCTCTCTATCTACCTCTTTCTCTCTCCACTTCGAAACGCGCGTTCTCTCACTTGAGAATGACGTGGGACTGACCCTCCACGACGCGAAGGGCGACTAACGAGGGCCCACCGTGATTTCGTCCCACCCGGAGCGTGGATTTCGGCCTCCGCCGCGAGCGGGTCTTGAGAACGGATTATCGGGCGGGATGTTAACGGCCGCGTCTCTCGATCACGCGGGGACGGACGACTTTGAAACAGCCTGGCGCGGCGCGCAAATACGCCTGATAGCGCGCGCGATATATTCCGCACGAGGAACCGACGAGGACTCAGTCTTCTGTGGTATTATGCATTATACATTATGCGTAACATCTCTATAATTTGCCGTTTGTCAGTTACTTCCTCTATTATTATCCACGTCTTTCTACTTTACTGTGTTATCGCGCGGTTATTTGAGCATAAAATATATAAGTACGCGCGGCACGATACAAATAACGATAAAGATATTTTTGGTTTTCCTTTTAAATATATTTGCGAGGCAGAACAAAGTTAACCCGACAATGTCGACGTGTAAATTATACCTGCCAGTTTGCAACGTAACAAAATTATCGCCTTGCGCGTAAGATATAGCTTGTAAACATAAATTATATTAGACTATATAAATAAAAGTATATTCCACTTTCAAATTTGGCAAATCAGAGTATCGTCTTTTTTACACGTGCACACAAAGCGAAAGAGAAATTCTTTCTCGTGGAATTGTAACGGATTCTCATAGATTGTAACGTTAACTCAACAAAGGCAAATATCTCTCTAGAGAATCAGAGATAGGCTGATCGAGTATAGGTCGATTTGACGCAAAGGATATGGAATGATGGCTGCCGTAGATAATGTGACGGACGATTGTTGGCCCATTACAACGTTAAAAGAATATCGGCGTCTATTACATGCAGATCATTATCTACAGTCCGATTTAAGAATCGATTTAGCTGTGTAATTGCAGCAATCTTGTCGACAACTATATCTAACTAACATCGTTCGATATTACCATTCCGTTATAAATGTCATTAAATTACAAAGGTTAAAAATTGTTACACGCGAAAGGTAAATAAAAAGTCTATGCTATTTTTCTTTAATTAATTATTTTAATTATTTCTTTTAATGACTATGTCGCGAGATGTTAGATACACCTACAAAATCTACATAGAAAGAAGAATGCTAGAACTTCAATTATCTTGCATGTGAAATTATGATAATAATTTTGGTTTCATTTTTATCTAGATTACTAATATTACAATTAATTTCAATAATTAATATTTTGAATTATGAATTTATATATTGTCGAATAAGAGTATTTTTTTTATTAGCAGAGTTAGAGTTAGTTTATATTGAAATTTGTGAGCAAATTACAGAAATTTTAATCAAACCAGACTGTAGCTTATATTGTCGCCATGATTTTTTGTACGAATTATAGAATAAAGAAAAAGCAAGCGTGTATACGTTTCCATTGAACAGACTCAATTTAAAGAGAACAGAATCGAAGACCGCTGAATTCTGTGGCGCATGTCATTTTTGTCTTTCCATATGTTCGTGGTTTTTAGCCGATAGAATCGCTCCGCCGGACGCATCCGACGGATCGTTATACGTGCACGTTGTGTTGTCTCTCGAACATATTTACCAAGCTCTTTGATTCCACGGACAATAAAAATAGGAAACATTGTAAAGTATGTTATTTAATTATTCCAATTTTATGAAAAAATACACAGATTATTATTTAAAATTGTAGGAAACACTATTAATCGTTATTATATTAATATTTGATACCATTTGAAATACAAAGTTGATCCTCCTACTCTATTAGTGCGGGATAACATTAAGGGAACTTTCACTTATTAATTGCGGATGAAAGTTAATTGCCATTATATTATATAAAAGAAACGTAGCAAAAGTTCGCATGAAAATTCATCTTACATTACATACTTACGTATATGCATGTAGTGTGTATCTCTGTCATTTCTATACGTCGTAAATCGATATTACCTGCCGATTTGTGATGCAAATGTGAATTTATATAATCCCGAGAAACAATTTGCTTTCACCGAGCGACGAGTCGCTTTCGTGCCTTCGAAATTTCACAGAAGCGGATTTCGCGAGTCTGTAATGTGAACACCGATAATTGTAATAAATCGCGCGCCAACCAATTTACCGCGCTTAGCAGTACACGGCGATACTAAATTGTGCGCGACTGCATGCAACGTGTAATCCAATCCCACCGACATCCTGCCTATCTAGATTGCCGCGGATTAATAGTCGTTATTTCGCATAAGTAGCATAACTGAAAAATACATGTCGCGCAAACGCGACGTGTATATGAGGAGCAATTGTCTCAGTACTCGGAGGCAATCACGTCGCGCAGGATTGATGCGACTCTCGTAACAGTGTTTTTGATATTGATAAATTAATACTGGAGAACAGTTCTCTATGATTGAAAGGATATGATGTATCAAAGAGGAAAACGGGAGAAGATATATTAAATAATTTTCTCATATTTTTAGCTGTATTTTAGACCTTGTCTTTATTCACATTTTATTAACAATTATGAATTTTCTGTTGAATTGAGTTCTATCAATATGAACATACATATAATTCCGCTGTCACTTTATTGGCTATTCAAAATAGATTCATGGCACAAGACAGAATATTCTTTCACCAATTTGGAGCCGTTTTTTCCTATCGGATACTTGATTAGATGTTTTCACTCATAACCGCTTAATTTTTAACATTAGGCATGATTATTGAGCTTCAAATTGTAAGTCGTTTAAAGCACAATTTACTCAGAGATATATGAAAAATGAGACTTTATTCCTCGGAGATAGGCATAATAATATTGGTTGTCAATCACTTATAACACGGCCTCTCTCGAAACAATTGGTCTCCCGTCTCTCGCTACGAAAGATGAACTCCAAGCGGATCAGAGAACACGCTCGCCCAAAGTGCCTATTTGTTTCACGGACACCCTGTATTTAATTCTAATACACGACATCACGCGATACCGCTCCGGCAATTAAAGAATCGTAGAGAAACATTTATTGAATCAATCAAGCCGGTGCGAAACTCGGCGGCCGCGGCGGGGCCGCGTACCTCCCGATTGCGAGGATCCGCGAATCTCGTCATTCACCGAAATCAGTAAAATCTTTTTAGAGTCCCCTTAAGTTCAATTTAGCGGGCAAGGAGCGGTGCCGAGTGCCGACCGCTCTTCCCGGCCAGTTCGACCAACCGGACCGTCCGTCCGTCCGTCCGTCTGTCCGCGGCCCTTTTTCTTCCTCTTCTTCTGCATCTTTGCTTCTTCTTCTCGGCCTTCCACGTCGGCTTTTCTATCCCGATACAAAGAGGCGCGAGCGAGCCTAATTATTATGATAGCTCGCCACCGGATTCTGTCGGTCCCTTTGATCTGCCGCCGTTTAGCATGATCCCCCGATATTTAGGTAGGCTCTGTTGTCCAGGCGGGCTTGGAGGGGGCACCCTCGTGCAGTAAAAGAGGAGAGAGACGATGCCGTGCGTGTATGTATACGTGCGTGGACCGAGGACGAAGGGGGAGGACGGGGGAGGTAGGATTTAGGGAAGAAATCATTGGCGGGACCGGGACGCGATAAACTATCCATCAATGAGGATTTTTTTCCGAAAAGTTTACGCCTGTATGTCCCCGTCTCCTCCCTTTCGGTCTCCTCCGCCCTCGTTTCTTTCCCTCCGTCCCGCTTGATTGCTTCCCAGCGGCCACCAGTTTCGTCGTTCCCGGGCCACACGCGAACGCAGATTACATTAAGACATTTTTTACAAAGTGAGAAAGACCGACCTTTAATTGATAATTCCTTCTTTTTCACGCGGCGCGTCCATTGGTAGGTATGCGCCCCGAGCAGTAAAAAATGACCTGCCTTTTATGCGTGTAACGAGACGATTGTTTGATACTTTTGTTAAAATTGATTCGCAGAAATACATAATAGTGGACACCTTTCTCTCTTCTCGCGAATATACGTGCGATCATCGTTTTATCTATAACTAGCATAAATATGCATGATAACGTGAAAATTATCTTTTATTTTTGTGTAACATTTCTAATGTATAATATACGCGTCTAAAATTTCTCGCAGTTTTGAGATTGCCGTTGTTCTCGCTTCCGCCATGTAATTATTTGTAAGCTTTAAACCACCCGAGAATTGCATAATGACATATTGTATTAACTTACAGAGCTTAATCGCATGCAATATTATTGGCTATCATGCTCAGTTTATGAGCCCTTTGTAAAATGACTTTCTCCCGTGAACACGTGACATTTGTCAGAATGTCAAAAGGCCATGCGTTATTGAAATCGGGACGCGAATCTACCCGCTTTCAGACCAATTCTGTCGGACTCGCTCGCGCAGATATCGCGTGATTTCGATGCATCTATTTAGCAAATGTCAAATGAATCGATGAAAATTTGTATCAGATGCGTTTATGAATATTATCTTCGCGGACAATCTCAATATTTCCCACGCTTCACGTGACAGTCCGTCACTCACTTTTCACTAACTTTTTAATCAAAAAGCTGATTCGTGCAATTACATATCGCATCAATATTACATTAGTACCAAATACGGTTTGCTTAGAAAATACGAACGTTTACATAATTTATGTTAATATATCTGCGGGTTTTTTTTTAGAAATTCAGAATAAATGTTGGATCGCTTTACGCAGAGTAAATTAAAAAAAAAAAGCTTTTCGCATATCTGTATAATTTGGACGATTCTCGTAATGCATAGAACGAAATCGGTCGATGCAAGGTAAATAATTTTCAAACGAGCACGTTAACATGAAATGCGTTAAATAAAGATGTGTTCTGTATAAACACAGCACTAATTCGTCTCGGTGCTACCTGAAGTCCCCGGCCTGTTTAGATATTTACGTTCGTACCGGGTAAGATCGACGGTGCACATTAGCACACACGATGCCCAGGTATAGTATTTTTTCCGTCTACCGCCGACGCGCGACGCCTTAACGACAGAGTCGGTACGGCGCATCCTATACCCTACGTAGAAAGGTACGTTAAACCGAAGTCGCTCGGCGTAGATAGCGAGTTCGATCGCGGTATACAGGTAGACGGCAAGTCTCCGTCGGGCTGTCGGCCCATCCCGTCGCGGTATGTCCTCCATATTAGACGCGATACGTGTATTTAGTCGTAATTGACGAGAGTTCGGGACAGGTCACGGAGGCAAGGAAGGCGCAGCGCGACTCATGGGCGGCCCCCCGCCCCCCTCCCGCCCTTCGCGTACGGTGCAACGTGCGTCGGGTGCGTGTGTGTGTCAGACCTTCGCTGCAGCCCCACCGTGGTCCCACCAGCGCGACCCGCCGTGGCCGCCGTTCGCCCATGCCGTGCCGCGCTGAGCCCCCACTTCGCGTACCCGGGACTTCTACCCTCCCTGTCGCGCACTCGGCAAAACGCATTCCCTCTCGGCGCGGCGCCTCCGCTCGCTCGGCACAGCGGCGTTCCGCTCGAGCACCGCCTCGTCCACCAGCCGATTGGTCGAGCGGCCCTTTGACGCTCGCCCCGTAAATCGATTTATATCGCGAGGGATTTTTGCTCCCTTCCTCCGCGCGCCTCCGTCGCCTTGCTTGCTCGAGCGAGCGAGCGAGCGAGCGCGCCGGCGATACGATAAAGCACCGAAATTTTCACGCTCTCGCGAAACGCGCGTCTCGAGCTTTTCGTCGCCCCTCCTACGCTCTGTCCCCTCGCGCGAACCTTGGGCGAGACAAAAACGTGACTGGCAGACTTTGTTTATAGCTGATTTTAGCGCGAAATATGTTTCGTATTTAATCTTTAAAGAGGCGAAAGACGTTGCTTCTTTTTTGGTCTTCAAGAAATCGAGTTGTAATATTTCTAATCGATTACTGTTTATTTTCTAAAATATTTTGCGAGCGAAGCGAATGTTAAAGAACTGATATAGCAGTAAAAATTGCAAATCCAACTGCTTGATTTTGTTTAATTGCATCGTGTGCATTTTATCTCTAAGAAGAATCATTAGAAACCAAGTCCAAGTTGTCGAGTTACTTTAGATTTAGACAAATCCGTTTTGTATCGATCTGTTTTATTGTATCAAATTTACGAATTCCAACATACTTCTTATATTGAGTCGTATTTCCTGTGTCACATTTCCCAACTAAATGGCCGAGGGTCGAGCGTTAATAAAGGTCCCCATTTGTTCAAATTCGCTAGAAAATGATAGTCCAAGGCGCTAGCGAACGATCGTAGCTTTTCTGGCTGTCGAGGTAAATATCTGCAGATGACCAGCGGCCTTTGAGCGGCCGAACAATACGGCTGAGTGGCCGCGACCAATCGAACAAACGACTCGGCTTTGTTAACCTCCGCGAAGGTGACGGTGCTCCAAAGCATCACTTATTAGGCACGCGACCCTCGTAGAGCGAAGATGGCTGCGGCACGACTGTGAGTCGAATGGGAAACAATGCGTCGTGAGAGAGATCCCCGATCAGCACACTCGTACAAAAGATTTACTCAGAACCACAAACTCGACGAAATAACACTTCGCGTGAATTATGAGCAAGTAGCCGGGCTCTTTTCTCCATTTCTTTTCTGGACCAGCTTTGCAGGCTGGCTAAATAAGTTTCGTTGCCTAAAGAATCGCCGCAACATAATTGGTAATTCTTTGTTTGACTTTACGAAATCGGACATGCTCATGATCATCGTCAATTTTTAAACATCACAAACATAGACGATTATTCCTTTCACAATTTCTAATTTCGAATAGATATAAGAAAATAAAAGCTTGTTTCTTTGCCTTTGTAATTTATCTTGAAGAGATTATATAATATAAATTTTATCTTTAACATTGATCGTTGTCACCATTTTATACGTCTATGCCGCTTGATAGTAACAATTTTTACGCAAATTTTTATGGAGAAAATGTTCTTGATATAAATTAAATTATTTTTAATATAATATACATATAATTTGCAAGTTTTATATTTGTGATATTTTAACACACATTGTTTGTTTCTAATATTATGTCTATTTTTCACTTATCTCCCTTTGCTTTAATATCGCGGCCCTAATGTAGATTAATAGACACTAACATTGCTTATTGGAAGGGCGGACCCCTTCCTAGTCTAGATTTCTTACCGTTGGAAGAGCGAGGGAGGATGGGAACGGGTCGTGCTTCATCGTCCGGAAGTGATTCGATATAGCCTAAGAACGTCTGATGGAAGAACAGCTAGGGAGGTGACAAATTGAATGTCGCCTTCGTCACAGATACTGCAAAATTCTATTCTGCTGGTAACACACAGGATCGATAACACCAGTTTTCCCCGTTTACGAGTTTAATCTTGAAATACGGCGTAAAGCTCGATACCCGAAAAATGTATTAAACACCATATACATGATCTACGTGCTCTAAGAGTGCGCTTCGCTCAGATAAAATATTTTCCGCTCGTATATCTGCGCGATTAAAAACAGGCTACTAAATTTAACTTAAATCTACATGTCACTTTTTGAAGATAAATATTTCATTTATATCTCATCTAAATGAAAAATCTTAATATTGTCACCTTGTCATTGAAATTTGCTTTTCAATCCGAATGCGCGCGCGTTAACAGACGAACGTGAATAGCTACAGCCATCAATCTGGTTTATTCACGCAGCAATCAAGGCTCTTTCACGTTTCAAGAGTCCTACGAGTCTATCGACGACTCGACGAGCTTTTCTGTTCCGATTTTCTCTGGTTTTTGTGACCCTCACACGGGGTTGACCTGCGCGCGACAAATCGCTCGGACTCGTGACATGTAAATCCCAAATCGACGAGAGATCCCCCAACGCATACGCTGCTCCTTCTTCTCGGAGCCCCCGTCTATATGGACGTGCTCGATGAACGCATTAGACATGCTTGCCTACTTCGGGCAATATCTATGGGTGGGCTCGACGATCGAGCAGACGAAGTGGGCGCTCGATGCGTTCACAAATCACTTTCGCAGCTCCATCGTGGCGCGCGAACAACAACCCCGACGACGACGATGATGCTTCCTCCGGAGGCATTTATTTGCGAGCGTAACTCTGAATCCGATCGATTCGCGATACTCCGATCGACCTAGAGGTTTCACCGTTCTGTCTTCTACGCGATTTTACATAGCGGCGTTGCCATTTTGTCGCGATCGCGATAGGCTTGTTACATATAGGCTTGATAATGGCAAATTTTGCCACGTTTATTTTAATGACAATAAAACATGTGCGTTTTATGGTTTTTTTACAATGGCATTAAATTTTAATTTTTCCTTTATACATAAATATATATAAAATGCTATTTATTATCGAGCTGTTATATATTAAAAATTCTATATGTGACCGTGATATTTTTGACTGAAATATCTAAAATGGAAGCCGCTTCGATCTTGGAACATAATGCTCTACGCTCGAACGGCATCGAAAAAACTACGAGGAATCATTATGCGTTATGCAAGGACGCTCGCAGCGACGTATTAGCATGATAATGTTCTCGATTAGGGGCGTGCGCGAGAGAGCTACTTGATTCTTCCTGGGCAGTCGTTTTGCCGAGGAACGCACGTCGTTACGAGCATCTCGATTGAAAGCTGGGGGCACATCATGGGAGAGGGCAAGAGGGATTTGTGATGGCCTTAAGGGTATATACACGCCCTTCGCGGCGGACCTGCCCTAAACTAGGCTGACAATAAGTCCCCGGAAGAGCGAACGATCTGCCCCCCCCTCGACTCGGCGACCCTCCGGCAATAATTAGGTCCATTCAATGAGGAGATTTATGTAACTCACCATGATGGAATATCTTATTCCGTTCGTGGCGAGAAAGAGAAAGAGAGATCAGAGAGAGAGAGAGTGGGACGCCATCACGGGAGAAAAAGCTCGGCAAACCACAGGCAATAATTTATTTATCACATCTATACGGCTGAGTGGCGCGAGTGGTGCGGGGGTAATCCGTTTCCTCTTCGACGATCAAACTGTCTCTCGATCCGCTGAGAGATCGGTTACTCACGGCACGGTACTCGAACTCAATTACAGTCTGTCTCTCACGAATCGAGAAACGTATCTGTAACGTGCACGCAGAGTAACAATAGGTAAACTTCTTTGAGACTCACTGATTTAGATTTTATCTTTAATATATTTTGAATATTTTTACTTTTTCGTTTCGACGGAAGTAGAAGCATAAAAATTGAAATTTTCTACAAGTTTCTTTGTTCGTATTTATTCAATATCTGAATAGAGAGATTCATGCGACTCTCTAAATAGTGTTAGAATATGCAACTTTTCAGGCTGATAAACTAATTGACGATTCTAAGAGTTTTAATATTCGATCTTTTATCTCCTGAATCCACAGGAAAACTATTAGGAAGGGTAATGACTTCGATTTGGTCTCATTAGGCGACGCAGTATTCGCTCCGGATCGTACATAATCTCGCGATAGTAAAGTTAATTAAATGCTGCGGCGGAAGAAGCTGTCGCGCTCTTGACGCAACTTTCTGACACAAGAGTGACTCTCGTACACGAGAGAGCGGGGCCGGTCTCTGGAAAAAAAAATTTATCGCCCATCTTTACGAGCATCCTCCCGTTGAAAGGGCAATTTCGCATATCCTATGCGTCTCAGGATCGATTAGCGCAGATCACCATACGCGTCGCCATGTTGGCTCGGTTGCAACTGCCTCGGCTGAAAATGCGCCGGTAACCGCGACAGGAAATACATAAGGAATTTATGACGTCGTACGGCAGCCGTGCGTCGAGCGCGCGGTGAACCGCGGTTAGTATCGAAACGCACTTCTCGCGAACGTCGTTCGAAGTGCCTCGAGTCGACGTATTTTCCATAATATGTCGGGGAAGCCGTATTGCCGATCGTCGACTTGGAATCCTTCCGAGAACGGAACGCACGACGCATCCCAAGTATCGCCGGAGAGCAAAACTACCCTGTTCAACACTATATCATTATTTCTTCTTGCGTATATTAATTCCTCAATAATCTAATAACAGTTTTATATGTCGAAGCACCTTTTCTCGAATTACAAGCGAGTTAAAATTTAAAATAAACGACTTCTCAAATGTAAGACCTCTTCGAATGATCCTCGACAGATCCTTATTCAGAATTTTTTTATGTAAGTCGCCGAAGTTATTTAAAATTTGAGAACAGTAGATCGTAAAATTATTAAAATTTTCTTTAACGATTGACTTTAAATACAATCGTGTTCAGAGACACATATGAATTGTGCAATATCTTTAGAGACGTCAACGTTGAAAAAAATTCATCAGAAAATATTTAAAAAAAAACCAAAGCTTCTGTCTTCGCTTCTTTTCTCGAGCCATAAAATAATGTTGTTGATAGCCCCTAGTGATTATGCATCGTTAAACGTTTATCGTCTTGCAACGAGAATGCTTTTTTTTACACATCGGCCATATTTGTTATTTACAGTCATATAGATGATAGTGTCATGGTTGGCATCGAGCAAACGACCGCCATCGTGCATACACTTTGGCCGATAAGAAACTTTTAGAGCTGCTTCCAAGTGCTTCGTGAGTCTATTTTTTGCCCGGCATAATGCCAGGCCGTATGAAAGGAGAGTTTATTATAGCCTATTCGAATCGCCTATTGTCATTGCCGTGCATGTCGAAAACACTAACCTCGATAGCGTCTCGCACGCACGCTCAGAACGGTTCCTGACCTTCGAACTTGAATTTAATTGCATTGCACCTTGCTCCTGCTGACGACGCGAGAAGAAGAAACATTGACGTCTGGGAAATTCCGGACACGTGTTATGGAAAATCTAAAATTTCGATGACTCAAGCAACGTAGTCCCTCTCGTCACACCTTCGATATGACGTTAAAAAAATACGTAGACTCTTTGTTTTCATATTAAAGAGAACACAAATACAGATAAAACATTGATGAATATTATAAATTATTTTAAGTATCAGTTTTTCTCAGTTTGAAAATGTTGATAGTCTTGATCTGTTTTATATTTTAGCGATATAGTTACTATGTATTATATTATAAATGCTGACGATTTAGAAAGTTAATTGACACCGAAAGAAATTAGTTTTTCTTTAATTTGGCGTTGAAATCTTTTAAGACATTTAATGTTCTTCCGCGCGAAAAGGACATTAAATCAGACGATCTTTCTCTAAAACAAATTGCTCCGCGCTCTTCCAATTTTCTAAAGTTAAAAGGAAAGCACCGCATCCGAATGGTCGAGCCGCAGCGACTGTGATCGGAGCTTCACGGTGGTTTACAAAACATCGCCCGATGTCATTCCGCCACAAAAGCCCGGCGCGGTTCTAGCAGTCAATTCGAGTACCATTTAGGCTCCATTTAACTCGAATCAGTTTCACTAACCATCTTTCCCCCAATCTCGGCACGGAGGGGTGAAAGCCGTGGGTTTACCCTCGCGGCCATTGAAGTGCCGGGCGACTCTGTGGATTTTCGTGAAACGCCGGGGCTGGTGCCCCACGTCGCACACAGAAGTGGGATCTCTTTGAAAGGCAAGAGGCCTCTCGGTCCCCATCAATTTTCCATTCCCGCTCGCGCCTACCTCGCCCCGTTTCGTATGATTTGACACACCTCGCGGGTCCTCTCTCTCTCTCTCACCCCGCGACCCTCCGGCTGTCCATTGATCGTAATGACATTTGGGACCGTGCCCGGCGCGTCGCGTCGTGTGACCTCCTGGAAACTCGACCGGGGATGAAGTGCCCCCCCGCGCGGATTCGTCACGCCCGTAGAGCGCGATTCGTCGTTGGACGTCGTTGGACGTGTCTGAATAGTCGCTGATGACTTGATATACTCGCGGCGTACGAACGATGGAAGCCGGAACGATGCGGCGAGCCGTGGCGCCGCGCCGCATCACTTCGCATCGCTTTTTGTAGAGGTGCTCGAGTTAGAATCCGCACAATTAGGAGCTGAACGAAATTAATGTAAAGCGCTTTTGTAATTACACGAAGCCTTTGCCTTTGAAGCAATTCGTTTGCAATTTTTGTTAATTGATGAATTTGAAATAACTGTAAAGTCGGATTACGAAAACGTGAATATCGTAGATCAAATCGTGCCGATGCTCTCAGAAAGAGCATCTTCAAAGCGTAGCTGTAACCGACTTTACGATCGGACGTTGCGCTGTAAATCAACGTGCTATTGATCTGCCAAAGTTTGCTCTGAGAATCAACGGCTATAAATTAACATAACTGCGATTTTAGAAGAGAGATTTCTGGAAAATTCTCTTCAATGTAAAGTTTAGAAGGCGTAATATAAATTTTTAAAATAGCCACTTTCCAATTACTTTAAATTTGGCGATTTTAGCACGGTGATTATATTTATCTTACGAAATTAAATTGTTAGCTCTTTCTTTTCTTTCTCTCTTATAATAGAAATCAAAGGAGTATAAAAAGATAGAGAAGCACAACAAAAAATATTGTAGAAAAGATGTGTAACTTGAATCTTAGAAACTTAAGATTTTCAGAATAAACTAAAATTTATCCTTTAAATTCGATCTATATATTTTTTCCGCTCGCGGCGCAACGTTGATGACGGTAAGTGGTATAAATTATGCAAAGGATTCCGTCATATATAGAAAGATAAGACGTCGAAAGCAAAAATACAGAGAATAAAGATAAAAAGGTGCGAAGGACGAGGGATTCCGAAAGTATAAGCCATGTCACCCTGTTCAGTTGTCGGTAGGCGGAATTTGCGTAATCCCGCGTGTGTCTCGAGACCGCCACGCGGTACGGAGCGGCGCGCCGAAAAGGTATTACACTTCAGTGGTACAGAACGTAAAGTAAGTGTATAAAAGCAATTCGTGTGTGGCCCGGAGATGGCCGGTTCTTCACCTCGCGAACGAGAAGTCGGTTCCCTTTGATGTTGCGCCTACCCGCGCCTGGTGGGAGTCACTTCTCTACCGTCCTCTGCTTCACCCGTCTCCCTTCACCGAGCGAGGCCCCCTCGCCCCCCGCGTAAGCTTCGCCGTCTTGCCCTCTCCTGCGCTACGGGAGCGGACCCTTTCCCTCCATGCCCCGTGATACATTTTATATATCGGCCATTTTATCAATTGTCAGAAGTGGATTTCTATGAAAACTGGTAAAAACTTGGCCCTCTGATTACATTCGGATATTGTATCAATTTGGTTCACGCAATCGCGATATTTACGAAATAGAATTTAAACTTTGAGCCCCGACGTTAACAAGCCCCGCTAAATAATCATATTCACAGGGAGAAAACATATGTGTGTAATCTTTTTAAATTATATATTACGTGGAATAGAAAATGAGGAAAGAGGAAGGGGATACGTTACGTTATTTTAACTTCTCTTCACTTTGTTGTATATTCGCTGGGGTCCCTGGAGAATTATTAGCTTCAGGCCTCGAAAAGTCGTCATCCGCCCTGCAAATTATGCATGCAAGTTGAAACGACGATCGGCGCGATCACCGCTAATTATGATAATAATAATTGCGCTAATAATACCCCCAGGCGATGCGAAAGAGAGAGGTAATTAATCGGAGAGATAATATCGTGACCGCGCTGTAGGTCGCGAGCGCGAGAAATGGCGACGATAGCGAATTGTGAAAAGAGACGCGCTCCGTCAATAGCGCGGCGTGTTATCGCCGCCAACATCGCGTTAAACAGTCCGAGCGGTTGGTGTAACGAGCTAATAACTCCTATTAGAAAGTACGCAACTATTAGCTGCGAATGTATTAATATTGCTACAGTGAGGTTTTAATAGCTTCCAATAAACGGCGGAGCTGTTACAAATTGCTAAATGGTTACCACACGCAGCGCGGTTTTCACAGAATATCCAACAATCTATTTTGTAATTGTCCGTACTGACGTATACGCTTATACTGACGTACGATTATATATACTCATTTACGTTTCGCTGAATAATAACCACTTAAGCTTTTAATCGATGCTTTGAACTTACGTATCTCATCTCAACTCATTTCTCATTAATAACGCATACGACAATAATTCTTCATCAGCATCATATGATAAAAATCAGTTAAATATTAATATAAACGTAAATCTCACTGACATTGATTAATTTTAATCGTGCTTCATTCGTTCACGAGAAAAATCGTAGTTAAAAGAAAAATTATAATGTTATCTACTTATTGTTATCTATTAAATATTATTATATATCGAACGACCGACGTATTAATTGCGTGAATAGAGAATTGCGATTGTCCCGTGTTACGTCGAAAGCCCCGCCGGCGATTTTACCTTCAACCCTCGGGCTCTCTTTTCCCTGGAGGAACGTTGATTGCCAATTATTTAATCGGGATGTTATTTAACCGAGTTATCGAGTTATCGAGCTGCGGATCTCCGCCGGGCAGTGTGATTTTTCTCAATTATATCAGCGCCGCACATATGTGAAAATTCGATTAACGATCGGGGCGAACGCGTCGTCATAAATCACCGGTCCCCGCGTTACCGCGGCGCGACGTGAAATCAAAAATTATCTACGAATTAATTAGCGCGCTCGCGCGCGTTGCGTTAACGAAGCGTGTCAGCGTTTGTCTATCGTGCAACGCGATGGCGGTCTTGTGTTGCGGCGTGCGGTGCATGCGCCGTCGTCACACGGCTTAACACGAGATGCGAGAGATACCGCGGAGGTGAGGGACGCCACAATCGGAATTCCAGCGTAACGTGAAATTAAGAATTACACAAGCAATTACCCTGCTCGCTCAAGGCGACGGTGTATCATCTTCCAATTATTATTCGCACGATATCCATCGTCGACGCGGCCCTGGGAAATAGTTCGTCGCCTGTCGCTATCTTGAATTACACGGGGAAGGAAATACGATATCTTAAGCTGCTGAATCAATGGAATGAGATGATTAACTCGTGTGCATTTTCTACGTTTATGTATGAATAAAAAAAAATGGGCACTTTACAGAAGATAAAACTTTATTGAACGAGGAGAAAATTGAAATGATAATTGTGATGTTACGATAGGTCTCACGTGTACATGTAAAATTACCAAATATCTTTGTATTGTTTTATATCAAATCAGAAACTTTATTTCGCCAGTAAATAATTATTGTTTTATAATTTTATATAAATCGTGAGTGTCGGAATACGCGCGATCAGCACTATGCTCGCGCCTATTCCAGTGACACGACGGAACAATTGATCGGACATTCTATCGACATTTCTAAATAAATTATAAAATCGTTTACGCAGTGACGATGCGACATATGGCATTAAATGGAGCATGGTATATCTTGTTCCAATATTTTTAGCTTATCGGTTTATATTCATACTCTCTTTACATATCTAAATGATACCGCGTATATAGGCCGCGCATCGCTCGAAAGGATGAACTGCAGGGAGGCGCAATAAGTTTAGCCAGCGAAGAAAACGATCGATGCGATGTTTATAAATTGCGACGATATTTTCCGAATGCGCTTATCCATGAGTATCGAGTTTTGCAGCAATGGCGTAAATTTCTGTTCGTTACCGACCGCCGTGGCGCCGGTAACGAAATCGCAGAGGAAGCGAAACAGCTGCACAACAGCTGCGTTTTCTCAACGCTTTTATGTCTACTCTGTTCCCGATTAATTACAACATTGTAATGCCGAGTGTACTCTCATATTTACTTACTTCCACGCGAAGTTCATTCCCTACGGGGGAGCACCGCTGTCTTCATTGTGTATAACTTCGACACGAGTATAGTTAGCCAGAGTTCGCGTCGGAGCTTAATGATGGACAATCGAAAATGCACAAATAATTAATATGGATGATAGATATATGGAATTAATTACTTTATTATTACTTTACATAGCCCTGTAGCCCGAACGTTGCACAGGAGTCTGAGAATCATTTGAAGAGATCGATTAATCGAGCGTCGGGACGGTTTGGGAAATCGGTAAAAAATCGATTGGCTGATGGCGCCAGAGAGAGGCGCAGCATCCCCAACCGCGAAAAAGTCCGAGAGGATCGCGCGGAATATCTAATTTGCGCGCGGCTTCCTCGTGCCACGAGGCCAGGCCACGGGTGTAATTAAAACGATCAAACAGTCTCGATTCGGCGCGGCTGCAGTGTACGTGCCATGCCGCCGTCGAATGCTCCGCGGAATTGCCGCGCGGATGAGACGACGCGCGGGCGATTCGAGGCAATCAACGAAATACCGTAATGTCCCGTTCCCTCAACTCTACCCTCTCTCCCTCTTCATTACGGCCGTCCGGCACTCCGCATGTAAATTGTCCACCGGGTTTCCAGGAGCAGGTATAATATCATTTTAATGACGAAAAAGCCGCGTCTCGACAGCAATTAATCCGGCGAAAAAATCGAGGGGGGGAATGAGGGGGCTCGTATCACTCACGTCGCACCGTCGATTACGTTGTTCCTTTTCCGACCCCTTTCCCCTTCACCGGTCTTTCTCTATCCTCTTCTCTGTCATTTTTCCGCATTCTCTTTCTCTTATTAGTGAAATTCCATGATATATAAATTGAATATTATAGAATTGTCAATATCAGGAAAATAATTGGTCATGTACGCATATATATAATGTATTGTATAATATAGAAATATGAGATATGAATACTGTATTATGTAATAATAGACACTTAATCAAAAAATATATTATTTTAAGATATAGGGAATATACTTCAGAAATTTTAAGTGAAAGCACAAATTATGGATCAGGAATTTCATATACGTCGGTTAGTTTCCTTTTATATAACGCATTCTTATTTCATAATTCTATGTCATTTCGCCAAATAGCTTCCAGGATAATCGTAAAACAACGAAGATAGGAAGTAATATCCAGATATAATGCCGCTTGTTCATGTCAGAAACGAATACCAACGATGCAGATGAATCTTAATGGCGATCATCAGTGGCCCAACTCCTTCGATTTGCCTCGAGAGTTGCAATTTTCTCGCGAGCGGCTTCGACCACGCGGCAATTCTATTTGCACTTCGGATTTTACTGGATACTGTCACGAGAGCGGGTCAATCCTGTCTGTAACTGTCCAATTTCGTGGGAATCCCATGATTATGATAAAGTACCTTTGATCACGTATACCCTTCGACGAAGTACTTACCCATCGGGATACCGGGAATGTCTAGATTGAAGAGGCCTCGGTACTTTAAATATTTGCATAGCTTCGAGGAGCAGATAATTTTTGACATAGGAATTTTCTTATTAGATAATTTTCAAATGTTCGTAACATTTACAAATATGTTAAACAATGTAACCGAAGCGTAGAAAAAATATGATGTGAAGAAAGGGAATTGTGAGCAACACGAATAATTCACGAAACACAGATGGCAATTTTGAAAAGATAGAAAAGTCTAGGATTACATATTTACATTTCAAGAAAAATGTACAACATTAAATTGCCTGCTCATAACATTAAAAAATTAATGTAAACTTAGCCGGGAAATATATCATATTGGATGTGTGCCGAAGTGGACCGCCAGACTCGCAAAGTTGAATTATCGCGCTATCGGAACGAGGTTTCTGATTGAGTGAAAAAAAGAAAAATAAGGCGCGCGAGCATAAATCTCCACGATGGCAGATCGCGTTCTGGCGGTTACTCGTTTCGGTAAAAGAGAGTTCCCAATGATTTACGCACGAAACGTCACGTTTCGCGGAGGCGGCAGTCTTAATCTTACCAGAGGCCGGAGCAGCTTTGAGCGGCCATAAATACGAATTCTAACGCACGGCGATAACGACACGCGCAATTACGCGTTGGAATTAAGATATCGAAAGAGAAAGTCGCGATGGCGTAAGAATAACGCTAAGGACACGTTATAGTGGTGCGTGCGCGAAATGCGTTCTGATTTCAATGTAATTGCACTGCGGCGTCTAAATTTCAGACGTCGTTTTTACGGCGGATCCGAATTTTTAATTAAAAACTACGTCGGCCGACTCATTGCCAGTTCTACACGTGATTAAACTTTCCTTCAATTTTATCGAAGGTATTGTTGCTAATTTGCGGTTAGCTACAATACTGATGTGCGTATGAGATACTCCTGTGTCTTTAGATTAGATTTATACTCGTATATATTGATTTCGCATTTTATTGTCCGCTTGCGACGCATATGTTTAAGCTGCGGTAGCATGAACGGCGTATTGATTTTGTCCTCACGACATGTGCATCTTGTTCGAAAAGTGTATTCTCCCGCCGCCATATATCGCCAATGGAAGCCTTTGGAAGCAAATGGCGAAGTTTAGTTTCAACGAGGCAATTTCTTGTCTTCCCTCGTATTATCTACTACCGAACGTAGGGTGTAAAGGGTATAATCATAAGAGTTGCAGTACGTTGTTTCTTTCAGTTTGAATCGTAAAATGTTCTCGGAATGAGTGGCAACTCGGTAGCAAATTTTTTTAGGAACTATCGATTTTAGCAGTTTGTTGGAAAGGTAGAGAAATAGAAAGAGAGAAAAAGGAGGGGGGAAAGAGAGAGAAGTGGAGAGATAATGGGAATCAATCTCTTTGTCAGGGAAAATTCACTCTACGAAGTCACTTTTCAAATCATAAGCCAATAGATAAATTTTATTAAATTTTAAAAGCACGTAACTAAAAGAACATTCGATTTTACATACGTCAAGGGCTTCTTGAATGGTCATGGAATGTCTGTTCTATAAAACGGAATAAAGTTTTATTTCTGTTACCGTCATTTAGCAACAACGTTGTGCCGTATGAAAAGTTCAAGTAACGTACCATTGTCGTTCTTGGAAGACGCACTCCCTCAGACAAAGGAGTATCGGTCGAGGCTATAGAATAAACAGGCTAACAACTCTTGTTGTTTAACGCTCCACGGCGCAGCGGACAAGATGGCCGTCGCCGTAAATGTATCAAATATTCAAGAAATCGAAGCTCATTATGTAATCCCATGACGAGCGTTGATATGGCTAAGCTGTCAGTTTCCAGCTACTCTTCCCACAATTTTAATAAAAAAGTGACCAGCGTCACTTCTTTGCCACTTTAACGTCGCGCTCGCGTCCCCTTTTCTCGCCGCGTCCTATGTGCGCCCGCCATAACATCTCTGTAATGTTTAGCCTCTTTCATATGCGTTTTACTGCTTCGTAAGTTATGAGTTATCCGTAGGTAATGGTACAAACAGGTACCAAGAAAGTTTTCTTTCAAAACACTTTAAGTCATAAAGAAAGATGATATATTTTAGAATGTATTATTTTTCGCGGCTTAAAGGGTTGAATTCGGAAACTTTTAGAGTAACAAAGACAGATAATATACATTTTAGAACATATATTATTTTACGTGACTTTAAAAGTTTCCGAATTTAGTTAGCAATTTAGACAAAATATGAAAATATATTAATATTTATATTATCGTCAATATAGTATACATCGTTCTTGTTTGCGATGAATAAGGGAGAGTCCATATGCAAAGAGAATCCCCCCACATATGCTGTTTTACAATTAACTGAGCGCGTTCGATGAAAAACTCCGTTTCCAACAAAGTATAATCGAACGATTATGTAACTTCACGCCTGAAGAAGCTTATACTATTCTAGCGAGCGGATGTCCTTCCGAGCCGTTAAAAAAGTGGCGAGGCACGCTCTGCGCGTGCTAGTTTATAAAATTATGCCCCTCGGCGAAATTGTTCATCACGCGACACCCAGGAAAAAGGAGTCGATCTTTCGTCGCGAAAAGCGGAGGAACCGTTGACACCGACGCTATGTTGGTGCGATGCCGAAGCGAAGAGAGACGCCGCCGTGTAGCCGGAAATGAATTACGAGAAATGATAGACTGCATTAGCAGTCTGCATCTGCGCGGCGGATCGCACGTCGCACCCCCGCCGCCGTATCCCAACCCCGTTGTGTTTTCAGCCGACAGCTACGCGGTGTTATTATTCTCGATGCTGCTTAATTTCCGGTTTCGTAACAAATTGCACCGCGGCGCGGCGCCGCGCCGCGCCATGCCGCCTGCAGACGCGCTCTCGCGCATTTTCTTCACCCTCCCTTCGGGAATCGACATACCGTTGGGTATACATGGGGAAAACCACTCCGAGTCAACTCTTGCAGAAAAGAGGTATATTATATCGGCACCTCCGAGTCTACCGACACCGGCTGCTTCCACGATCGTGAAAGTTCTTTATATATCCATATTCGCAGATGAATTATTTTTAAATTTGTTTTCAGAAATATCATTTCGTGTCCCTCTCGGAAAGGCCAGAAGGTGGATGTAGACGGTTTTGATCGTACGCCTGTAATGTAGGGTGGATGACGAGGACATTATAACCGCTTGCAAACTTTGTCCTCCTCAGATCCTTTTGTCTCCGGCGGGGGTAACTCCCCTATATATACGTTCCCTGAAGTTGAATTTCTTCTGAAACACTTTTATAAATCGCAAATTGCGCCCAAATGGGGTGCAATTTGCGATTTATTACCTAAGCGGTTTCGCAGAAAGGCAACGGGGGGCACGCTTATGGAGGGAGAGGAGGCTCTCGCGATTAATTCGATTCGCGCAAAAATCGATATGCTTGTACACACTCGCGTAATCGCGCGCAACGACTCCCTCGTTAAAGTATAATTTTCAGGAGCGTAATATTCGGACTCGGATTGTATATTCGAGTCTTATCACCGCTGTCTCGCGGGGACGTGGCACGTACGGCGTTTACGAGCTTACGAGGATTTCGCGTGTACGTCGGTAATCGCTCTGGTATCATTAACGGCAGCGTATAAGTCACGTATCTTTGCGCGCTCCGTCAATCAGACGTAGCTGCGTTCTGGCAGCCGTCACGGTCGCGGATGCAATCTCAGGACTAGGCCGAGTGCATCGTGCAATAAGGAACGTCGATTTTTAATTCCCTTGGTTCTCTAGCCGTATCCAGCGGCACCGCGCTTGTCGGAGCCGAGAGACGTATCGAGAGAATCTATCGCTTTCGAACCGCAGAAATGGGTTCAACTAAAATTGAACGGTTGCTTGGAAACCGATACACGAATAGCCTTCTGAGAGATTCTTGATACTAAAATTGAAGGATGAAGAAATGAGAGATGTAAAGTAACATCATATTTCTGAAGCTATCTCAAAAACTCACTTTTATTTTCAAGCGGGTACACTTTTAATCACAAATTTAATTACGCGCAAATTTAATGTTACAAATCTTTGACAAGAGAAGCAGCAGTTATAGAAATAAATTTCCTACAGTAATCTATAGCTAATTGTAAGTAAAATATATTCGCGTATTCATATATACGTTAACATATAATTGACTGGTAGCAGAAACTTTCTGCACGATACTGTGCACCGATGCCATAGTTCTTATTAATAATTGTATCTACAATTGCGAAGGTATTAACAAATTGCCAATGTAAAATTCTTGCTATAGAATGTTCGTACGTACGTAATGTACGGCCTACTGACTTTCTGCAAATTCGAGTTGTACCTTATAACGCACAAAGGCGCAAGGTTAATAACCTGTGTATAATAAGTAACTGTAGAGCCAGGGGATACACTTCTACTATTATAGATCTATGGGCCAGCGGACTTATCCACGGACGACACGGTGCACGGTGCACGCATATGGTCTTTGTGCTGGAAATTACTGCGTGCGTGACATTTATGCGGCGAGACTATTCTTACTGAATGATATTTCGCATAAATGCGACTTAAACGGTATAAATATTCGTAAATATAAAGTTATTTTCAGTAAGCACACGACTAAATAAATAAATACCAGCGAAGAACCTCCAATGTATGTGATAACATATTCGTGGCTGATTTCAGAGTTGGCCAATCCGGAACCGGGTGTGTTAATTGATATTATAGTTTTTAACTTGGGAATCTATTAGGAATATATTTTAAATATTAAAGAGAGGAAGAGATAGATAGATGGAGGAAGAGATTTATAACGAGCTAGTCACTCGAAAAATACACTTGTTCCGCTTAAATCGTTACAGTGGGTAGAACTTGCGCTCGAGCAATTTTCTTGTTCGTAATTCGTGTGTTTGCATTGAAAAATGAGCGAGTGCACGGTGCATGAGATTTCTCATGACTTCTGCGACGATGCGCGCATCACTTTATGCCACGCTAATAACATTTCCTACGATTAAACGCATCCGTTTCTTTTTTCCCCGTATCATCTGTTATTTCCTACTTTTGTGTCCCAATTAAATACGAATCTCTCTCACTTCTCACATTTATAAATGCCTGTTATGTAGATACTACATTTATTTAACTTAATAACGATCCTATATAATCTACGATGATCACGATGATTTATACCTTTGATGATTTATTATTACGATGGTTATCAAAAAGAAAAGAAAATGAATATCATATTGTATTTTCGGCAAATTTCGGTACGTTTTCGACACTCTTTCCTAAATCTTATTTGATTCTTTCATCCTCGACATGAATAATTAAATTAAATAAAACAGCACGATTAAAAAGCCCGTTCCTTCCCCCAGTTGTAGTCATCTCGCTTGTTTCTGTACGTCTCGCTTCAAAGGTGGCAGTTAACGTGTCTTAAAGCCCGTATAGTAATTTTTATGTGTCGCCAGAGGTACATACATACATATATGCACGCTGCGAGCAATTCGTGCTCGTTCCCTTAGTTTGTGTAAACACGTAAACGGCCGACGAGAGAGGGAGAGAGAGGAGAGACCGTTTCGTGACGGGGCGGTGGCGGTTTGCAGAAAAAGAAGGTGGAAATGACCGCGCGCCCCAGGGGAGCCGGAGCGTCTCTCACGACTTTTGTACACTTTTGCGCTCCATTTTGCGTTCGGGCTAATGACACGGTGCAAAATCGAAGGAGCCTGCATGCGTGTAACGATGACGCCCGGCGACGCGACGCGACGCGACGCGACGACCGACGGTCGTCGTGTACGCGAGGTAATGTGTGCGATGCAAATTTTGCATACGCAATGTCAATAAATCCGATGCTCTCCTCGGCTCGTCTCACGAACGACGACAATGACGACAACGACGACGGCGAAGAAGTCTCAATTCATGCTCGTTCTCTTAAGTTCTCCCACTCGAGCTCGCACACACTCGTTACCTCGAGGAAGTCCGGTCGGTCCGTTCCTCCTCTGCAATTTTAATAACCACATCCTTCAGCCATTGAACATGATGGCGGGTCAAGATCGAAGGCGCGGCCCTCCTCGTTGCTTCTTCTGGCTCTCCCATCGAGGGAGTATATGACTCCTTTGAGAGATGCATACTTCTCTTTCCGCCACGTTACGTCATATCTGGATTTCGCGGCGCGGCCATCAATCACCGATCGCCGTTTTGAGTTCATCTCCGCGCGTTTCACCTTCGTGCCATGTAAATTCAATCGCGAGATGTGTGTTTCGGAATGATTGATGAAAATCCTGTATTTACACGGTTGAGGGAGCGCTCATTCGCGCGTTCGTGTTAAGCCACGATGTATTTCCCTCGCGATTAAGTAGTTACAAAACAAAGAGGAATTTATTGTAGAGATGCATCGATACGAGGTAATGCGCGCCTAGACGATGCTATATACACTCTGTACAGTAATCGATAATATTATGTTGCCGGATAATAGACGTTGATTACGAGGTAGCACAATTATCGACTGCTAAGTGGCATAATGACCAAGAACAGTTCGTTAGATGTTAGATCATACACGGTCTCTTATTTACCGCGGCGCGCGAATGTACGTGATAAATCGCTAGTCACGATTATCACGAGAGATTCCGAGAAATTTTAGATTCATCTGCTTTCTTCTGCTCCAAAATATCCGGCGTGTCTTCGCGCGTGAATTAACTCTTGCTCCGTCGCCGAATCTTATGGCATGGCCACGCTTTCGATTCTTGAGCTTATTGTTCTCAAAACGACCGATTCATTCAACTCGTGACGTACATGGATCTCGATTTGTGTCGCGCGTCTCATGATGGCGTGTCACTTAATGCCGGTGCGCATGCAGGGAAGGCCTAGATTTTCCCGAATCAATATGACTCTTTGATACCTAATTGCCGCCTTGTTCCGATCCCACTTACGTGACAGAGATTGCGGAATGAGTCGGCGGTTTGCCCGGCGGCTGTTATACACGTCGACGTCGATAACGTGATTGAATTTTCCTGTCTACTACGTAATAGCCAGCGATGTAATTACGAGCCGCGACTTTAACGGATACGATGGCGACTTCTGTACTGAAAAGACCGGCATCGCGGAAGTGTCGTGTTGCGGTATAGGATTCTATTAAGTAGAAATAAAGAGGAAACAAAGATACAAACATTGAGGTATATCAATATATGGCGCTGACACGCCAATCGAGAAGAATTAAAGTAGAAATTGATCTAAAGGACATTTATGCTACTTTTTATTATTTATTTATAAATTCCCTTTCAACAGATCTAATCAATCGTGTCTAGACTCTAGCGATTCAGTTTAAAATTGTCACAAAAGGAATTTCTTTAATAAACAATTTCAAAAATTGTTGCGCTAAAAACAGGTCAATGTGACATATTAAAAGTTGGAATTCTACACGGCTGGACTTACCATTCTGCGAATAGATTACGCTGGGACCGTTACATGAAAGCCGTGTTCGTTGCACGGAACCCAAGTAGTTAATGCAATCGACAAGACAAGTGCAGGATTGCATACGAAATCACGTAGCAGAATGGATTATACGGCACGGATCGTTCAACTTCGTGAAACTCGCGAGTTATGACATAAATCTCGATGTAGCGTGCTCCGAAATAACAATCGAAGGAGAGTAATGATTCTCTAGCTATTGTCTATGGACGTCTATAATGTTATAATCGACTGCGATAGTACTAACGAAAGCAAATCGCGATAAAAAGTTGCGAAATTATACGCTTATAATCTTTGCGCGTTTATATATCTCTTCTCTTTCGCTTTTTTATATAGCCACTAATATCTAATTGATACCTATCAGCGTAGTGCTTAATACGTTAGGCGATAGATGTATTTTCAAACTCCGATGTGGCTTTTGATAAAGTCTACGCTTACAATTCTCGCTAAACGTGTCTGTTTGATTCTCATTTTGCGTCGGAATAAAAAACACCATCTTTATATCTTGAAAAAGAAACAAAACTTACAAAAGAGTGGGAGTTAGCATTTAGTGTTGAACATATGATGAGAATATGCTTCGTCCTCGATCATACCGACTTTAGTTTGGCCAATGAAACACGTTCGCAGTGTTCGCACGCCGAAACGCGCGAACGCGCTCGAATCGAGACGTAATCCAGAAGATGCGGACTGCGGAAGCGGCTAGCTACTGCGTAAGCATCTGAATCACATACTTAGTTTATTGCACGTTGGCCGTTGGTGTCTCTTATCTTATTACGTAGTAAAACGTTGAATAACATGGCGGAATAATGGCCCCGTGCGCGGGGAAACCACTTTATTTCCTGCGCCAACTTTTTTAGCATCCCCGAGCAAATTTCATATTATTAAGAAGGCGGCCTCTCTCCACGTGTCCTCTCTCCTCTCCCTCCCCCTCTTTCCCTTTGTCCCCGCTCTCCCGCCTCTCCCTCGTTCTCCCTCGATCGAGTAGTTTCGAACTTTTCTCCGTCGACCTTTAATCGCGCGTCTTCCACCGAGTTACGTCGCGCTCGTCGTTAGCTTCGTAGTTGAAAACTAATTATGGTGCACGGAGACGAAAACCACCCGCCATTGGCTGGTATTCCCCATGAAATTGCCATGTCTGCGCGTTCTCGGCCATCAATAATTCGTACGCGACTCAATCGATGTAGCGAACGCTACTCCCGATACTGCCGATTCTTCGCTAGTTCGTTCTATACCAGCAAACCGCGCCTTATATACCTTTCCTATATGTACATATATCGCTTCCCTAAACGTTTCTGCCGTTCCTAGACGTTTCCCAGTCATTAATTAGCAAGCGAAGGTCAATTAGTTGACATCACGATGTATATCTCGATATACGTTTCGAATCGCTAACGCGGCGCAATTTATTGATATCGTCTTCAAGACAAATTGATAGGCGGTCTGGAGACAAAAATTTTCAGACGCAGACAGAATTGAAATTGCGGGGATCAGCCCGTCTGGAGAAGCGTCTTCTATCCCGGGGTAGCGAGTTTATGCTGAAGACGAGCGACGATGGTGGGATAGGAAGTTCCTCGTTCATCAGGAAGGTTTGTCGGATGATCAATTGGATATTGCTGGCCACTCACTCTCCCGCTCTTACTCTCTTTCTCTTCCTCTTCCTCTCTCACTCTCCCTGCCTCCCTTCCTCTTTCTCTTTCTCTCTCTCTCTCTCTCTCCCTCACACACCCTTTCCCTCACCCTCTCTGCCTCCCGGCCCATTAGCCTCGAGACGCGGGGATCGGATAATTAGCGAAGCATTCGCCCGATTCTTGCCTCCTTCTCCATCGTCCGTCTTCTTCCTTCCTGCGCGGCGTGGAGAGTCCTTAATAATTGTAACTGGACACGGAGCCAGCAGCTTCACCTACAGCGTAGAGTTCGTCTCGTCTCGCTCCCTCCCGTTCTATTCCTTACTCCGTCCGCGTCTTCTCGCGCCTTCTCTCGCTTCCACCCGTGTCCTCTCTCTCTCCTTCTCGCTCGCGCTGTCTTCCCGTGCGCGCTGCCCACTTTACAATACACTTTGTCCATCTGCCTTTTAAGGAGTGAAAAAATGAAAAAAGGGGGCGTGGCCAGGGAGATCAAAGGGTGCCGCCGCCGGTGCCTCCACCACCCAGCGCCAACGAGTGCAGGTAAGAGAGGCGCGAAGGGAGCGCGCGAGCGAGCAAGAGAGCGAGAGAGAACGAGAAAGAGAGAGAGAGACACACACACACGACACACCACGACGAGGCCGCACCACACACTACGCCACACACCGCATCGCGCAGGAACGCGCGCGCGATGGTATGCACGCCACACGCTAAGCTCGCCGCTCGCGGCGCGGGTTATCAAGGCCCGCGCGCTAACCACGCTAACGCTTTACGATACAGCCCGCGACCGTGGATATACGCCGGGCTACCACACGTAATATTCGCTCGCTTCTCATTCCGCTGCCTCCTGACGTCTTGCTACGTGTCGAACGAAAGATCGTTCCGCACGTAGGTAGGCGCAGCGGAGGGTAGGAGGACGAGATAGGGTGGAAGTCCGTGATCTTGAGATAAGATACGAACTTTCGAGATATCCCCTCCCCTCCTCGGACCAGTCCGATCCTTTCATAAAGACATAAATGATTTTTTAACATGCGCGCGACGGTTACGCGCGATGTATCGCCGAGAGAAATCTCTAATGATCCCCGTAAGGTTTGACAGCTGTTAGAATTATGTAGGAACGTAATAATGGGTATCGCCGTTCTATCTAAAAAGGAGAAATTTCTTATTAAGGATTTTATTTGCACAAGTACGCACGACTATTTACGCAGGCATCGATACTCGCGCGTGTGCTTCCGTATATGTGCTCTCATTTACGTACCTGGCGCGGCACGGGCTCGCTACGTTCGATACTAGCCTGTCAAGCTGACACGCTTAACGAAGATAAGTGAGAACGGTGAGAAAGGAAGTGCCTCGTTTATCTGGAAGGTTTTTCGAATAACATATTCGATGCTGCGTGCTGCCTCCATAATGATCATAATAATATTTGCCGCGCTACTCTGTGTGTAACGCCAGTAAGTATCCTTCATTATCGGCCTTTTCTACCTCGGGCCCCGTTCTTCCTTCCGTTTTTAAGTCGCTTCACGCGCCCGTAAATAAAGTCCGCGTTACAAATTGCGTGCGGTCATTTTTGCAAATCGTTGGCCAAGGGTGAGAAATGTTTTCCCCCGGGAAACGGCGCGGGGCGTGAGGCGCCGCGAATAAAATCAGCGAAGAGGATTAATAATCGCCTAGCGATACGGATACAAATTAGGCGCGACCAACGCCGCGTCCAACTGCAGTAATCAACGCGAACAATGCGAACGTCGTATGCTTCGTCCCGCGCGCTAACAGAGACACGGGAGAAAAGTTTGCGGCCGGCTCGAAGCCCGAAAACCGGCCGCGCGGTGATCGGGAGAAGCCTTGTGTATCACGAGACACCATTCAGAAGTTGGTAATAATGGTGGCTTTTACACGCAAGAGCACGTCGGCCGCTTCCGAGGCCGACCGACGTCGCGGTTTCGCGAAATTTAGATTTGGCACAGAATGGCAATGATTTCACAAAAGGGCCGCGATGCGGGCAGGCTCGGACAAAAAGGAACGGCAAGAAGCGCGCATATGTTGCGCGATATGTTCATCAGTATTTTCGAGCGAAATTGGTCGGTCAGTCTCCTGGTTTTCAATGAAAATATGATTATAGCGGCACAGGAAACGCAAATACTTTTTTTTTCTTTTTTATTAGTCTGTCATTCTCTCGACGCGATTTTTTTTGCGTTAAAACATGTAAATGGCGAGACAAATTGCGAAATACTGTGGGCTGCTCGTAAATTCGTACTCGGCGGCGAAATAAGCTTGTTCCGCGTCGTTCCAAATTGGACACTCCAATTGATAGACGCGTAAATATCAAGTATGAATAATGAAGGGCTGGCGTTGGTGGCCGCCGAGCGACCCGCTAATGAATTCCGGACGCTGTTTGCCAGCTATTTATTCGAAGCATCGAATATACTACATCCCGAGTAATTGGTTAATAAAACCCCGGAAGGCCGCGCGCTCTTTTTCGGCGTGATTAATTGTGCCCTCGAGCCCCGCTCCGCTCTTATTTCGAGACACGGACAACAGTCTTCTTGCGTATCTCGACACTCGGCCGCTTTCCCTTCCTTAAGCAAACGGCGAATCCATTTATCAACCGTGCGATATTGATTTATAAACCTCATCTGGATCTCGCAAAAAAATCAGCAAGTACGATCTGCCAGATAAATGAGGATTTAAATCGCGCAAGAAAATTACGATTTCATTAAGATATCATGTATTTATGAAATTAAGTCGGAACTTTTGAAGTCTTCTTCTGGTTATGCTGTATTTTTGAGAAACGAAAATTTTTGTGAACTTTGACTTTTGTGTTTTGTCTTAATTCGTGATGCGTAATGTCACTGTGTTACATTTTTATTTAGAACGTAAAAATAATCTAGTAGCTTAAAATTATTTAGAATCTCTCAAATGTGTGTTACGTCAAAAGTGGTGATTATAATTACAATATGAGAGACAGAGAAGATCAAATAGTCAAAAATAATTGTAATAAAGAAAAATAGACTAGTTTTTTCCTTAACCGCACTATTTTGGCGCTCTTTACATTTGAAATGCACGAAACAAGCATATATTAATATTAAAACGAAGAAAGTCAGCGGGCGGGAGGGAGAGGAATATAACGAGTACATATAAAAAGAGATTTAAAAAATTTGCAAATAATAGTTTTGCCGCCGCCGAGAAACAAGCGACTTTAAACACGTAGTTACGGCGTAACTTAATGTAACTTTTATGCATCCGTGAAGGGAGACACGCCCGCGCATTCACAGCACGAGACGAGTCATCATCTGTCTACGGGCACTCAACGCCGAGAATCGAATTTTATATGGAGATTGCCGTTGTTCCCAGGAGCACTAAAGAGAGTTAAGTGTCTCTTAAAATGGCTGTCGTTTGTTCGTGTAAGAGGGGCAGCTACCTCTTCTCCGCGCCCGGGACGGTCCTCTCCTTCCTTCTCTCCCGCGCCCGGTATTATTATTACAAAGAGGAGTCCGTGGCGCATAAATAAATCGTAAATCACCCGCCGTCGTAAACGTCAAAAACCTTCGGGACAGTTCAGGCCGCGCGCGATCGCCTCACAATGTGCCGGCGCGATTTTGCAATTTTAACGCTTATAATCTCCCCCACTTTCTTCGCTCTCCCTCGCGAGATTACGGCTTAAAGAAACGACGATTTTTTTGCGACACGTACAAGATGTCACTGTGATTCGACGGTACTTTGGCTGTCGCGATGATGAACCGAGACTTTGCCGTTTCTACGCTCTGTCAAAACGTCCTGTAGCTTGTTAATGTAGTTGCTGACTATATTTAGCAGAAGCCGACTATATTATACAGTCATTGGTTATCGGTACCACAATGTTTTTAATCGATCAAGTCATAAATATATGTATTAATTACGCATCCTCCATGTATATTTATCATTAAATCTAACTTAATTCTTTGTCTAATCTTTATCTTATATTGGGATCGAAGATTATTCTTATTAGATATTTTTAAAACACATAAATAACAAATGTTAACTACAGTGTAAAGTAAAGATGCTAGCGCAAACTTAGCATTTGTAAAATAATTATATATATGAATTATGTATTAATCTATAAGAATTACAATCAACCTGAAAGATCTGCGATTTTAAAACATTAGATATACTCTAATTTACGACAGTACCAAGTATGAGAAATGGGCATCAGGAAAGGAGCGAATAGAATTTCCGTGCGTGCGACGAACGGAGATTAAGAAGAAAAGGAAAAAGGATGAGAGAGAAAATTCTCCGAGTATGTACTAATTGCAAGTATCAACCCCTCGTTGGTTTATGCCAAACATTTAATTTGTGGCGTGCATACGTTCGCCTATCTACCCCAGACATCGCGTCCGAGAGCCTTCGTTGAGTAACAAGACTGCGAGTTGTGAGTTGTTAGCAACGGAGTTTAATTGCCCACTGTGCGTTTGTTCTCGCTGGAGCTCGTTCGAAACGGCGTTGAGTTTCCGCCGAATTTGCATAAATATCGGACGTGCGACGAAACGCGACAGTAACGATTCGCCAATAGATTGCCACGATTATTGAACGATATAGCAAATACATTTTGATATGTGTATTTTTAGAAGTTTTTCAAATAATCAATTTTCTCGCAGTATAAAGAGATTTCAGAGATTCTTTATATACATCTGGCATATTTCTTTCCTTTCTAATTCCTTTTTTGCCAATGATTTTACATATTGTACGTGAATTATCAAGAAATAAATTTCGGGTCAACAAAATTTCGTGAACAATGCGCATCGTTAAATGAATTAATATGAAAGAGAAGAGACGAGCTACTCCTCGTATCCTTCTTTGTAAATAACTTCTTTGTAGATGCTTTGTAGATTGCTGAAACATCGATGGCGATCATTTCAAGAGAAAGAGAGAGGGGGGAATTATGCCACTATTATATGTTACGACTGTGCCAGCCACCTGTTTACTCCTTTTCCTACCTCTCATTTCGAATTAACGTTACGTTGGGAACGTAGGTAAGGCTGGGAGGAAGGATCAAGGGAACTCAATTGGTGATCCATCCGCCGAAAATAAGGGGGGTAGAATCTATATCCGCGCCTTTATTGAGACACCTGACAGACGCAGCTGATGATTGTCCAATGAAAACCTTGAAAGGGAAACGAGAATACGACCGCAAGATCGTTGGATGCTCCCTCGTCGGCCAATAGCATGGCGAAACCCGCCACGAAAAATACCGCTTGTTCGATCGATTGCTCGAAAAATGAATCGGGCATTTTGCGCGGAACTTAAACAGATAGAAAGTAGGAAACAGAATTGTATTAGGTACAACATCTCTCAAAAGGAACATTTGTGAAACGCGATGATTTCTTCCACGCTGAGAAAATAATATTTTCACCGAAATCGATCTTGAGGGCAAATCTGCAGAAAAATAATTCTTTCCATACTTTGGTTCTTTTTTTATCAGATACACAGAGCTCTAACAATCTAACAAAACTATTAAAATGCATCTTCTTTTTTGTAGAATCTTCAATGATAAGTAAATAGAGATTTTTACTCATTTAGAACTTTACAGCTGACATAATTTTTTTTTTTAACATTGTCTAAGTATCTTGTAATTAAACCACTAAACTGAAAATAAAATTCTGATAAAGTACATGCATGACATTAGATGCAGAAAATTTCAATATCTACATAAACAAAAAGACTTACGAAGCACAATCGAAAACTTAAAGTTCTTTTATTGGATCTTAATGATAATTACATTGATTTTTTTATTTCTCTATCTATCTTTTAGTATATATTTTCATCTGAAGCGACAAATAAATCAATTTCAATCTTTGCTTTTATTTCGCGAGGCTTTTATTCACTCGTTCATTCATCTATTTAAAATACTCTTTGAACGTTTCTTTTCGCGTGCCTACGACCGGGCACAGTTCCACCGCTAAACTCTGCCGGACGAATCGATCGGCGAGAGGGCACGATCTCGTCTCTTTTTGTATCTTCCTTCTTTTTTCCTCTGTCGCGCGGCAATAAAGAGGCACGTTGTGTGTACGTGCGCGTAGCACACGTTGGACGAAACGATTGGGCGCAATGTACACGGAGCACAACGACTGTGGCGAATGAACGTAGCCGGGTTCCCGAAGGAGCTACGCTCCGTTGCGCGACATAACGACTCGCTAAGTACGTACTTGTAGGCGGTTATTTTTCCCCTGATATCAGGAGAGACCGCCTCGTACTTTTTCGCCATCTTTGATATACGAACGCACACGATATCGCGTTCCTCCTCTTCGCGTTATATACGCGACTCTTTGCGTCGCTGGCGCGCAATTAGGACCTCTCTCGCTCTCCCTTCGCGCATCGCGTCTTTACCCCTTTTTTCCCTCTCCCCGCCGGCGGGGAATTGATCTGCTTAAATTACCGCGACGCGACGAGACCAAGATGCAGACACAAAGAAAGGGTACAATAACACGAAGGCGGAGTTGGGCATCGTTCCACGCTACGTTCCCCGTATTCGCAGGAAATGATATAGGTGCCAAACAAAAGAAGCTTAGAAGGAATTATTTCTCGGGCGCAGAGTGATAGTTTGTTCCTCTGTTTTTTTTTTAGAGTAATTAATTAGTGAAAGCGTTTGTTTAGAAATTCATAATTTATCTTACAACGTGCGTGTATTATAATAAATTAGGACATATTGAAAATAGAGAAAATATTTATAATTTTTAATATTGAAGAAACAAAATTATTTTACAAGTGTCACCTCACGGTCGAAAGCAATAAATTATACGTCCAGTCAGCTGTGCCATATAAAAGAATATCTCAAAAATATTCCGAATATTCAATCCATGTAACGATAATATTTTTAACTCGAGTGATCGTAAAAACATACTAAAAATGCAGAAGACATCAATTTTAATGAGTATTTACTGTAACAATTATCCTTTTTTAGGTTCTCCTAAAATTTTAGAACACTACCCTTAATTTTTTAAGCGTTCTTTTATCTGCTGTTAGGGGTTAAGAGAAAAGTATTTTCTTTCATCTCTATACCAACCGTACTAGAAGTTGTTTGCACATCTACCTGATTCAATCCATAAATGGACAAAGATGCTAGGCAACCCACGGTTATCTGCAACTATAAAACTTAACGATCACAGTAGGTCGACTTAAACCCGTTCGCCATTCGTCAATAGAATATCTACAAAAGGATTTCGTCAATTTCCTTGGGAGATGCCTATGCCGCGCATCAGGCAGGTAAGTCGCGCGCGTGGAAAAGTAATACAACTCGTTTTCCGAGACAAGCTGAATTTAAGAACGCGGTACGGAACGCGCAGCCAACCGTCCCTCTCTTGTCCCTCCGATCGCGAGAGCGCGATTCTCACGGAATAAAATAATCGGGAAGGATACCGGTACGTGCGCGTGCTTCCCATCGCATCGCATCGCATGGCTGCGAGAGCCCCGCCGACGAGATTCCTCATCCGGCTCGGCCGTCAGCTCTCCGGGCTCTCGGAGACGTGAAAGCTGGGCGCTTGGCCTGGCGCGGCGTCAAGCGCTCATTATTAATACGCCGCTTGCCAAAGCGGCGGCAAGGCATTCACGTGTTTTTCCTCGGGGCGCCCGGCCAGGGAAACGGGATGAAACTGCGAGCGAGGGTGGACGTGTGGCGGGCGTGGGAGAGGAGAAGGAAGGTGGAGGAGATGGACGAAGGGTAACCCACTCTCCGGAATCGGAGAGAGAAAGAGCGCACCTGCCGCCTCTAAATCTCGCTACTTAAGGCCGCTAAGTGTCACGGCCGTGAAGAGGGCCTCTACTCGCTATTGCATTTAATTGGCTAGCCCGTGTGTGCGCGCGCGCTATTTCTAGCGAGCCGAGAGTTGTTAGTCCATTACCAGTTGCCACTCGTATAGTGCGTATGGTAAACGGAACGGCGCGGCCGGCTTGACTTCGCGGAAATAACGCATCCACGTGTGCCACCTGAATGGGAAAATCGAGCGCTGCCGGAGGAGCTGAGCGCGTAAATTGGACGCGGATTTGAATGCTCAGCTGCTCGGGCCGCGAGAGAACAAAGGAATCCGCGAGCACTGCTCTTAAATAGGTGTTTATACGAAACGTGCGTATATTCATCTAATACATTTTTCCATTATTAATTCGAAATGTGGCCGCTCGACGCTTCGTTAACATCACGTGTGGGTTTCTCTTTGAAACAGAAAAACCTTAGATGAATCTCGGGCGGCCGTATTTGCTTCTAAATATGAATATGTTATCTCCAAAGATTAATCGCGCGAACAATTTTACTTTAAATTCCCGTCACAGAAACTTCCGCAACGCTTTGTAAAACCTTTCTCTACCTGTGTCTATAATAATTATTTGATTTAACACAACGCGGGAAATCTTTGATCGTATGCCAGATGATAAACTGCACGCAGAGCCGCAGCATGATTCTCGAGACTCGCATATGTTCACACATGATTAAAACTTGCTTTTCCGTCATTTTTACGGTGCGCATTCCTCGACATATCGCACATCTCCGAAAGTATATTAGGCAAGCAGCGCTTGTTAATAGCCGGCGACTAAAGCTCGTCAAACGAGCAGAGGCGTCCTGATACATGGCGAAACGTTGCCAAATTCCAATAACGAATGTGACACGGTTGCTCAAAATCCGTCGACAGGTGCGCGTAAATTAGCGAACCACCCAGCTTGCGACACGCGGCATATAAATTTGATGATATCGTAACGACGACGACTAAAACGAGCTTCTCGCCCTGTGACATCCTCATTAGGAGAAACGCGTCGAGGAGAGTTATCTTGCCGTTCGTCCCCGCGATCCCCGGGATTTGCGATTCCACACAAAATCCGCGAATCGATTGGACATAGCTAATTTAATAAGCGGCGCGGGATTTACGAGCCGCGATGTGACGGCGATGGCGCATCGGCAGCTGCAGTCGCAGCTCGAGATTTAAAAGCCTCCCTCCCACCCGCTCGTTCGCGTTCCGCGGCAACTCTTTCTCGTTTCGTCTGATGTCTGTTGCACGGTCCATGGGCAGCGTCGTTCACGGCGCAAGCCGGCCGGCTTAATGTTGTTTTAATTAAGTATAGGCGGTTAGCCGAAAAAAATGTCGAGTCGGTACTTTCGGTCTCGTCGACTTCCACTCGGTGCGCCCGGCTACCTTCTCACTCTCTCTCTTTTCCCCTCTTCCTCTCTCTCTCTATTTCGAGGTGCCGCGTAACTCAAGTCGCATATGTTCCTCGTATGTTCAGACGCGATGGACGATTTCGCTTGACTAATCGCCGTCTTTTTAACCCCCTCTACGACGCGGAGGAAAAGGAAGACGTCGTATAAAATGTTCTCGTGTTTATCCACGACAAGTTTGGATCAGCCGTCGAGCACGACATCGATGTTTGAAGAGACCGCTCTAAATGCCAAAAATAAAATGTCGCTCTATTTAAGATTACCGAAAGCACAAATTCGTCTATCTGATAACGAATTATGGAAACTTTTCGACACTTTGTCTACTACTTGAAAACGGAGGATCTCGATATCCTTTTATTTAATTTTAGAATTATGACCTTTCAAAACGTTATCCCATTGTTTGAACTTTCGAGATTTGACATATGTTCGATTAAAAATCTTAATCTACTGTCGAGATAATATTTAAGAAACGCGCACAAATAATGTTAATTTCATAAATGGTTTCTTTACTCTGCTGAGCGAGTTTACCATTTCTTTTTCCAATATATACTATGGATATTATTTTAAGGACATTTTTATAGCTTCTTTTACGTCAAGTTTAATTTTTAGAAATTAAAACCAAGTTATTTACGAAAAATGTAAACATAGAAACTAATAATACTTGTTGAAATAAAGAAACCTCGGTTCTAGAGATACTGCATATATCATAAACATATAAGACGAATAATGATAATGCTATTCAAACACAAATTCAATTATTTCCGAGAAAACATAATTTGATTCTAGGATACAAAAGCGTATCGCGGAAGAGACGGTGTTAAGATTAAGACGAAACCGATTTCCTGATGATGCAGACTATTAGCGGGGTTAATGAGCGATGTTAAATCGTGACCGGCTACTTTCGCCGCGGAAACGTGTTTATATATAACACACACACACACACGCCTAGATATATTATTAACCGACACCGTCGCGTATCTTTTAACGCGTAATGCATAGATTGATTTGCCTACATTTTCAAGCAGGTATAATTCATAGGTGATGTAACAACGCGATCCGTAAGTCTTATTAATGACGTAGTGAGGAAAGAGCATATCGATCGGTCCCATCAGATTCCATTTAACTGCCAATTACCATTAATGATAACTGCATATTAATGAAATAGAGCGCAAAATAATTTAACAAATTCTCACGGCTCTCCAGTTTTCGTACGAATTCGTGAAAGAGAAGCTGAAGAATGGTCGGAGTGCCATGGCTGCATCATACACAGCCGCTTCAGCAGACCGTAAAATTGGCGTGTAAAAATGTATAAATATGGTACGCCGGCCGGTACACAAAAGCGCACGTATTATCATCGGACTTAACCTAGTGTTCGACTGAAACACTTCTTCTTTGCAAGCACGAAGTTAACGAAACTCTTTGTATCGAAAAAGAGGATTCACCCCTCTGAATTGCGCTCGCCCGGCATTATCGCAAATTATACACGCCGAGTTATTTAAAGGAATCCGAGACAGAGGAACGCGGGATAAAGTTCTAATTACGATTTCCCCAAATTGCTAATGAGTGGTAATACAAAATGGTCCGCGGTCGAAGAATATGCGACTCATGCAGCACGTAACGCCGTTTTGAAATCACCGTGATGAATAGAAGCAAGTTGAGGCGTTCCATGAACTAACAATCTCTTGATATCTAAAAGAATGCGCTAATTTAATTTAAAAAATTAGGAAGTTACTTTTTTGGGAGTTTTTTTCATTTTCACTTTATTTATTCGATTCTTGTCTGCCTTTTGAGATCTCAATTATTGCTGCGAAAGTTCGTATAGTAAAGTTCATAACGGTTGCGTGAAAGAAAACAATTCTCGGATTTTATTTGTTTATTCGATCATATCAGTTGTACAATTAATAATTCAGAATTTCGTAGTTTCTTCAATGTCTTTTCGCGTGTCGCGAAGTTCACGCCGAGAGTCAGCAATTTCGCTGGATCGTCGCCGAGGCAGGCGGTTAAACTCAGGAATCTCCGCTACGATTTTGCGGTAATAGCCGTCGAAACAGGACAACGGAGCTCTGCATTTCTGCCGGACAATTATAAATCGCATCTCATCACCTTTCCTCGCCTCTGTTTCGCCGGGACTTTTATCGGGCAGGTAATCGCGCCGGCTCTCATCCGTGACCGCTTTAATCACATTTTAACTGTGTCGAGAAGCGTCCGTGATTACTATGTACACGTCCGAGGAGCCACGAGTTACGCTCGAAGTTCGATATGCATTTTGCTCGCACACGCTGTCGAATAATGCGCATCGCGCAGAGAGTGATTTACCGTTGCTTCGTTACTGTATGATTTTCACATTTTACGTATTGTCAGCTTGTATAAGAATAATAGTGCACAGTGCACAAACATCAGTAGGCTTGTTCTAATTGACAGAGTAAAAATGAAGGAAGAAAATCATTTTTCCCCCCCTCCCAAATTGTTTATATAAAGAAGTAAATTGCTTGTCAAATCTTTTAACACTCAGAATTCATACTCCTTTGAATCGATAAAATTATAAGATGCAGAATTAATAAATAGACGTGATGCTTACTAGAAACCAATAATACAAATATATTTAATGTAATTAAATATATTTATCGTAATAACGTAATGTAATATATAATATATTTATCGTAAATATTGTAATTACTTAAATATATTTAATGTAATTAATGTAATTAAATATATTTAAGTAATTACGATACGAATGTAATATTTTATATTTTTTATAAAGCAGTGCTGATTTTTGCACGGTATTGTCATCGTCAAGTGCAAATTAATTATTGAGACAATGTCGCCATCGTGCGCAGAATCCAAGAAGCGAATTAACTACGTAAAATTAACAATCGATAAGATGACTCTTAATGTAACTCCTTTACGTAAAAGAGGGCATTAACAAAATTTTGAATAATAATTGTAGAATTTTAATTTTAATTTGCTCTACATTATTATATTATAATGACAGCGTCAACTGTTGTTGCCACTGTTGATAATATGGATAATATCGCGAGTGTTATCTACCTTATCGTAACCCGGAAAGAAAGTTGGTTGCTCGACGGATAATAATTTGACGAAAATGAAGACAACAAAATCGAAGATGAGGAAGAGAAAATTGTCTGTAATTATATCTTCCGTCTTAATTACGAGTTAATAGAACACGTACATTTTTGCGGTAATGCAATTTGGAGGGAAGTTATGTTCTTGCTCAGGGAATAACATGCCATTTACAGAAAGGAGTAATCAAGAAAAGTAACAGAGATGAGGGAATTAAAGGAATAACTGCAATTTTGGGGAAATGACAGGATGACACGTGTACTCGCGATTATCGAGAGGTACCGCAATTAGAAAAAGACACAAGATATCTTCGCAACATTATATTTATTCGAATTCCATTCCGGTGACACGTTGGATCCATTCTGCAAACGCCGCCACTCTGGTGTACACTCCGGGTCTGCCGCTTGGACAGTTTGCGTCTCCGTAGCTAACGATACCGATTTGCAGCGGTCGATCGTCCCTCATTACAAAAAGAGGACCCCCACTGTCGCCCTAAAGCACACCAAATTACAACAAGTAACGTTGCGCATTAAAAATATTCTAAATCTTATTCGTTTGCGCTGAAGAACTACGAAGAACTCTAACGTGCGCAGATTTGAATAAATATAAATCCAAATCTTCTTTCTTTTTAACGTAAAATTAAATTCGGAACTTTACCTGGCACGCGTTTTTCCCGTGTCCCGGTTCCGTGCATATATTTCTGTAGTCCACTCTCCAGTATGAGACACACTTGCGTTTCGAAATTAACGGCATTAGGGCGTACTTGAGTCTTTTGGTGCCTCTGGGACTGAAACCATCGCGGCCCCATCCAACCACGTAGGCCATCGTGTCGGCCATGACTCTACCCTCCTTCGGGCCGGCCAGATATATCGGTTGAATTTTTTCTAAAATTAAAATATTGTCGAAAGACAAAAAATTAAAAGTTCATGATTGTTATTTAAGAGTAACAAGGAAAAAGTGGGTTTTAAGAATCAAACACGGTTGTTTGTGCGTGAGTTAACGTTATATATAAAACATTTAATTAACATTTAATTTAATTAACATTTAATACAAGTTATAAATCGTACGTTTCGGCTCTACTTTGAGCCATCTTCAGCGACGCGGTGATAAATAAATAATCTTACGCTCTTCGACAAGCGTTAGGTGAATATCTTAAGATTGAGATTATTTAATTTAACATTTATTAATTTAAGATTTCTTTTACGTGTTCCAGAGTTTTTCATCAAGGAGCGCGAAGGTTCACGCGTTCTTCGTTACGACGAATTTTTCTCACCTGAGAAGGGAATATCTTGCGGCATGTGCAACAATCCGATGTCGTTCTTGCTGAAGAAATAGCTGGGATGGACGTAAGCCCGCGTTGTCATCATCGAGACTCCGGGTCCCCGGTTCACGTTGTAACCGATCCCGGTCTTGTCGACGATTCCGAATACCACGAAGAACCTTTGCGGGAACTTGGCGATGCAGTGACCCGCGGTCAGCACCCATCTCTCCGAAATGATGGTACCGCCGCACTGAGCAACTCTTCTACCATCGATCAATCGATGCACCACGGCCATGAACGGAAATTGACCTTCATTTGCGTAACTCCCACCGGCTATCCTCTCCATTTGCTTGGCTTTTTGACGATAAAAAGATATTCATAGAGAGAAAACAGTGGACGCTTTTTCGAAAAGAAGATATAAATGAAAATAAAAATGTATGCTGATGCATAAGTATAAAAATGCATAAGAAATTTAGTTTCTGAAATTCAGACGTAATATATAATAGCATTATAAAAAAATTACATGATAGATTATTCGCTGATTAAAATAAATGTACAAATTCTCGAAATTCTGTCTTATTATATTGCATTATTATATTACTGTGATTCTAATAGGAGAATAAAAATATCGTTTTTTACTACGAAATTCTTATTCAATTATCGTGGACGTGTTTGTATAATACTCACTGCTCGACACGGAGAGCTGATTATTGATCGTGATGATACCATTATTAAAATCAATAACGATCCTTTTGTTGTTGAAGCTTTGAGGCTGCGGTTGAACATTTCTACCCGATGTCAAAACAAGGAAAACGACGAAAGCCTTCGCACTCCACGAATCCATAGCGGACTAACGAAAAATTTCGCGTCTCGCCGCTATTTATGATTTAGTGATCAGTCAAGTATAACACAGACCGGAGAAACTGTTTGCACGAGGTGGAAAATATGCGTTAGCCCTAACGCTGTTTCATTTCTGCGATCGTCGGTCGTAAAAAAATAATCGATTATTCTCACCGATTCCCAGCAAGTATGCAATGCTTTTACGTCTCTTTTTGCCAAACTTAGCAGCGACGCATTACGGATATAGATAAAATATCATTTAAATATTTTTGGATGTCATCAAAGTTCCATTCCGATGACAATATAATATTAGCGCATTTAATATTTTCGAAATATTTTTTTAAGATTTGTAAGGCTCAGACGATTAATGAATCAATCAACAATCAAGAATATAAGAAGCATAGAGCCACAACTGGGTATTGCCATTGAAACACTGTATTTCCAATAAAATTTTTTGAGGTGTTTTAAATGAAATTTGTACACGAGCTAGGAGGAAATTGGGGAAACATTTCCTTATCGAATATATTTATTAAAATCCATTATATAAAAGGCGAGTTTAGTTAAACCTTTCTTCTGCCGCGCTCATTCAGTGACAAATTATATGTCATTATATACGATAATCATCGTCCTGATTGCGAAATGCCCGGCGAGTTAGCGCGTCGCCCGGAGAGAGAAGGCGTTTCTATTAATCTCAACCGTTGCATCGAATTGATTGGCAATCATTCTATTGCGCTGACATTTCCGTGATTTCCAGTCGAGCGGCCGTTGCACTCTGATTGAAACGCGCTCAAAGCCGCGTAATGACTCGGGAGTATTTTTTGCTGCACGCGCGCGGACAACCCGCGCGACGTAACGCGTGTGCGTGATGCGTAATGCTATGATTCATCGTTTATCGTCCATCCCCGAGATCCTTTATCCTACTGAAGCTGAGCTCTCCAGACCGGACGTACGTCTTCGCCGCCGTCCAATTTCGCGTGCACGACCGATCAATTGTGCTGATCCTTCTTCCTCCCCCCCCCCTGCAAACGACGTATATTGCGCAACGCCAAACGTCAGTTGTCGCTTTCTTCGCGGTGTTCGAAGTTGACCTAAATAAAACTGAGTAAAAAATGTAAATGAATCTTTTTGCGGATCACTTTCCAGTTTGGTACACCTATTAGCATAACGATTCCATTATATTTATAAACGAGCGGAAAGTAATTTACTCGAGTAACTTCCGCGGAACTTTGTTCCGAGTTCCGACTCGGAACTTCCGACGGCATTTCGAAGAAGTTGCGCAATGTAACTTTACTTAAAACACAATTACAGCGAGAAACATTTCAATCATCAGTATACTTGCGCTAAAGTACTAAAAATTGATTGATCTAACATTTCTCCGTGGTAGTACCTTCCGAAACTCCAATTCTATCTTGCCGAGTGTGTTCAGTGCGATTTTGCCATTAATTCTGATGAATTCATGTTTATTTTTGTGCAGTGACGTTACCATTACGATAGTGAAGTCTTGAAAACAACAGTGACCTAATCTACCTTTTTAAGAGTTAGAAAAAAAGAGTACGATCCTGAAAGAAGTCAATTTGAATATAATTTTTTAATTTCAATAATATTATAACTTCTTAGTTTCAAAATTAATTATTTATATGTTTTTACTTATTAAAAACATTTGCTTAACTTCGAAGATTAGCCATTATTGCATATATAATAGTCAATCATCAAAGCAATAGTTAATTGAACAGTTAATCATGGTTATTTAATATTAATTAAATTAATTTATAATTGATCTGTGTCTTTTGTATACGTCTTCTGTAATCAGTTTAGAAAGGCACAAATAATGATTTTAAAATATAATAGCGATTATAATCGGCGATTATGAAACGATTCCGAATTTTTCAACTTTTCTCTCTTGTTGTCATCGCACAATGCATTTTAATTTATTGCACTACAGGCTTGATTATCGATGCTCGGTCACGTCAGTGTTCTTCAGTTATCCCGCGGATCTAATTGATAGATTTACTTACAATACTATAAAACTTTACCCTCCTAAAAGCCATTAGTTTGAAACTGAAGACACGAAATTTAATTAATCGGATATGGTAATTTTTGAAAGTCTATTGAAATAGAAACAACACGGAGGCAGAGGGATAGAAAGGAGAAAGTATGGGCTGTACCATCGGAGAAAGTGGGTTCTCAAAAGAGGCCACTCTGTAAAAGAAAAAGATGAAGAACGTCAAAAGTTGAAGAGCGATGAAAGCTAACTTGAAAATAAGGAGTCGGGATTTCGTAAAACTGACGTCAATATGCCATTTATATGATATAAAGTAGAAAATATCGTTTATTTTTACTAAAAAGACGAATTAAAAAATTGAGAATCTAAATTAATGAGCGATGCTGCACTGTCGGAGTTTCTTCATAGGTACAGTTCCGAAGTTTCACGAAGAACGGAGCATAACTTATAAAGGGTGATATTTGTAGCCTTCCCTGATGGGGATAGGAATTCATAAATAAAGAATGTTCTCGTTTTGTTTTCCATTTATATCGTTCAAACGAAATCGGAGCAGTACTGGCCAACGTTGCGAATTAAATCTCTCCGAACGGATTCTTGTACGCGTGCGTAACACGTCAGTGAACACGTGATCGCTTTTAGCAGACTCTAAGACGTTGCGCAGAATATTCCTCTCGCGGGCCTCGTGGCTTATATAAATTATCAATAAATAACCAACTTTTTGTATTAATAATATGCAACATACATTAAATATTATAAATTAATAAAACCACGTTACATACATTATTACGTGATATACATGTAAGAAAGTGTATCAACTCCATAAAAATTAAACAATAAATTTCACAAAAGGGGACCTACACCCCTTTTCTCGCGAAATATCTGACAATAGCGTCTGCTAGCACTTGCGCTGCTACGCACGCGCGACATTTGTCGCACCAATTTCGCACCATCACCCCTTCGCATCTGTTGGCAGACCTGGTGATCGGAGCATTCGGAGTTCGGAGTTTCGGAGCAAGGGACGAGGAGGAGAGGAGAGATCGACGAGCGAGCGGATCACGTCCGCACTCTCCGCACTTTCCGCAGTGCGCGTCAGTGCGCGTCGTGCTGCATCGGTGATCGGCTGCGGGTTGGAGTAGCGAGTAGCGGAGTGACGTTACACGCACACATAGACACACAAAATAGGCGAATGCTGGCGGTGGACCGGTAGTGGACGATATTGTGACTGTCGTTGTCATCGTTGAGAGTGCGCCCCAGCAGCCTGGCCTAGCTCGCTCCCGACGGAGATGATCGTCGCCCACGTTAATCGCGACGGAGCGTGCGTGACGACGTGCCGGACGCCCGACGTCGTCGCGACGGGGATGTGAAGCGAGAGGGTCGCGCTCGCGAGAGCGCCGCGCGGCATCGTCGCCGTCGTCGCCGCCGCCGTCGTCGTCGTCGTCGTCGACGACCAGCCGTCCGCGACGACCTGGCCGACCACTTCGCAGGGGGGGCAGACAAAAAGCGCGCGCGCGTGTTGTTGGTCGAACGCGGTTTATACGCGCAACTCACGTCCGCGGGAGGCGGCGCGAGTCCGTGGGGGAGCGCGATGGCGGACTTCGACGCGATCTACGAGGAGGAGGAGGAGCACGAGCAGCACCTGGAGGAGCGCTACGTCGCGATGGTGCCGGACCCGATCGTGATCCGCGGGGCTGGCAACATGACGGTGTAAGTCTCTCCCTCGGGAAGGAAGCGTCGCTCCCGGCTCCCCGAGTTTCTTTGTTCACTTTGTTGTCTGGCGGAGCGGGGTGAGGCGAGAGGGGAGTAGAACTCGCGCTTCCACAAAGAAGAGAGGCAAACAAAGCCACCTGATCTCGACTTACATTTCGGCCGGGTTTTTCTCGTCGTTTCGACGACGCTAGCGCGGCGACGATTTCTTTTTCCCCTCCACGACGAAGAAATGCATATTCAATCTGTGGATTCTTGTGTAATGAAAATTGTCGCTCACCTTGGGGGTCGAGCAAATATTTTCACTCCACTTTATTGAAAAGATTTTCAATGACAAGTTCCATAGTTGTTGAAACACGTGGGAAAAATAATGTCGCTAATGTGTGTGTGATTTTACTTTCAGATTCGGTCTGAGTAACCGTTTTGAGTCAGAGTTTCCCAACGGCCTCATGTCCCGCGTGGCTCCAGAAGAATTCAAGGCAACTGTAATGAGAGTGAACAGTGTATTGAAAAAGACTTTGCCCGTTAACGTTAAATGGTTATTCTGCGGTTGTGTATGCTGTTGCTGTACTCTAGGATGCTCTCTGTGGCCTGTCATTTGCCTGAGCAAGAGGGTGCGTATACAATTGAAAGAAGGTCCAGCTTATGGAAAATTTTATGCTCTGCGAAACGCAAATTATTCATTATACATTTCGCTAGCTTTAATTAGATTTTAATATATGTACAAAGCATTAACGTGCATTATCTGTCTTTCTAGACTCAGCATTCGTTAAACAAATTGTTAGAATGGGAGAATAGTAGGCTCTACCACAAACTTGGTTTACATTGGAGATTGGCGAAGCAGAGATGCGACAGCTCCTCCATGATGGAATACGTAAGGCACTACGAAATTATTAGAATTTTAGAAAAATCTACACACATATATATAATTTTTGCGACACTGATTGTTTCCCTTTTCTTGGCATTGCAGGTTCTCTTGATTGAATTTATTCCAAAGATTCCAATCTATAGGCCCGACTAAAGCAATGCGGAGTTGTGCAATTAGTATAAATCTTGTGCAAATAATCAGTGCAACGTGCAAGAAATACAGAGAAGATAAAAGTGCCGCTACGGTGATATAGGTACTTTCTGGTACTTATGTAATACATATTTTTTTTTTTTTATATCGCGGGTAGGAATGCACAGTACAATAATTCAACGTAACGGAGTATACATCACGTCTTGATTATAGAAAGGAAAAATAGCCGCGCTGTTTCTTCAGATTAATTTAAACGGAGAAGAAACTATTACATATATAAAAAATCAGATTGTTCCATCGAAGATATTTATATCCGTTTGGACTAAATGCAATTATAGGCGTCATTTTGTATATATTTTTAAATGTTTTGCGCTGGAAACTACTCGACAGCTTTATTTATCGGTTTGTTCAGTCGTTGCAAAAAATAATCTCATCTTTTTTTTTTTTACCGAGTTCCTCGTAACGTTTTGGTAATACTTTACTCGTCAACTAGAATTTAAGCTTTCAGGTAAGAAATTAATCTGATTCAGTACAACGAACGTATTAAAGTACGGATGATGACGTCAAAATGAGTCGCGCTAATCAATCTGTCTAATCGTTGCATAACGCAACACGCGCGCGTTGCTCATGTTGTGTACATACGTACGTGTACATACATAGGAACTTATTTTAACTGTAGGTTAATTTCTTACCACGGTGATATTAGAAAGTATGATATGTAAAGCGCAGCTTTACCTTCTACAAATTTGACAAGATATTTTACCACGAATGAATCATCTGAGATGAAGAAGCGCGCGCTGTCACGCGCGATTAAGGTATCAACATAGTTTTTAGAAGAGATGTAGATAGCAATCGCTGATAAATACTAAATATACCGACGAGACGAAAATTTTATTTGCGAAACGCACCCGCGGTCTGTAATAGGGCAAACAGTACACAGCTGTAGAATAGCATCAGCGCGCAATTATCGGGCACAGAAGGACCATAGGAAATATTGTAGAAGACTGAACGAGCTCGTTGATTCTTGTTTCTTGATGAAAAGGTCAGCGTTATCAGTTTTTTTACGCATACACCGCATAATCTTGTGTTCGCGTGACCTTAGAAGAATGATTAAAGCTTAGCGCATGAACACATTTCTGTCACATATCCGTTTTCTCTTTTAAGCTAATGTTTAAACTAATCTTAAGAAAAATGGTGAAATTGTTCATTAATAAATTTTAATTTTGTGGATAATAATACATTTTTAATTTACTTAAGTAGCACTGCTATCATATAGTACTGTTTACTCTATTCTTGTTAATAATATAACTCATATATACAGGGATAGAATATCGAAATATCAGAACGTCTCCCATGTAAAGGAATTTTGTTGCGTAGGCACTATTTTGCATTACAGTTTAACGTTCCGCACAGATATTTCTCTACTAACAACTCGTCCAACGTGTGATAATGCGGCTGTTATCAGCCCCGCATTGCTTTCGCACTAATGGACACAAAATCGAACAAATTCACTCATCGCCAGGCGCCCGCAAAAAAAAACCAAAATGGTTGTAGGAAAGTACGCAAAAGCATGTGAAAATACTGCAAGTGTTTCTGTTGCTGTTCAGTGGCTGTGATCGAGAACAAAAGACTAGCTTTGAATTTGAATGTGTATCGCAAGCAGCTACACATAACGCCCGTGCTTTATCTTATGCGGTTCTACACGTTAAAGCCTTTTATATAGAATACCAGATTTACTCTGTTTTCTCTAATATTTGTACTTATTCTATAGAGTAATTAAGTCAAAGTAACAAGCGTTGCATTAGAGGCGTCTGTGTCACATAGATTAATACGAATGCTGTATTGCCATATCTGATTTCAATCATAAATACCATAGGTATAATCCATTTTATCACTAATATCTTGAGAAATGAAGTAAACAGAGCTATTTATGTAGATTCTCATTTCACTCGATGGGATATATAGTGGAACGATTATACTCTCGATGATCTGTTGAATAGTTGATAATATGTCGAATAATAAGAGCGTCATAAGCGATCATAAAAATCACATTGTCATATTTTCGGACACGTGTGTACGAACGAATTGTTATACGATTATTATTCTTCCAATAACTGTATAGCAGGCAGAAGTGTCAATATTTCTGTATGTAACGTCCTTTTAATCGATCCATTGAACAAATATTGAAGTATATATATATACATATATATTGAAACAGAGATATACTGTGTAATGGAACCGTGCTTTCTAAACCGGCTATCGCGATCCTCTTGGTAGCGTATAATAAAATTTAAGGCTGTGTTGAATGGGTCAAAGTAAGGGACGCAGAATATGGTTCTAAACTATGCTTAAAAAAAATAATTCTCGCATATTTCTAGGAATGAAGGACTTACTTAACATGCCGACGAATAGAGGCAGATTTTATTTCGTTTTCCTCGCGTTTTCTCAAATCCTAAATACGGTCTAATTGTCCTCTCTGGAAACTACATACATCACGTATCGGAAAAACGCATGTAATGTTAACCACGCTCAGTTCGCAGATAATGCAATTACACATATACTTAGTTTGTTAATTCATTAATATTTTAATATATAGTTATATATAAAGGCCACGTATACTAAAAAATCAATTAAGTCTATATGGCTTTAATATGCATACCAATATTGTCTACGCGAAAACTTATATTATCTTTTCTTCGCTCATGAACTATGTAGATTCTGTATAAAAAAAAAAATGAAAGAATTGTTTTCCGTCGGTGTTTTATCCTGAAAAAATTAATATTTTAAATATCAGAACAAAGGATAATACTAATTATAACATAACATAATGTAACAAGAAAATAATTATAAAAACTAAATGCTTATCTCCAAGGCAAGAAAACAAATTATCTGTGTAGATAGTCTATCTATAGATTATGATACATGACGACACACATAATTTACATAGTTTGCATAGTACACGTAGATATACGAGTAGACGATTGATGTTTTATGCTTTTCTTGGATGGTGGATTCAATAACAAAACTCGCTTCGAAAATTATGCACTTTAAACGAGTACACTTCTATAGTCTGAGATTTTTCAATTCGCGTTGTTTTGCAGAAAAGTTCAGCTAGTATTGTGCGTGTTGGATGTTGAACGAAGAAAAATATCAAAGCATCGCTCGACAAAGATCCTTCGATTTGCTCATATCATTCAATGCACCATATACTCGTGAATATTCATGTTAAATGTATATTTACTCTGAATTGTAAAAACAAATGTATACCGCAAGAAAGCCAATTATTCGAAATTAGTTTACTTTTTAGATCTGGTTCATTTATTATTACTTGAGGGATCGAATATATATCACTCCGAGCAGTAATAGAAATATTTTTTCAATAAGACGATTTTGTGTGTGGATTTACATAGATGTTGACGTTAAGGCGTAAGAGTGTAATAATATTGTAAATAAGATGATGAAGAGAATGTACAGCGAAGCGAAATTTATAATATCGATGATTACATTGCGAAACATCAGGGGAAAGGAATATATATTTTTGATAGAAGAGAAATGTGAGCGTAATGGATTATCGGGAAATTGGAAACCTAGAAATTTGGTGTTGAATTTACGTTTCAGATTGAATATCTTTTTTATGCAAATTGCGTGTATCACGATATCAGGATATCGAGAAGATGTCGACGACAAATTAATCAATACGAGTAAATTACACGAGTATAAATTAATAACATCGCATATCATGCTGCATTAAACTAAATTAAACATTAGTTACGTTAGATGTAACCTGCCAAAGCATTTATTTACCTAACATTTTTTAAAGTTTAAGTCAATAGACGAATTGTAGTTGCAACGCATTCTCGGCGCAAAAGCGACTAAATAGCGAAATTATTGTCAAGCTATCGTGGTTTCAACATGTGCCTTTTACTCGTGAATTTGTGTGAATCATGTAAATGTAAATATTATATGTTAATAATACACATTAAGAAATATATTTGTATAGAATGAGAGTGGTTCCTATTGCGCATAAATAAAGTAACCCGCAAGCTCGCGATATCGTTGCACAAGATTACATGACGAATCGAAATAGCATATCATCAATTCACAACGGATACAGAGGCTATCCATTTCGGTGCATCATAACATTGAGGTGCGAAAGTGTGAAATATGACGTAATGAGATATACGTAAATATATATCGTTTCAAGCTTTTGATTAACAGTCGACATAACGCGCGATTTACTATAGTAAAGTCATATATGACGACTAATTGTTTTCTGCTACGATTATCTTTTATACACATCGTTTGTTAGCCATGTAAATTTGTGTAACTGTGTTAACTGTTTTTCAGTTTGAAAATAAAATATACGATTGTATAATAGCCGAATATATTTCAAGTTTAATGCGTTCCTATTAGTCGGTATTCCCCAGCGACTGCAAAGAAATATGTGGAGGAAGGAATAATGCATAAGGAATAATACGGATTATTAGTTTTTAATATAATCGGTCGCAAACTGATCTTATTACCCAGATAAACTAAACTGAGTTCGATATATATATTCATGTAGATGTTAATGTACTCCCAGTGGAGCAACGTCCAAACAAACTGCTTACTTCGAAATTGGAATACGTCACATTATGATAATCGACAACAGATGCTTCGCAGCTTCTAATTAAAGGAGCCCATTGTTAGTCGTATCTGTGCTACAGGACAGATGATTCTTCTTCGGACACGGTACTAAAGTAGATACGAATTCAAGTTCTCAATTGTGGTATAGACGAATTTTAGTTCTCGCGTGCTCGGTGCACGATGATTTTGCTACGTAAAACAAATGTTCGGACGTTGATATTCGTCGCGAGTATCCTGTCAGTGAATTCTACTGAGATTTTCTTAACGTACAACGCCTCCTTTAGGTAAGAACGTTCCACGATTTAAATCTATTTTATCTTCCATTTTCCATATTTTATAAAGTAATTGAGTTTCAATATCGAAAAAATAGAAATAAAATAAAGTATGTTTTTTTATTACACAATTATTACCGCGTGATACGTTTGATTTCATTGATTTTTCTTTTCTATGCGCACGTTGAATTAGCCAGACCCTGCATCCTTTGAATTTCAGAGCCGTCTCGAGGTGTCCCTTGCCAATAACAGTTCTGGATTTCATTCGCAATTCTAGTCAGCCCGATTTGGAAGCTAAATGGCCATGCGAAGTGCGCTCGTACTGGCTGTCGTTGCGGCCGTTCGTTAGATCCGTCCGTTTCTTGCTCCGCTATGTAACGCCGTTTATCATAACGCTCGGTAAGGGATGTCGCGACGCGCTGCACCGTACAACTCGTTCTCGACTGTTTCTCATACAACGTTGTATAACCCACTTCGTATAGGTGTATTGCTAAATGCTGTATCTTTTAGTATGTTGAGCGCACCTGTGCTATGTGACTCCAATTTGTCACTTTATCTAAGCGCGCTCGCTATATCGGACAATGGAGCGTTAATATTCAATTACGCCGTCAGCGTCGCAAAATCACACTCCACGTCCGTTAACGATCTCTTTATGGTAAATATCCCGTGTGTGCGCGCGATCGATTTTATCCCGTTGCTCGTTGGTCCTCCCGCAAGAAATTCGTCCACTCGGGCGAAATAAACGAACAAAATCAATTTAGAGTTGGCTCTCGTTAATAAAGATATAACTATAACTTCAATTTGTTCTTCAAACGATTCCTTTCAATTGGCTCAAGGTCCTCCTCAATTGATGGCCCTGAGTGAATCTCAGCATCAACTGAGGAAGACCTTAGTAAAGCTCGAAGTCTATCCGGTCTATCGTATACAACACATGGTGAGACCAACCGAAAAGAATTGTTTGAAAAGAAAAAAAACTGTTATTTCATCGTACATCAGCGTCTTGGGCACGATTGATCATTGACTTCGAAATTGAAGTTACAGTTAACATGTTGACCGCCACGGTGATTATCTCTGCGACCGGCGTCTGATTTTTCAGTGACCTCCTTAGCTGTTACTGACCATGCGTCATCAATATTTTTGCTTATGAAATATGAATGGCATTTAATATAGAATTTTGAAATAGATATAACAGTGTAAGAGAAGCGTATTTTTGTTATCTATCTATTTATGTTATTCAAACTTTTTTCATGTGAAATTTATTTTTTCAAACACCATTCATGAGGATATTGTCTTATTTCATATTACGCAATATTTTATCTATACGCTTGCGATAATAAAAATTCTATTGTGATGTACGCGGTACAAGAGACGTCGCTGGGCAGAGAACATGTAAAATTTATTAAAATAACCCCTAATAAGTCTTGAAACGTTAGGGATAAGGTGATCAGGGAGGATCAACTTTTCGCACGACGCGCTAAAGAACAATTCTCTTGCAGAACAGCAAGTTCTTATGCGGCGCGAATTCCGTGAGTATGGAATTTTTCCAATTTACGTCAACCTGGCTGATCGTCGCTCTCACATGGACGCGCGTCATCGCCGTGGTGTTTCCATTCGGGGCTCGCGATTGCCAGAATCGCTCGGCAATTACAACCATCACCAGTCTAGTCTGCATAAGCTTCATAATATCCTTAACGAAGCTCTACTCCGGCGGTAAAGCGTCACGATCCCACATATCGCTTTCCCCGCGCTTAATTCGATTCCAATTGCGTCACTGTATGATTATATACATGCCCGATTGTTTTCCTTTCGTCAATGAATCACGATTTACGCTAATTGTAGGGTACGAGACTGACAGCGTTTTCGAATTTGTACCGTGCCAGGAGAAGATAAAGCCATGGGGTAGCGCAATGTATCTTTACATCGCCCTGTCCACCTGGCTGCCCTTGCTCTTCATATCGATCGGCAACCTGCTGCTGATCGTCCGCATAAGAAAGTCTTACAAGATCCACAACGAATTAACTCGTAAGTCATCGCCGCGATCGTTGACGCGCGCGACGTCGCCGCATCGGGGAGAGATCTAACGGCGACCCTCGCCTCAGATAATTTTAGGTACAGAGGCAACAGAACGCACAACTCGAGCAGGACGTTGCTCGCGGTGTCAATAGTACATTTAATCTTGCTGTTACCGCTGGGAATTGTCGAAACGCTGGAACTGTATTGGGACGTGATTTTAATTAAACATCCTGCCGATGCGGGGAAGAACGAGAGATATATACACTGGTACAAGCCTAGATTCCAAATTATAGAAATTGGCATTAAAAATATTTCATAGCATATATTACACTGTTCCGAATTATTTCTCTCATTTTCGACACCTTTTATGTAATAAATAATATCATTTATTTATATAATTACAATTATATTATTACACTTTATATACTTTATACATATGACAATAAAATATGTTGCTAATAACTATTTTGTTCAAATGGTGGTATTATTATTTTTTCAGGCTGCAAGAGAAGATGTTACTCAAGTGGTGCCGCGGCTTGTGCTTTCACATATACCACTGGACTTTCGCAATAAATTTTTTTCTGTATTATCTTACAGGAAAGAAGTTCAGAAGCGTCGTAACGCAAACGCTGAAAAATTACACGGACACGTATCTGCCGTGCCGCTGGAATGTTTCGAGATGCAACACATGGAATAATTGTCACAGACATTTACGATCTTGCAGCGCGTTGCTGACGAGGGCTGTCACGCGAAACAAACAATTCAATAATACGACGAGAAGCAATGCCGACGAAAGGAACAGCAACGTTACCTAACTTGTAAAAAGCGTGATTCATTAGGAAGGAAACTCTCTTCAATATAGGAACGTTGAATTACAGCTCACACATACCCGTCTTTTACGGCGGAAAAGGTACATATACATTCAGCTCAAAGTGATAAATAATTATCTCTTTTTTCGATCGTTTTATAAACGTGCATTACGTGTCGTTATCTCTTTAATCGATCCCGGAAGCAATTTCTCGGGGAGAGTGGAAGTTTTACTCGGGGAAAGTTTATTTATTCTTTTTTAAGTTTATTTTGTATACACATGAAATGTTTACACATTAAACATTGCAAAATATCACATTGCGTATTAGGCGTCGTCTGCATTAACAGCGTGGTTCTTAAGAATTACATAGCAATTTAATTACGTGTAAAGACGTTGTTATTACATTTTGACTCTAACTTTCAATTTCATCACCATCTCCTTTCCTATTCTTACAAACTAACATTCTGGTCCCAATGCAGATCTTCGATGCAATCTGGGATATCGTATTAATACTGTACTAACGAGAATTCCGAGTAAGACTGTATACGAGAGTAAGGTGTGTACAATTAGAACTTGTACCGTTCTCTTTAAATCAATACGAAATAACTTAAAATGATATATAGAATTCACTGATTTTCTTTTTCCTAAGATTGAGCTAGTGACTTGGTGTGTGTATCACGAAACATTCGAATTTCAATGAACATACTAGATTAGAATTTTAACAAACATAATTACATAACTCGCATATGAATATAATTAAGTATACATATATACAGTAATAATTATTCATCTTAACGGTACATTAAATGATCAGTTATCTAAACTACGTCATTGCCTCTTCCCCCCCCTCTCACCTAATTATGCATTCACATAATATACACATACAACCGTACCATGTTGGTAACTTTTACTGATATAAACTCTAAGTTAGAAAATACGTATATATATAATACAGGAGATATAGACATCCAACATATTTATTTATACACTGAGATAATCATCTTTACTTTCATATTTATTTTTAAAAGAAAATCAATGTATATTTATAGTGCATAAATAGGGAAGATATATCGAATAATTTTCTAACTTTATATGTAAAAGGAGCATTAGATTCTCAAATACAATATATACAACAAAATTATAACTTTATATTTTTATGCTAGATCTGACTAAAAAAAATTCCAAGAAGATAGATCTAAATCAGTGAAATTACTTAACGAAGACTGCATTATTTTTCATTTGATTGTTTAGAACTCTATCAAAAACGCATTCTCTTCAAATAACACTTGGGAAGGAAATATCTAAACCAAAATGGATTATTCATTCGTTAATCGATATTAACAATTTGTAAACCTTGGCAGGTTTGTTATATCTTATATATTAGCACAATATATTTAAATTATATTTAAATAATTGTCTTCCGTATATGCCACACTTCAATGTATGCTAAGATATGTCCTCATATAAAATTCTCAAAATAGATTTTAAAATATTTAAAATAAACTTAAATACATTTTCGAAAACACAGATATATAAAGAAACTCTGAATCGAAACAATGAATAAAATATGAAATATAGAAAAATTTTTTTCACGCATTCAGAAAAATATAAGGCATATACAAGACGTTTAGTAAAAATTGAACTCTCAAAATGTTAGATACACGTGTAAAATCTCGAACCAAGAAACATCGCTTTAGTAGCATCTTTTACAAAATATTGCAAACAATAGAGGGTGCAAAACTCTTGAAAAAGAGTAAGCTAAATGAATTGTAGATATCACCAATATATCGCAGATAATGTTATCTTCTAATTCTTAAAGATAATATCGCGATTATTTTTGAAAATTATCTCTATTGGAACACGACGATCGAAACTCGTATGTGTAATTCAGTCTTTCTGTTAGTAAAATTTTCTAAAATTTTCTTCCTTGAACAGTTTGTACATCAAAATTACATCATAAAAGATCCGTTTTTATACTTTCTTTTTTTTATCGCTATTCTTACAATTAGTATTAACTTGTAAAGATCCAATTAATAATTCTAAATAATGTTTGCAATACGGAGGCTCTCGAAATAGTAAATTGTTAATATACACTGGATACAAAACATTTATTGAGAAAACGTTTAAATATTACGCGGAAGTCTATTTACATAGTTTACTGGAAATTGTCCCTTCCTACCGTTGTACTCACCGTACAACCAATCTTCCGATATCCTTGATATGACTGTAATTTTTGCGCCCTCCTGAAATATTAAAGCAACGTTAGGAATATAATAAATCTTTCGTCTAATTGCTTTGCCGTAATCTTTGATACCTCAAACGATAAATCATCGCTGTTTTCTCCTGGAAAAGCGTAAAGCGCCGTGACCACGTTGTCTGATAAACCTGGCAGAGGTACTTTAATATCAATGAAGCTAAGCGGAAACATCCCTTGACGATTTCCTATTCTTCCCTCCAACCAGTCGTCGTTGACCTTTTTCACCAATTGCACGACATCGCCCTCCTTTAAAGCTAAGTCGTCCGGATGTGTTGCCGAAAAATCATACAGCACAATACCGTGAGGTTCATTGAAATCTCCCTGTAAATTGTCAACATCGTTATAATGTGAGAACGCGCCTCATTTCTTTTTACATACAAGCTGCACGTAACTTTAAGTTTACAACACTCACTTCAAAATTGCTGCTAAATTCTGCCAAATAATTCGCGGGTAGGGCCGGCGGTGGAATCGTCGGCATGGGGGGCGATGGACTGTCGCTCTCTTCACCGTCATTGGGCCATGCGTTAGAGAAACGCAACGTCAACGGTTTATTCGTCCCGCTGCCGCTCGAGACTGCGAAGTCGGTACACGTTTCCTTAGGTATCGGTTCGAGTTTCTTAAACGGTATCTTTGGCGCCGGAGGTTTAGGTGGCCTCGCTCGGATTATCGTGGGCATCGACGTGACGAGAGGTTTAGAAGCGATCGGATTGGAAGGCACTTGGTTCGCTACGCGATTGTTGGAACTAAAAGGAAAGAGGGACGTCCCGCCAGCAGTCTGAGACACGTTCGAGGACGTGTCCTCCAGAGGGCCGAACGGATCTTGCATCGTCGTCTTAGTCTGCCACGGATCGATTTGCGTCATCTTCCTGGCAGACATGCCGAAAAAATCAAAATCATCCTCGAAGGCACTTTCCGTTTGCGATGTGTTCCCGCTGCTCGTGAATACAGATGGATTGGAGTTTCCGTCACTGCCAAAACTGTCGACGCTGACACCGTCACTGGAGCGAGTCGTGAATGTCGGCGACTCAGGCGGACTGAGATCTATCAAGGATACCGTCGCGGCAGAATTCGAGGGCTGCGTCATCGGATTTTGTATTTGGCCGGTGGAACGCGATGGTGGAGGATTCTCTGGCTTCTTCCGTCCAAAGAAATTAGTCAACAGCTCTGTTGGCCTTGCCTAGCGTGCGAAATAAAATAGCTATTAGATTACTATATCCATAGGTAGTAGATGTGTGAAGAACTACAAGCACACTTCACAATCCTTACCGGTCTTCTCGGTTTCTGGTCCCTTTGATATTGCGTGTGGTTATAGTTGAACTTCGGGGGCGGTGGTCGAGGAGGCGGTTTCCTTTTCTGTCCAGGTTGTGTCGTCAGGGCGCCTCCGAATATATCGTTACTGAAAACACGCAAGGATACATTACTGCAACTCTGCGGAGATTAGATAAACTTGAAAGCTAGAATTCTAACTCGAGTTTTCGATAGGTATTTTCAGAAGATAAGAGGTTTGTTCTCTAGAGCTGATACTCTCTTTCTCTCCAATATCCAATTCATACATTCGTTTCGAGCACAAAGAGCGTAATACAGTGCACAGGCACAAAGAACGGAAAACAATCCTACCTGCTGCTCCAGATCGGGTCTCTCTGCATCGCGCTCTGATCCGGGGGACGAGGCGCCGCGCGCGTCGGTATCCGCATGTCTGAAAGCAACGACAGGCGACAATGATCAGACAACTGGGCAGCTGGCCGCTGGGCTCTGACGCACGATCGGTTCCTCGTACACGATGGTACGCACGCGTCCGTGCGCGCGCGCGCGCGCACACACACACCGCCCACACACAAGCGACAAGCGCACCCGCACGCGCGCGCGCGAGCGAGGACGAGGACTGAGGAACGAGGAAAAATTCTCCAAAACAAAGTTTACAAAGTGCGTGTCTGCGTGACAGATGGACGGACGGACAGGCGCGTGTGCACAAATGCGCGTCGTCGGTTCCGCGATTCGCGACGCACGATGTACGCCCACACGACGCGAATATCGCGCCGATAAGCGAGACGCGAACCACTCGCGGCTCGCGGCGCGTGCTTTATCTCTCGCGTTCGCCGACGATCGGATCGGGGGGGGCCGAGAAGTCAGAGTTCGACGCGCCGCCGCGAGTCGCGAGCGACCTGGACTGACTGGGAGTACTGGGACCACTGGGACTCGTTATCGCGGACGAAGCGGGACGAGCGGGAGGTGTCGCGTTACTCGCGTTCCGCTTTCCGGGGCGAGGAAGCCCCCCCGTCTCCTTTGGAGTCGCGAACGAGAAACGGCGATTCGCGGCGCCGACGACGCACCGCCGACGGTCCGTTACGTTATCACTCACCTGTTCTCACGTTCGCGGCCATTTTTCACTCCGCCGCGCGGCACCGCAGCGACGTCCCCGTCGCCGCAGCGCGTTTCGAAAACAATCGCTTTCAAATTTGCGGCTGACAACGGCTCGCGCGACTCCCGTCCCTTTAATCGTATCTACGACGCGACGCCACGTGACTCGGGGAATTTAAATACCCGCGTATATCCGTATTTTTATAAAATTCTTATTTTTTTGTAATAAAATATAAACTAAAATTCAATTATTAATTCATATCCTGCGATGTGTTTTTCATGGTTGCATAATTTTTTCATGAATAAAAAAATTATGGATAATCTCTTGAGCATCCCATTTTCTTTTTATGTCCACGAGTCTGGAGTTAAATCGCGAATGGGGCTCATGAGTATCTTAAACCGCCCCTGATTTTCCTTTGCGTCAAAGGTCCGTGGCTTCTTTTACGAGTTGTGACGTCAGACCGAAGAAAAATTACGTAAATGATTCGCACAACTTACGCAACGTGATAAAAAAACTTGAAATTGCCACATCTCGCGTCTCGCAATTGTTGTCATCTTTAAATTAAAAAAAAAATCCGACTCAGTTAATTCGAGAAATTTTGGATCTTATACGTCAATAATTTTTCAATTCAATTTAATTTAATAATAATAATTTTTAATTTGATATAGTTTATCGCAATATTTTTTAGTTAAAGTTTTAGCAATCCCGTTTATGTCGAGTGCTGTTTGACCCAAATGACTCAATATTTTTCAGAGATGTGATCATTTTAAACATTTCGAGATATATATACGTCCTACTGGACGTAAGAGATTCAATCTCCGGCCGCTAAACAAGTCGCAAAATAGAGAAAGATACATATTCGTCGCTCTTCATCATAAACGCCACTTTATTTTACCTATGTACAGAAACGAAATTCCCTTAATCGCACCTAGACAATGATTGAATACAATAGGATGTAATCGCGTCGAACTTATGTACAAATTAAACGTCGATGAATGCGCGGCGGCGTTTTGTACCCTGACTGAGAACGATACGAGGAGCGCGCCGCACCGGGGTACCGTGTCCCGTTACGGTGCGCGAATATTATAAAATAAAAAGGAAAAGAGGTCTCTCTCTCTCTCTCTCTCTCTCTCTCTCTTTCTTTCTCTCGCGGAAGTTACAAAAGAGTTCGCGTAAATAGGTAGGTAGACAGGTATCTTTAAATACAAGAACACATGGTACTTTCGTCGAACGTGAAGGGCCGAGGTAATTAAGGAGTCGCAGTCACGATCGACAACTCCGTAATCTCTGGCCTTTCCTTTCCCAATCCCGATTCTGATCCTGTTTCCAAAACCAAAAGTTCTATTGGCCACGAGAAACGTTTCGAGGTCATCCGACGCGGATCCGATTCAAGCTTCACGCAAGACTGAACTTCGCATCCACAATCCAAGATGATTCTCATGTCTAGAGCAATGTTCCTCGAAAGCGATGTTCCGCGAAACAAACGGCGTTCAGCAAACACGTTTGTGTGTGTGTTGTAGGGTATTTAAATTAAATAAAAAATCTTCCGGAATATCTCTAAATTAATGAATTTCGATTCGCACTCTGCAATTATTTGGTGATATTAAGGAACTTGTTCTCCCCATTCCCTCGCAAGTGTTTCACAGAAAAAGCCGGAATTCATTTCGTCTATGTGAGATGGCGGTTTTAATCGGTTGCTTAATTTAAAACTTAGCGTTAGTGTTGACTCCGGAAAACATTTCAGGAGTGCTGTTTTGGGCACATCTACCGATGACTGCGGCATCGATGTCTCTTTATTTAACGTCTACATTGATGCATCTATACGATCAAACCCACCATTTAACATAAAGAGGAAAAGAAAACTTCATTACGATATTATGCTACTTGGCATTGATGTAAATGAAAATCTCAATGTCTACCTTGGAATTTTATTCTCGTAATTGACTTGCGACAATAACAATCTCTACTGAAAGTAGTCGAGGATCATTCGTAGGTCTATATGTCGATCGGAGAGTTTTACTCAAGAGAAAAATTCTCAAAATGGAACGCGTAGCCTCATACGCCCCAAACTGATATAAAAACGTCGATCGTTCGCTTCGTTCGCTTTTATAAATCGGAACCTAGTGAGCTGCATATATCGCGCAAGCGATGACTTTAGAGGTCTGAGTCAGAAGAGAGTAAATCTTGTCTTTGATTCACTAGAGAGTTACTCTACCTGAAAACATTGCCATCGATGAACACATTTATAGTTTCATGGATACTGCCGTCGTGCGAGTAATCCAGAAGCGTATTCTTTTATTGTTCTTAAGTTAGAAATTCACGTGTCAACGTATTCGCATTTTTCTCTAATAAAGTTAATTGTATAGGCCACACGTCCAAGCAGTCTTGAACTTTCTAGGCAATGTTTTTAGGTCGGATAATGAATTTTTTTTTCGCTTCGAAACAAGAAGTATTCCTTCCTTTCGCCTAATATATTTGATTGACTTCGTGATATAATGATGACAGGTAAACGGGAATGCAGGAAGAATGAGTCGGAGTTTAGATTAAAAACTCGCTTTGTTAAATTCGTTCGACCTGCTCTAGTAACATTTGGTCGTCATTAGGCAATTTAGTCTCGTGTTAAATCATCATTATTTTCCCTTTTGAGACTACGTGAGTTTTTAACTTTGAATCCGACTCAATCTCTGATCCCATTCATATATATATTCATCGCTTTATACTATATACTATATTATACAAAGCTCACCGGTTGTACTCGAACTTACATTTAGAGTCCCTTGCTCGCATTTAGATAACTGTTTACTCGTGTATACAGCGGATTCGCCGGTACAGCGTGAAAAATTATCCCGTGTGTAGATACGCAACGCGAAATATCGAGAAAGTCGAGGATGTACTCGGGTGTGCCTAACGCATAATACAAACATCAAATTCGATCGTTTACAATATAATTAATGTACATGGACTTCAGAGACAGATGACCGCAAGTAACCGCATAACGCTTATGAAACAACCTGTGTATATTTCGTATCACATACGTCGCTCAGAATCTGTCAGATTCTATCACAAGGGATTCGCGCTCGCGCGCGAATATATCTGTATTACGCAACAAGGCGAAATGTTTCTTGGACCGATAATGGCAATGTTTCTCGAATCTAGGATTCTATATAGCCGATAGAGACTTTTTTTTTAGAGACTAATCACTTGCGTCACGTTGCCTCCGAAATTGCCAGCGGAGAATGACCAAAATCGAGACACGTTATTTTACAGAGGATCCCCTCAATTACTTTCGCTGTTTCGGTGCTTCGACCCTGCAAGTTGCCTCTAGACTAGAAAGAGCTTATCTTTATATAATGAGACGTAATATCATCTTATTCAAGGTTTCAACTTTGACCGTTCAACTCGCAGGTTACGGCGTTAAACAGCGAGGAAAATAATCCAGGGCATTGTATTCAAGATAGAGACTTTGGTTACTCTCCCCTACGTAAAAGTTCCATCGAGAACGATTACTCTCGTCTCACGTTAGTACGCTCTATCTTCGAAGCTTATTCTAGGCCGTCCCTCGCCGGCGAAAAGAGAAGGACTTAGCATCCTTAGCCATAGTTAGCCGCGCGTCTCCACGAGGCAAGGATCGATTCGATTTTTCAATCCAAGCTAGAGACTGCGCGACTCGAGCTTACGTGAGCGATGTGTGTAAATTCAGCTGCCATTAACACATTGACTGCCAGGATATATATTTCTCAATTTGCAAATCTTTTTGAAGGTAGAATTTTTTGCTGAATATTGCTCTTTTGATGACAGTTCCATTCAACCTTTCGCGCATTCTGATATATAAAACGACACTTTCGCTTTTCGCCGAGTTTATCCGCTACTCTCTACGGGCACAGCCAATGTGTTAAGAGAAAATCGTTTTGCCCCCCCCCCCTTCTTCTTTTGATTGTGCCAACTCCCCCCTCTCGGCCGGAAGACTCGATCCGGCTGTCGGCGCGAGAGAAGCACTAGGATGATGAGAGAGAGTGATGCCGTCACGCGCGGAATAATGATCCTTCCCCCGAAAGAGAGAGAGTCAGTCTTGTTGAGGATTAATAGATAGCTCTGGTACGACTTGGTCCTGGCACGAGGACCTACTGCCGGACGTAGGCGTGTATAACCGCAGCGGCTTCGACAGCCACGGGTGCAGCGGCACGTCCTCGGCGTACGGCCGCTCGGACGGCTCCTTTCGCAGCAGCGAGCGGATCAGGCACTTGGCGCGCGGGCTCAGGCCCTCCGGCACGGCGAACAGGCCGCGCGAGATCTTGGCGAAGAGGGACGCGTGCTCGGCGTCGTTGAACGGATAACGGCCCACCAGCATCGTGTACAGCAACACGCCCAGCGACCAGATGTCCGCCGCCTTGCCGGAATAGGCGCGTCCGGAGCGCAGCACTTCCGGCGCGACATACGCCGGGCAGCCGCGCCGGTCGGTCAGCTTGTCGTCGTCGTTCTCCACGATCACCGCATCCTCGAGGCTCTCCAGGCGAAGCCGCGTTCTGGAAAGAAGAAATGTCCGATTGGAGAAAAAAATTCGAGATTGCGATAACGTGATGATTACAAGCGATTTGCCATTGTCTCGAAGATAATCGAGTCGTGTATTCCTATCCGTTTTACCCGCACCCGCCTCTCTCTCTCTCTCTTTCTCTTTATCCGTTTAATTTTAATTTATTTCGCTTTTAAGATGTGAAAAGAATCATTCAATAGCCATGTGGGCGTACACCTGGACGAACGGCCCACCTAGATATCGAGAAGATCAAAGATCCGTGTCTTTCTCTCAAATGAGCCACGAGATAGGGCATTAAACGTTGCAAAAGATTTACGGTCTTTTTTCCTTTCGGCGCGTCGTGTGAAATTCGCTCTCTGCGTGTCTCGGGCACGCGTTACGCCAAGTCCTGCATTTATTATCGACCGGTTACGATCTACTCGCTCCCCGCGCGGTCTAGAAGCCGAGAGGATCGTGCAATCTTTTAATGCGCGCGGTCGGAGAGAGAGAGATCCCCGGTTTCGCCTCGCGCGCGCGCGCGTGTACTTTAAGTGCGCGCCCGAAGGCAAGGTATTTCAATTTAGCAAGAGGACACCGCGATTGAGCCATCGTTCTCTGCAGTCGTCGGCTCAGCGCGGAATAAGGCGCGACGAGAGAAGAAGAAAGGGCGAGAGATGGATGGAGAGTGAGAGAAAGAGAGGCCCGCTGCGCTGGCCGCTGCGTTGATCAACCTGCAACGCGGAAGTCGCGCGTGTACGTAATATTCTTGGCTCTTGGGTAACTTCTGAGAGCTCTCCTTCGACACGAGCACTCGTATTCTCGCCCACGATGCCTTCGGCCGAGAAGGGGGCAGCGCGCTCGGGAAAGCGCCGCGTATCCCAGATCGTATATACGCCTCCTACAGAAGTACACATTCCTGTACTTATCGTTTCTTCGAGTCACTTACAGCGGAGATATTTTAGCCCTGACGAATGTACTTAAGAATTACTGGCTGTCCCATTTATTACAAAAATTCATGTTGCGCTCAGTGAAGTAATGTAGTTGAAAGAGCGAGTAATCGAGAGAGACAAATCCCATATATACGCTAAATTGAAATTGCACTTCCTGAGAAATTGATTTTGCCTTCGTAAAAGGTATGCATACTAATTCCGTATTAATTTATCACTAATACAATAGTGTTATCTCGTAATTAGAAATTTCTCATCATAAACACGTAAATGAAGAAATTTCTAACGAGAGAAACGTCTACTGATTAAAATAATGAGGTTCATCGCCAAGTTAAACAATACAATCCATTATATTCTCAAGCGTGTCAAAGAAATGATTCAGCCGTCAGCGCATCGAGACGCGTCGTCAGCGCGCATTTCGGAAGAGCCACGAGAGACGGAAGCGCGCCTTCGGTGAACGCACGCGTCACGCGAGAGAGTCGTTACACGATCTTGACAATCCGAACGAGTGTCAATGGCCTCTTCTCTCTCTCTCTCTCGCGAGCAAATGAATCGAACGAACGCGATGGCACGCTAGGCCATCCGTGATGAACTAAACACGGCCGCCGCGGAGAGAGATAGATAGCGAGAAAGAAAGAGACAGAGAGGAGGGCATCGCACAGCTTTCTTCGCAAACTTTCACCCGTTCGCCGGTCGCGCAGCACGATATCGCTCCGGGTTCAAGAACCCCTCGGCGCGGCGGATACTAGACGCTATGTGATTTCTTAGACAGCTCATGAAATTTTAACAAATGTCAAAAGACCAAAACGTTGGTGCTTTCAAAGCACCGATCTCCCCGGATGAAATTATCTAAACGCGAGGAACTTTCGTTTCTTTGTTGATATTATAATTGCAAAGCTCAATTCTTGGAAGAAGAGAGCCGCTGATATCACGCGAATCATTAATCAACGTCATTAATCAGTTGACTACGCTCGCAGACGCGGCAAATTGATGTTTCCAACGGCGAGAGGTGGATCGCCTCGAGATTATTTTCGTCCCACGATTAAATTAATCTTCGTGTCGTACAAGGAAAATCCGGATCTAATAAACGGCTATGTAAATGCAAATGCCCATCCCGGGCGTAGAGAAATTGCTTTTTGAGCGGTTATTTATTCTGAAGCAGCCATCTCCTACACTTACGTTATCAATATCGAGTTATTTAGAATTTAAAGTATAGTTCGTAGCTGCAAAGTGAGCATTTAACGTTTCCTGCGAATACTTGAGTAGATTACACGGATGTGCGCGTGCGAAATTCCCGAATACAGGTCTCGGGTCAATGTCCTGGATTTACAGTTTCAAGAATAGAGAGAGAGAGTGTGTGTGTCTCGAGAGCCCCAGAATCAAACGAGACACGACGATTTTACTCCGCGGGGATCGTTAACCCTGCGAATGACGATCCCACCGATTGAATTCGGTGCCGAACTGGACCAGCTCGGTGCCGTTGCGAAATGTGATGCGTGGCGGAGAGAAATCCGGCCACGAGATCGCGTTGAGATGCTTTTCACCGCGAGCCAAACGTCGTCGACGACGACGACGACGACCAACGATGACGATAATAACGACGGCGCACGTTTTTGCCGAGACACACGTGACGCATTTAGCAATTACAATACTTAGGTCGAACTCTCCATACGCGACGGCGCATCCGGGAAAAGACTGATTTGATCGCCTTAATCCGCCCATTGTCGACCGATGAGGTAAAGAGAAACCCACGCGGGAGACCCGCGAGCGAGACGGAGATCTCGGCGAACTTTCAGAAAGGGAGAAGAACGCGTTCGAAATCAATTATTGCGAGTAATTTTCTCTCAAAGTCGCAGGATTTGAGGGAAGATTGGCGGATCAATTTACCACGTTGGTTATCAAACTAGAGTTCAACGATTCAAGTTCTCGGATCCTCTTATTTCATAATTATGATTACCAAACTGTTCGTTAGACCCCGAATCCCGCACGTTATTGCAATCCTAAGAGGATTGCGCTTGATTATTCGAGGAAGGTGCGAAACTCCTCCCTCTCGGAGAAAGGGAGGAGAAGATGCCACGCGGCCGTCTCGGATGTCGGCCGCCTCGCGTCGCGGTGGAACCGAACCGAACCGAGCCGAGCCACGCGTTTCCTAATTATACCGACGTTTCAAAACCCCGCCGCAGCAGCAGCCGATGAACCAATATGCTTTTCTGGCTTGCAACATTCCCCGGACTCTCCTTATTCTTACGTATACGCGCCGCGCGCGGGAGCAGCAGAGCTCGCCGCGCGGTAGGAATGCGGATTGGCCAACAACGGACCGACATACGAGTCGATCTCCCGATCGCCGGCGTACACCGTGTGCACGACACACACGCCCGGCTCGGCACGGCCTGACTCCGATCGGCTGTGCTGTGTTTTGCTCGTATGCGCCCGTACGCTCGCCTGTCCGCGCCTGAGTTCCGCGGCGACACGTGGGTGCGTCGTATGTCGTATCGCGAACAGATAACGCCGCGCGAACGAGCTTCGCAAACACACCCTAAATCACTCGACGCGATCTAATGAAATCCCACAGGGATATATAACGAGAACGGTCACGTTGTTCGTAACTCGTCAAGATTTGCAACTGTTTTAAGATTTGCAACGCACCTGTTTGGAGTCAAACTTTACTTTACGCGAATTTAAATTTGGTTTTGCACTATTTCGCAAACGGGATCGCTCCGTCTCTCGCTTCTGTTCAGTTTCTGAGAAAATATTTTGGCTTCTACGATTATAAATAAGACATGGTGTTTGCATAATGAGATTTGAGTTGTAGTATATTTAACTTGAGTGATTGATATCGCTCTAACGAGAGCGATTAATATCAATCAACCAATATTATACTTTCCCTATTCGATACAGAATCACGTGTGTTCTTGAATGAGTTTATTTTAACTGAGTTTTCAGACGATGACGGATGTAGCAAGATGCAATGTAAAAAACCGCGTCTTGAAAGTATACGATACACCTACGTATATACTTTAGAGAAACGCGCTCTCCCCCTTGTTCGAGCGAGTGCACGACGCCACGCGATCCGCGACGAATTGGTTCATATTCATTTCATTTCATTTCCATATTCGCTCGTATTTCTTTCCAGCACCGAGAACGGAGAGGTCACTCGCACGAGAAAAAACACACTCGCGGCAATCGATTTCCCCTTCACTCGGAAAAGCGAACGCGAACCCTGCGCTATCGCGATACCCTTCGCTTCGATCCGGATGTGTGTCGCTTATCTTATCACCTTTCAATTAATCGTCGCGGGAAAGATGCTCCGACTTTGATTGATTCTTTCCTCGACTATCATCGACGACAATTTACGCTGATTATTTATCTATATATCGTATAGTATTGCAAAAATATAAGTGACCGGAAATATAATACGAACTGATAAGAACTGAAAGAAAGCTCATATCCTTCATAACGTTTTCTTTTTTTTAAATGAAGCAAAATAGTTGAATTTAGATCTAGTCTATGACAGAGACGTAAATCATCGTTTCTACAAAGGTTTGATAAATCGAAAACTCGATTTCGAAAGCGAATTGGACGAAACTCAAACGCTGGTTAATTCAAAATAGTGTAATGATCTCCAATAAGAGTTTTAGTAATTTTTTATTCGTGATCTAAGTCTCCTCTTTTCATGTGTTAAATAAAAGTTAATAATTCTATAGGCAGGTATTGCTTTACTAGTTGGTTAAGTTAATTTGGAGTTTGGTCGAAGTCACTTTGAAGAATCTAAATACTAAACTGGAAGGTATATTCTCACCTCGCCTCGTCGGCGAAAACAAACTTCCGGAGCTTGAGGTCTCTCAGCACGACCCCGTACTCGTGACACGTCGCCACGGCCCTGGCCGCTTGCCGGAAGAGCCGCCTCGCCTCGGGCTCGCGTAGTCTCCTGCGTGCCCTTACGTAGGCGTGCAGGTCACCGTGATGGCCCTCCAAGAGGAGATAGCGCCGGCCTCCAGGTGCCTCCACCACGCCAGCCACGCCGCTCGCCGCGCCGGTGCCCTCCAGACGAAGGTGGGCTTGCAGCAACGCCTCGCAACCTTTGTCGCCCACGGTCAGCGCCTGCAATCCGGAAATGCAAACGGAGTCAGCAACAAAGGCGATTCAAGTGTCGTCGTTAAAAAACGCCGGTTGAAAAATACGCCGGAAATGAACTCCAAAGATATTCCTAGATAGATAAAACGTTTCGTTCTCCTAAATGGAATTAATTATCACAATCATCTAATTGATACGATCTTCAGTATTTATCCTGCGTTTAATATTCCTGATAAGCCTCTATTTTTGGAATGGGTATTCAATATTTTTCTGAAGCGCAAAACGACGGATGCTTCTGTCTTTTAACAAGCGTTCTTGATGGAAACTCGATACCGGCTGTATACTGTATTCGATTTCGGTTCGGGTGGAAATGAATTTTATCACTCAACGAGCTTCAATTATTCCAAGCGGATATCCTTGAGAGGACGATGCTCACTTCGCATACTTAAGTGACGATTATTTAAGATACGTGGGTTCTTTACCTAGTCATACGACGTCGATCAATTTCGAGGTTAAAAATTAAACAATTTCTAGGTTAAAATTGCACATCCGCCCCAATTCTCCTAATTATTTTAATTAACGGCCAGATTCATATACCAGATATCGATATCAAGGCAACTTGATGCGGTGGCTATATGAGTCTGGCATAACACTGATTATAATTAATCCTCGATAATATAATGGCAAATAGAAAACTGATAGAAAATGTAAAGGTCTAACCGACATGAATTATTTGTAATTATAAATAATGCTTTTTATCGACCTGTGTCAGAGCAAAAAAACTTTCTGAAAACTACATACAACGGACGAAATCGGACGAAATCGTCGATCACCTTTGAAACTCTGCTCGTCCAGCTGTTCATCTCTCTGGCTCGTGTCGAAACCTGACACCGTTTCGACATTCGAGTCTCATTAGTTTAATAAGAGCACCGTGCATTCTTTACGAAATCGCCCCGATCGGCCATCGAACGCCGCTTTTGTAATGCTCCCAACTCAGAAAATGCGCCGAAAAACTTGTTCGCGTTTTTTTTGGGGGGGAGGGGGGAAATCGAGAGAATAAACGTATACAGGAAAAATCAGCTCTTTTCGGGTGAACTCAACAAAGTGTTATCTTATCTTATTTTATAATTTCCAGCAACTTATCAAGTACGATATAAATAATTTATAATGTGTATTTTTGTATGTACGCTGACAAATATAAACTTTAAAACCAAAACGTACGTATAATTGTATCTGTTATTGTATTTAATTAAGGTTATTGTATATTATATTTCTCGCTTTATCATCGGCGTTGGCCCTTATTTGCCTTTAATTTTATTTAATTTACTTAATATATCAAATGAAAATTACCTCTTCCCTCTTATTTGCTTCACAGGGAAACTTTTTCGACGCAAATAAAAATGACGATGAACGCGTTCTATTTATGGACGCGTTCTTATCTCCAACTATATCGAAGAGCTCATGGCTTTGGGGGTCTAGTGCTCGCGACCCTCGCCCCCATTCTCCGAAATAATTGTGACCCCTATTTTTTTTTCTTCTGAAATCACAATCGCAAAACGCGGACACGCTTGCGAAAGCGTGGCAACGCTCTCGTGCGTAATCGTCAATTAAATTAAACGGCCGCGGCTTTAGAAGCGATTATGAATAACGGACAGCGTGTGGCGATACGCGACGGATGTGCGAGGCGAGAGAGGCGGGCCGCGGGGTGACACAGCCTTGTGTTTGTTCGCAACGCCGATGATGTAAGCGGCTCATTGTATAACGCACGGCGATTGTAAAATGTTAATGGAAAACGCGACGGGGAGGAGCGGGTCCACGTGCCGGTCCGCGTGTGCGCGCGTTACGTGACAGCTCTTTTCGAGCGACTTGCCGAAGGAGAGGAAAAAAAAGGAGAATGAAAAGGAGAAATGCTGGAGAAACGTTTGAAATCCTTCCGATCGCGAAATTCCGCGATACGGCGCAAGTCGACACGAATAAACATAAACGCCCCCCCCCCACCCCCCGAAGAACAGGAAACGGCTTACACGCGCGCGTGTTACGTTTGCGTACCTACTTTGCGCGTTGGCCTATCTATCTAACGAGGTCCGTCCGCCTCCTCCCTGTTATCGACGCAAAACATTGAAATCCAGATACGAAGCCACGGTTTCGCGTTACTTCCGGAAGTCATAGCGCGGATAATCCAATTTGATTATCGGAGCAACCGATGGGTTTTCTTTATTCCTTGACATCGCCCTTGACTCACAAAAGCCGGTTTCGCGTCGCGAACGAGCGAGTATCTTATCGAACGGGTATCTCGACGGAAATCGTTTTTTTTTTCCTCTCCCATCAATTAGGGAAAGAGGTCGTCTAGATAAGGATTAATTGAGTCTTCCTCGAGGAAGTTGTAAGCGTTTCCCAGACGAGCGGGGAGGGCCGCCCCGGCTCGGTTGCGTCGTCGTCGATCTCGCAACGAGCTTCACGGTGGAAGCTTCGATCGATCCGAACATTAGCGGACCGTTACGTCCGTGTGCCCTATTATATAACGCCACGGCAGTTGGATGGAAACTCAGCAGCTGCAGTGCGCCGCGGATGCATCCACGTGCGATGGCGCGCCGTCGCCTTTATATGCCGCGCCAGTGCTGCATTATACGGCAAAAAGCTAATTGCCATCGGAATATTGCGAAACCTCGTTATTTATCGCGTTAGCCATTTTTGCCATTATTATATAAGAATGCCGCGTGGAATATCAATTTTTTTTCATCTATATAATACCTTTAATACCTTTTTAATTCCTCCGACGCGTTAACAAAATATCTGAGGCAAGCAATCTCCGATATAATGTAAAAAATAAATCTTAAAGTTATACTGCTAGTTCTCTCAATAGTATACCATTGCTAATATTGCTAAGTATTGGCTAATATGGGGAAGAAGTTATTGTACAATATTTAAACATTAGGGTATAAGTGGGTATAAAGTTGTCCCTCCTTATTTTATACTCTTCACCAATTCACGCTACGTGTAAGCTGTTGATATTGCAAACTTTTAATCAATGGTTCGTACTCGTCGTTAAGATTTATAAAAAGCTAGAGCGAGTGCCGCAATCTTCAAGCTATCCATCTTCGAGCTGAGTCGACAAAAATGATAAACCGACTCGCAAGGATCTCGATACTGACCTTGGCGACAAGTTGCTGACCGTTGTGCACGTCGAGGCACCGATAAAGGGCGCTACCCTCGGCCGGACCAAGAAGCAGGAATCGATCCCCCAGTATGGTCGGTCGGGTCGGTCCCCCGCGAAGGTCGGCTGGCATCGACTCGCAGCTCGAGAAGACGCAGCTCGGCGGCACCACCGCGCTGCTCTCGTCGCCGGCCGGCTGCTGCTGTTGCTGCGGCGACGGCTGCTGATGGATGACGTCCTGACTACTGTTAGGACCGACCGGGTACTTGCCATTGTTGCTGCGGGTCGGTACTTGCAGAGGCTGCCTGGCCACTCTCATGTTGCGCGCCACACACAGACACGCACGCACGCACACGCACGCACGCACGCACACGTACACACTCGGTGTGTGTGTGTGTGTGTGTATCACTCGACGCAGCCGTTAATCCCTCCCGCCGGCGCAGCGTTCCGTATCGTGTTCCTGGTCCACGCGATCGTGGGATTACAACAGTTGAGATGCGTTGAACACACACTCGGACTTACAATTAGCACTGGATATTACGAATCGAGTGTCCGACATTTGTACGTACAAAGAGCACGCTGACGGCGGGTTTCGCGAGACGGTTTCGGCTCCTCTAATCTCTAACGCGTTAACTATTAGAAATATCACTTGTGCTTTTGGTGACCCCGCGCAGTGTCGTTTCGCAGTGTTGCGCTGGGTCCTTGGACGGAGAGAGATCTTCGTAAGTTATCAGTCGGTCGCTCTCGAGAGCTGATCCTGTAACACGAAAAAGAGATTATTGTAGCGAGGGCCAGTTATCTTAGAATAAAATAGAATTATAGAGGAAGCGTAATTCGTGTGTTACGCTTTCGAATAAAAAAATACGAGGCTATACACAAGTCTATTTCGATATATTTGCCACCATTATCTCTTTTATTTAAATCCAAAGCACAAAACCTCATAATTATCATTGCGCAACAGTCCGCAATATAATGTACAACTAATGTAATATTTTGCAATTGGATCGAACGTGATTTTTTCGTATTGAAGAACCGAAACTGAGGACAAAACGTTTAACGCGGACGCGAATATCCGGATCACGGTAAACCGGCGAGCGCCACTTTCACGTTCTCCTCTCAGAGGGAACGCTACATCCCTCCAGTTAAAAAAGAAAAGACATCTCCGGTAATTCGCGCAGGTGGCCCTGGCCAAAATAGAAGGAGAGGCATGGCGCACCTACACCACAATTACGCCTACGCGTCGTCACACACGCACATACCCACCCGCACGATCTGACGTGACAACTGACAACGACGACACACGACGCACAATAGTTCTGTTTACGGGGAGATCGTAATATGATTCACGGACAATTTCAAAATACGACACGTTTCGACATTCCCGCGCCTCATGCGCAATTCTCACACGGTGTAGAGAGGGAGAGAGCCTGTGTAAGGTCAGGGGTATTCGCGCCGGGGTACAGGGACGGCGGCGAGTCTCGCGGCTAGCCCCAAGCTAATTTCCGGTCGTGCGTCCGCGTCATGAACGTCGATCGTTTCGTTTTATCGCGTCACGTAAGCGTGAATATCCTTTTTTTTCTTCTTTTTAATAGAACGTAGGGACGGATATCGATGACGCGTCGATCGTCCCCCCACGAATTTAGAGAGCGAATGCAAATTTATCTGAAAGTCGCGAGAGAAAGCGTCATGCTATGCGCTCACTTTCCACGTATACGCAAAAATTACGGCTGAAGCGATCAAGAAAGTGAAACTCAAATTATCTTCTAATGTGATAAATCGTGGAATCGTAAGAGTCTGTGATTCTTTTGATACCCCGGGTGACATTGACGGCTCTCGGTCTCGGAGGTATCGGACGCGTCTTCGCTCAGCCGGCACTGGACCGGACGAACGAAGGTAACCGGCGACGAGGGAAATTACGTGACGATTTTATGAATGATCGGATGGCAAAAGGAGAGGCGGCACACACACACACACACACACGTGACCGGCGTGACGCGCCCGGCGGCGACGATAATCGCGTAGACGCGAAACGGCGCGTTCACGCTCGCGAAAGGAGGATGTACTACCCCTCCCCAATCCTCGCCCTCCCCCGAGGGGACCGGGGTACACGGTCGAATTTATTCGTGACTGCCTGAAATAGTAGCGGGCTGCGATGATCCACACTCGCGGCGCGATGACTCACGCGCGTAATTTTATCGCTAAATGCTCTCCCTCGCGCCCCCCTTCACCCCCGCCACCATCCCCCGCCGATAAGTGTCGATGACACGTCATTGATCCACGATGTTTACAAAACAATACACTCCCGCCCCGACGCATCGTCGAAATCCGTGGTGATGGTCGCGCGAGAGCGAGCGCATATACTTGTTCGCGGATCACACGTGACTTGTCCGCCGAGGGGGTACAGTGTTACCCCCCCCCTTCACCGTTCAAGTTTCGTCGGTCGGATCAAACGCCTAAAGGCCATTGCACGTAACAAAGTTTTAGTCATAATTGTAAGGCCGTAAAAGGAAATAGACCAATCACAGTCGATTATTCTCCTTGAGCTCGAAGAATAATCGAGTGTAATTGGTCTATTTTCTTACGGCCTTACGATTATGACTAAAACTTTGTTACGTGCGATAGCTTTTAGTTTGCATTCCGATATCGGAATCCCGTTTCACACGGCAACTACGGCAAGTATAAACATTATCCATTTTTACCAATGTAGATTAACTTTAATCTCGGTTTAACTTGCTTTCTATCTTTTTCTAACTCTTAGAACTAGGAAAAGATGACAGGTAAGTTAAACGGAGATTAAAATTAACCTGCATTGATAGAAATGGACATAAGTCAGACTTTATATTCAAACTTCGAAGGCATTCTCCCCTTGTTCGTTCGTCGAGACACTCGGGATTGTCGAGTTATATCTGCAAACGATTGAAAAAAAACGAAGGTTGCGTGAGCGAGGGTATAAATATTTACCCGGCGCTCGCCATGAAGAAAATCGCGAGTTTCCAGGAGCAGATTCGATTATGACCGCAGGAAAGTCCGGTCGTCAGAGCGACATTTGCTTCCAATCGCTGCACGGCTGGGTCGACGTGGCCCCTCGATTAGTGCCCCTCTTCGAATTATACATTCCTATCCGCATAACCGTTCGGAATCGCCGATTCAAGATATGCAAATATCGCGCGGTTGTCCTTGAGGAAGCGCCTCGAAGCGTGCACAACCGGCGTGTCGCGGGCGATTACTTTTCATGCGATTTTGTCGCGCAGCGGAATCGTCTTTCGGTTCAACAAAAAAAAAGCCGAATTCGGCGCGTCAAATTACAGGTTCCCCAATCTCGTTAGCCGCATCAACGACGTCAGAAATGACGAAATCGCACTCCATTTCATGATAGATTTCGAAATATCTGTCCACTCTCTTATCGATTCTTCAATTAATATAAATAACTGTAAACTTTGCCCGAGTGTGATTAGATTTTTATTTTCTGGAAATACGTAAGAGATACGTATTTCCGCTTGATTGCATTAGTTAATTTAAAGAAGAAACTAAGATTACTAAGCGCTCATTGTTCTTGTTCACTTGTGAAGAATTAGAGCGAATTAGTGGCAGCAATTAACGTCTCGACAATAACGAGCGACAAGGTCGAACGCGAAGAACAGCGTTTCTGGAGCAGATTATCAGTAAGATTTTTCCACAAAATATTACACCGATCTCGATTGTGCAAGATAAAGATCGATGGAAGATATCGAGATGCAAGAAGCGAAGTAAATTTCGAGCGTAAATTTAGCGAATCCACCACGTGAAGCGTAATTCAAAATTGGGGCATTCATCGAGCGACAATTACATTACAGCATTTCTCGCGTGGAGAAAAATCCGTGTTTTTACGGTTTGAGAGAGAGACGGATGTCCGGCATTACAATACCCAAGATTCACACGCTATTCTCAGCCGATATCGGTTGCCGCAAAAAAATTTTTTTTTTTTTTTTTTTTAATTTAACGATCAACCTTGGCGATCGGGCGAGAATAGCTGTCGCAGACAATTTCGCTGGAGATATTGCTCAATGCCTGTTTACGTGCCGCGTTTCATATCGTATCGTTTGAAAATCATATATCACTCGCGCGGCAGATGCTGACTGGCGATACTCTTCGCGGCCTCCTCCATTACGATATCTACGCACTTGCGCAAAAGTCGACAACGCCGACGCAACGACGGCTCTCCTCGCTCCAAAGATCAGGGCTGTTCGTGCAGCAACTCGCGATCTCCTTGCCTCCTCCTCCTCTCTTCCTTCTCTCCCTCCCTCCCCGTCCCCCGCCGCCCCATCTCTTGTCGTCGTCCTCTTCGTTGCGAGCGATACGAAACGAGATGACGAGGTAACGTCGGTTTTATCATCCCGCCGAGGACTCTCGCTCGAGGCGGAAAGCGGCCGCTATCTTCGATCACGTGGATGCCGCGATATTTCGCGAGGTCAGCGCCGTATCGACAGGTGAACGTGCCCGGACTACGATTAAAGGGGCACTCTTCTCCCCCCCTCTCCCCTCCTTTCGAGATATCGCGCGATGACCCAACGGCAGCGACGTCTGGCAACCCCGACCTGGGCCGCGATGTTTCCCTGAATCCGACTATCGGCCGAGTATTTTAAAGAAGCTAGACGATAATCTTTTGTATCGCGCCCCTTTTAGTGGAGGCGAAATGACGGAGGGGCTGTTAATTATGTAACAATGGTATCTACTAAATTGGGGTTTCAGTTTCAAACCCGAGATAGGCGCCGGGATGGACGAAAGAATGCATTTGAAATCCACGCGCGCCAGATCTGGAATCGGCAGGTGGCGATCTTGCATAGCTATCAAACACTGTTAAATTCGTAGTGTTAAATTATACTCAATTTGAGTCATTTTTAATTATTCATAGATCGCCACTGCTCCTACTCCAATATGTCGTTAATTTAGCTAAATCAATGAAGTTAAAATAAAATACTGTTTTGTGTTAAAATAATAAATTTCGACATACACATGGTAGTTATAAGTAACAAACTGTTATTTAAGGTAATGGTTTAAATTTTATACTTTAATATTTAACAGTGAGGGAGAGTGAAAGCTATAAAAAATCTCGAGACGGTCGGTAACAAACGATAAAGACTGATACACACGGTGAAAATTACATCATCCACCTCGAAGGAAATGATGTAATCCTTATTGTGTATTAAGATACAAATTCGAATTCGTTATGCATGAATAGAAGTAACGGCGCTGACCTTTCTACGGCTTTTTTTCTTCTCACCGTACGTACGTGTCTTTCGTATATGAAATAAGTACGGCGTGGTATTTCTTATTCCGCCCTGTTACATCGGAAGCCCTATAAGGATACTCCCTTATCCTTGCAAGAGAGAGAGAGAGAACGACAACCACAGGAAAAATATAATTTTTTCATATGTGATATATTTTCCGCAGTAAATTCTTTACAGTTCGTTTCTAAGAAATGCTTATTTAGCATCATGATTATTAACCCTCAAAAGACTCCGTGCTAATTTGGCACCTTAAAAGTACTCCGTCGGGTCCTTTTTGCCTTTCGACTTATAAATAATATTAAATATCATTCAAAAAATTCCGCAAAATTCATGGATATTCTTTGAACTTTTCTCTTTTCAGCTGTGATGTTGGTTTCTAAAAATTCTTTTTCTTTAATAATTTTTTTTTAGTTATTAGCATAAAGAAATTGAAAAAAAGTGATTTTTTTTAAATTCATAATAAATATAAAAAATGAGTTTCAGGCTCAAAAAAATATAAAAAGAGATATTCAGGATCGTATTTTTCGGGTGGACGAAAACGACCCGACGGAGTCCTTTGAGGGTTAAATTGATTATCAATTTAATTACGCGTCTACTATCTCGGCTTTAGCTTGAGATATTGTGCTTCAAGACAGACATTACTCGGATTTGCTGAAAAAAAAAAATGTATCCGCAAAAATATTATTAGACGCAAAAAGCCAGTCCAACCGGTAGAAGACATATTTTTATTATTTGTATCATAATTTCTTCATACGAAACAAGAGGCCTGTTCGTTTTCGCTGCACTTCTGAACTAGTGCAATAAGTTAGAATGAAACAAATATATTTTCTTTCATTTCAACTTACTGCACTGGTTCAGAAGTGCAGCGAAAACGAATAACAGGCCCAAGAGGTGAACTGTTGTCTTGCGGCAGAATTTAAAGGGAAAAAAAAGAAAAGAATATTCGATAAAACTGTGTCGCGAGAGAATCGAAGCCAGCTGAGTCGGGAGACGGATCTCGTGAGACGATTTAGCCCGGCAGGTGCGCGAACTCCTCGGGGCATCGTCGAGGTCTTCCCCACCCCTCCGTCCCTTCCCCCGCGCGCGTTCTCCCGAATGAAACGCGCGTATCTGACGAAATCGCGAGCTCGGAATTAGTAAAGTGTTGCGTTCGCCGCCGCCGTCGCCATCGCCATCGCCATCGCCGTCGCCGCCGCGTGTCGAAACGATATACGCGCGATATACCAGCCGACCCACACAACGGCCGTGCACGCGCGCCTCACGTACACATATGTAGCGTACGCGCTACAGAGATATCCTTCGGTAAGGTCAAAATGGCGGAGAATTGCACGATTGTCGCGCGCGAGCGCGCGGCGAGGGCGCGATATTGCGGGCACCGTTTGCATTAATAGCGCGCAACCGTACGTGACGCAAGCTCGCGAAATATGTAAATTGCCCAACAGCTTCGCCGCGCGCTCCCGGTTTACATTGTAAAAGCGACCGCGCGTCGATTTCGGACCGATCTCCCTCTCCCCCCTCCCGCTCTTTCCCACCCTTCCGCCCCATGGCGCAGCATCCTCCCGCAGTCCGTCTCGCGAATCGTAGGATTCCTAGGGTCGGAGAGAAGCCGCTGTATCTCGGAGCGGAGCTGCTCGACTTCCGGTTAGGTGTCAAAGATTGAGAAAGATGGATCTTTCGCGTCGGCTGCCGCGCTCTGTTCCCTTTGTCCGGAACAAACAAGATTGTTTGCGTATCCGCCGGTGGCTTACGCGAAATGTAAACGCTCGCTGTGATTTCTCTCTCTCTCTCTCTCTCGCCGGTTTTAGTGCCCGCGTCAGATCGTTCATTCAACGTAAATACGCTCATTCAGTGCGCGAGACCGAGCGCGCGGCTGGCCTCGGTGGAAATAAACGAGGAGGAAAAAGCCGGGTGCGATAAATGCGAAAGTCTATTAAAAATATTTTCAGACGCGCCTTCGGAACCTTCGGAAAACCTTCGGCTCCGCCGTTTGACTGTAAAAAACGAGAAATGTGGTGGAAGAGTTTCGAGAGACAGCTCGTTTCGCAATTAGCAGCGGTTTCAAATAAACGTTACTTAAGAATACGTTCGAATTCCTCGATACGAATTTCTGCAATGTTTCTCTAACGACGTCACCGCTCGACTTCCGGCCTTATCAGGAAGCGCGTACGATCCAGATTCGTGGAACTATTATGAAATTCAACGAGAGCGTGAGAGCCGGCTCGTGACCGACGATCTGTCTATAGCTATACATTCCGGGGCGCCAAAATTCGCAACATATAATTATCCCAATTTTAATTAATAACGCGCCCTTTCTTCGTGACATCGGTGACAACGAGTTGTTTAACGATAAACAATACTAGCCTCGCGCAGTTACTCCGTTTTAATTACTCCGACTAACGATTACTTTCTCGAGCGCTGAAAGGTTCGTTCCGTCATTTGATATAAATTGGCTCTCGGACGCGCGAAAGTAGCGCGACGACGAGCGAATAGCGCGCGTCGGAGAGTGCAGTCGTCCGTAGTGCGGTAGTCCGCGGCGCCGCGCCTCGGCGACGAGAACTCGGCGCGGGTCAGATCGGTCGGCCCCACGGCGCGCGGCGACGCGGTCGCGATAGTAGCGTCGACGGGAAGAGACAAGAGGCACTGCACTTTGCACTGGAGCCGCGCGACACGCGCACACGACGGCGTACACAAGCGTACACTCAGTGGAGGGGGGGTGAGAGGGGGTGCCACGCGCTACTTCCACCTTCCACCCCGCGAAAGGCATCCACGGTCGATAGCGCGTTTCCTGCGAGTCAGGGGTAGGTCACACACGCGCTCGGCGCGGCGACGACCGATCTTCCCCCGCCTCGCCGGGAGTTTCGGTTATTTTTTTTTCTCTTTCCCCGTCAAAATAGAATTTTACCTTCGTGGGTTTCTTTTCCTTCTGTATAGCTGTCGCCGTGCGTCGTTCCTGAATCGGTGGGGTAGGGACGATTGGACGTCCGCAGGCGGCACCGCGATCGAGGGCGATTGCTGCGATCGGCCTCGAAGTCTTCTTCTTCTTCTTCTTCTTCTTCCTTTTCTTCTTGGCTCACTTCTCGTCGGTTACTTTCGTCGGTTCGCTGCTTTCGTTTCCGAAACGCGGCCGGTGAGACGTCTCGACGACGAGCTCTCGGGGACGTAAGAGCGAGAGAGAGAGACAAAGAGAGACAAAGAGAGAGCGTGCGCGAGAGGAGAGAGAGAGAGAGACTCGTGGTATCCGCGCAACGGACGGTCCAACGTTTGGGCCGGCCCACCGCTCAGAAACGACGGCGGCAGCAGGACGAGCGAGCACAGACCAACGTTGCCATTGTGCAGCTGACAACTGCGGGCTGCCGAACGAGCGAACGCGAACGTAACCGTGTCCGGGCGCACGACGCTTCGGCGATCTTCGGCCGCGGCGGCGATTGGCGGCGGGCGCCGAAGGGACGCGAACGCGCGCGTTCGGCCAACATCGGTCGTCCCGCCAGTTCCGGCGAGACCGCGCGCGGAACCCGTTCTTTTCCATAACGGTATGATTTAACGATTTAACCTCACCCGGTATAATCCGGAGCGATACCGCGTGAGATATCGTGGACATCGTGGTTCTTTCTTCGACTCGATTGGTCGTGCGGATGATATTGATATCCGAACGCAAGCATGGTGCCGTATGATACATTGTGATGCAAGATCTCGCCATTGAACGAGACTTTCCGTTTTTTTTTCTCTTGATTTAAAGTTGAGGCAGTTGCAGGCATTTATACACGTGTTATTGATTTTATTTTGAAAAGTCGTCGGACAATTGAAGCGCTAATAATAACACTTGCGGTCTAACGTTCGCGATTAATTTACAAATGTTTACAAATTATCGAGAGGTACTAGAAATAGCACACATTGGAATGTTCCGTTTATCTATATGTAACAATGTTCTTCCTCATCCCGAGCTCGTCACGTCTTTTCAGAGGTCAATGATGTGACGAGTGGAGAAGAGCGCGTCTGGAATCGCCGGTAACAGGAACGGTGTTGCATCACGTGCCGCCGCCGCCGCCGCCGCCACCGTAACGCACGTGTTACGATTGTGCACGCGGGTGATCGCGGGCTCACGGAGAACGGCCGGCCGAAATCGAGAAAATCGGCAATTCGCGACGGAAACGACGGATGGACACCCAATAACATCGAGGTAAGAGAGATAAGCTTATCTTAATCCGTATCTCTTTCCGGAGAAGGTGAACGTGCCGACCTGCGCGAAAAATGAATCGGGTGATCGGTGGCATCCGGTCGCGAGAGACGCTCCTGACCGCTCTCTTTCCCCTTCCCGCCACTCCGACATGTGTATACGTGGACTCTTCAACTCACGACACGCGGTCGTATTCATATCGGAGCTTATCAAATGTCCGGAGCGCCCGAACGTATACTTATAGTATAACGCGGACTTGTAGCGAATTCGGTTGCTTGCACTCCGCGCAGGCAGGTTTTCTGCTCACCGACACGTTCGAAAAACTGCTACGCGCAAAGATAAATTAAAAGCGTAATATGAGCCGAACTTTGATGAAGTATGTTTCGCTAAAAAAAAAAACGATAATATTAACACACTGAGAGTATTTTACCGAACAGAATGTATTTTTATAATTATTGCTTGTATTTTATTATCATTAGATTATTAGGGGTATTTAAATAAGTTAGAGTTTAACGGTTTGACAGGTTATGTCGGGTTAAAGTCGGGTAAAAAGTTAATTTTTACACTTTTAACCCAAAGATTAATGTGATAGGTTAATGAGTCACTTATGTATTTTGCATAACCTTAAAGAGTAACGCGCCCAAAGTTAATTAATTAACTTTTTACTCGACTTTAACCCGACATAACCTGTCAAACCGTTAAACTTTAACTTATTTGAATACCCCTATTATATTTTTTTATCATTATGTTATTATAATTAAATACCTTCATGATAGTTTTTATACAGGGTGTTTTTTAAGTGATGTCGAAAAGTTAAAGAAAAATAATTAAATAAAACTTTGAAGGCCAATAAATCTACAGGGAAGCATTTCCGGACTCATTCTCAGGAACTTTTCTCTTTAAAATTCTGTTTAAAAAGAAATCACTTCCTGAAGTTTTCGACATCACTTAAGAAACACCTTTATATCAGTGCCGAGAGAATAGCGCAAGCGACCGAATTCGCTGTTACGTACCGATAAAGTTATATCTTTTAAAATAATTGTTGGCAAATCCCCGAATTGTCGTGTTTTTCTCATTTTAGGATTTAATGTGTAGGATGACGTAATAATTTCTGTAACATACCGCACACAGCGTTTCGTAACGCATGATGCAAATAACTCTACGACATTAACGATTGTCGTCTCGTATAAAATCGTCATTTAAAACGCTTATAGATTGTCATTTACGCGAGGGATTTTGTCGCAACTTTATACACATATATAATTTACGTTTTTTTAACTTTGTCTATTTTAACGAAAACGCAAATTATGTAATTAACGAGCATTTGGATAGATCCGATTTATTCTGAACATCTGTCTATCTGCCAGAATTTTTTAATGAGGATAGCGTTAAAAATTCACGCGTGCATCCTCCAAACGGGCGAGATCTTTCACGAGAGACTCGTCCGACGCGGTGCAACGCGCCCTTGACCTACCTTAACGTTTCTCGTTGCGCGCGGGTGGCACGCTTTAAACAATTGCGCGTATAAGGGCATGCAATTTCACCCACGTATGACCGTGACGGGTCTCCCACACTGTAGGAAAAAAGTATGTAAAATCGTACGGACGACAAGTGTTACAAAAATCGCATGATTTACAACAACGGAGATGCCAGGCACTTTTTTACGACATGTTGATTTTTGAACTTGTAATTCTACATACTTTTTTTTGTAATGTAACTTGAATTATTTAGTTTCTCCTAGTATCATATGACGTATAATTTCGCACAGATTTTTAGCGAGGAAGCGGCACGCATGCATGTGTTCACGTGTTCAGAATTTAAATTATCAAATGTATTGCTATGCCGTCAGGTTCTATTTATCGTGCAAAAATAGCAAAGATAATCTGCGAAGCGAATAATAAATGAAAAGAATTAAACAACAGATTGCAAAATAGATTTTTATGTTGGTTATGTGCGAATGACGTGTGCCGGAGGGCCGTAAAACCCTTTTTATAAAATATACTCCAAAACCATATTACAACATGGTTTAAATTTAAATTTAATTAATTAAAAAAAAATTAATTTAAATTTGAAGAACTCTAGGATATTCGAATTCGTTTCCCGAATTGGCATTAATACACACGTATGTGTGCTGACACCGCTGACTATGTGGACGTGTGTACGCGCGCGCTCGCTCTTAATCGTCGATATATTCCATATGTACCGTACACACACTTCGGAGTGCACGCACGGACGCAAAAAAAGACTCTCCGGGTATCGCGGACATGTGTACGGCCGCGTTCACGTTCGCGATACGAAAGAGAGAGAGGAAACAAAAAAGGAGACAGATAAGGCCACGATTGCATGGCGCTTGGATCACGTTTGAGTCAGGCCAGGCCTTCGTTTCCAAACGTTCGTTATCCCGCCGCGTTCCTGCCGTCGCCGGATATTGGTCAATCCGGGGCCACCTCTTTTTTTCTCTCTCTTATCCCGCGCACCATTCCGCTTACGTGGATGTTGGTACGGGCGATGATCAGCTGGAGCTGGACGCGCGCGAGACGCGGCGAGAGCGCGGAGAGCAGGCGCGATAAAAGCCGGGCGATAAAAGAAGGAGGATCGCGGCGATCGATATATGTGTGCCCCCGTAAATTACACGCGCCGCGTGGCTTGTCGCAACGCGACGGCTGATGTCTTGCGAGAGGGATCCGGAAAGTCCGTGCGTGATTCGCGCCTGCGTTATCGCCGCCGACCGCCGCCGCTGTCGCGTTTCGACAGCGCCCCGACACCCTTCGACATTATCGCGAAAATGTTTGCAAACACGGTACGATTAATAAAAGTGCACGAGTAGTTCGAAGACGCGGGCGGAGTAGTTTGAAGTACATGGCGTTCAATCGAGATATTTCCGCTTCTATCCAGATTCACGCGGAGGAAAATTTATCTCGCGACATTTTTTTACTTTCGTCCTCTATTATATCGCCGATCGGCAGACGAGTGGGAAGTTTATTTACCATTTTGCAATTCGCTGAAGAAGAGAGATGAGAAATAGATACTACTACGTTACGCGTGCAATCACTCTAAATCGTTTTATATTTAGTTTTTTTCCAAGTAAAAATTCATGCACGCGTTATAATCTTTTATCGCGAGAATCGTGTATCGATCGTCAATTATGATTTTCGTGACAAAGGCTAAATGGATTGATCGACTGATAAGGCGTCATAATACTTAATCCGTTCGATTTGACGATACTGACCTACGACAAAAGTCAAGTAGTTAAGGGAACCGAATTCCCATTGTCTTCTCCAAGTAAGCCGTGAAATGCCTTACAATTCTCCTCCGCAGGAATCCACGTATAAATATAACGATTACCTGCCTCAGCACGATATCGTCTGGCGTTCGAGACACGGCCGAAATTATCGTCGGGCAACAATCCACAGAACTGGTTCTGTTTTTTTTTTCTTCGGGAGGGATGACGACACCGCGGTATCCTTTACCGCGCGCGCACGGGACCAGCATATCTAATAAGATTTTTTAAATATTCCGCGATCTTTCGATACACTTGCTGTCACTCGCGCGGATATTTCATCATGCGACACGCGATTGACTTCAGTTGCGCCGTCGACGGTTCATTGATTAGCGGCCTGTATTATCGAAATTTATTCGGAAATGTAGTATGCTCTTGGTAAACAACCACGCAATTAACCTCTTCTTTTTTGCGATTGAACGTGTATTTGTGAATTCATTTCTGCGCAATTTACGAGTCTGCGGCTTGATTGCGCATCGCGATCTCGAAAATGTCTTAAATTTATGAGATATTTGCTTCTTCCTTACGAGATTTTAACGCGTTTGCCTCGTTAACGTGTTCTTGATCAGCTAATAACAGGCAATTATCAGCTGATTAAATAAATGAAGTTAATTAAGGGACAACGCTTTTAGAACGAGTTTAAACAGCTTAATTTCAAATTCAACTACGACTAAAAAGATTAATGAGTTAGTGATTACTAGATTTATAGCAAGATGGTCTCTGTAATTATAATATTTATAATATTAATTATGCCTTCGCGTGTCCAGACGATTTCCGGCGCGCCACAGGCTCTGAATATTCTTCTTAATATAGATCCTCGATCGCGACGATCGACGTGGGTGTGCGAACACGTTTAAGATTTGACTCCAGATGACTCATCCCTTTGTCAACTTTCTTTGTTTCGAATTGTGTGCGTATGTGCCAAAAATTGATAAATAATAGGTTACCACCGTTCTATATTTGATTAGTTGATTTTAGGCATTAGTGTTAATACATGTATCTACCTTCGCTTGATTCCATTTCTGAATATCAAAGAAGCCAGTTTGAATATTAAAACTTTGCTTAAGTTATGCAAATAGTTTATGCAAATAGTTAGCGCTGCTACGTGCCGCTAAAAATTTTCGGTAATGAGCGATCGATGAGCAAGCGGATGTCATTATCGCTATCACGCGTGCAATACCTCGATTCTCGAGCGATTCGGTCAGCTGTTATTTGCGCGTCATGACTACGAATAAGTTAGTCATCGAGAAATATGCGGAATCCTGTTCGCTGATTAGAAAACAATGGTGGAGACTGGCGAAGGAATGTGGAGATCCCTTCGCCTATCTCGCACGTGTTGCGATGTTGTTCTTGTATGTACGTGTGTTGCACCGAACATTTCTTGTTAATCAATATTTTTAATTCCTCCAAGTGACGGACTCATCGAAACATTAATTAATAACTTTTCAACAGAACTCTCGAGAAGCATAATTTTCAGATGATGCGTTCCTATTTTACGCGAGATATTTACGCCTATATTTTCGCTAATAAAAAAAAACGGAAAAAACTCCCAAGGCTATTGGAAAAAGCAGTCTAGGATAGCGCGCGTGTAACTTCAGAAAATTGACGAGCATCTTTCAGCATTATTATTATGCCAGACTTCTTAAAAGCTGAAGCCTTGAAGTTTGAGAGTTATTAGATATTCAATTCCGCCTCGTCGTATACATGACAAAAATACCTGCGCGTTTAAAAAAAAAAAGATAAAAATAAAAGAAAAATATGTGTGCTGAAATATCATGAGATTTTTCAAAGACAAACTATTTTTGATCTCCGAGACTGACGAAATAACGGAAGAGATATATCGTTTTTCGACATTTTTTTGGTTCTTGTAATGACATATAACTGATTAAATATAGATAACGATATCTTGCATTTCGACATTTTATCATTTTCATCTTTTTGAAATTTATCCTCCACCGATCTTTCCTCATTTTCATTTTTAACAGCGAGATTAATTTTGCCGGAAAGGGAACAAAAGGACGCACTATTCTCACTAAATTACATCATTCCACGTAAACAAGACGTAAATACGTATAAGCACGTGACGAAACGATGCTGACGTAAATGTTATATATTATTAATGTAAATGAGAAATTTTGCTGTTGATTGCGAGATGTCTATCAAGAGTTTATCTATTCATGCAACTGCAAGAAAAATTATTTCGTTCACTTTAGAAGTGAAAAGAGGTTACGCGATAAACTCGGTTATTTCGACGTAACGTGCAACAGCATACATAACGTATACGTAGCGGACAAGATAATAATAATTTTTGCGTTTTTGAAACGTTTGCAAACATTTTTGCAAACGCTTGGACGTAATTTGGCAATTTGTTATTTTACACACACAATAAGACTATTTCGTATACTTTCTTATAACTTCTGAATGGCAATTAAATTATTATCAAATATATTCACTATCTGGATAAGGATTAATTTCGTATTGTTAGAAAATTATTATATTGACCCACTTACTCAACGGTAAATCGAGTGTTCCATTTCACCTCATACGTTGTTCACTTCGAAATGCATGCGCGCGAAACGGACTTCTCGTAATCTCGTCGCCTAATGAGGGAAGTGATCGAGTTGCAGTGATTGAAGCTTTTCTGCATGTGCAAGCACTGCCTTCGGTGAGTCGCATATGCCCCGTCACCGTCACGCTGTCTTCATAATATATTGCACGACTTAACGTAGCTTTCCATTATGGCACAGTCCAGTGACTTCAGCGATGTGCAATAAACAGTCGGGGGAATGCAATCGCGCAAAATTGTCCCATTTCACGTTGCCGCTCGCGAAACTATCGTTTCGCCAAGAAACCGGATGTCGATAATCACCGACGATTATTACTCATCGCTTCTTGTGTACAGTTTAACCGGCCGACGATTAGTTTAGCTATTTCCTCGAAACTACACAATTATATATCAGCAATTTAAGCAATGTTCCTCTTTTACAAAATGATCGATCGTTATTTAATGTGTTATGAAAATACACGTTTGTAATTTCTTTTTATTACAACAATCTTACTCGTGTTGGTTTTACTTTAACGAGTAATTACGAGTGTTTAATTCGATAATAAATATTTATTTATGGAAAACATAAATTGTCATATTTTCTTTGCAATTTAGGCGAAGTTACTTTCTTAGTTAATATATTACAAAATATTGTGTAAACGTACTAAACGGAGAGAGATGATATTAAGTACTCGATTATTAATATTACTCAATTTTTTCTTATCCATCTTCTCTACGCGTTTGTCGTCCTTTATTACATTAAATTGATATATTTGTCTCGCGTAGATTTCCGTTTAAGATTTTTCCGTTATTGACTACTTCTGGCCATGATAAAAAGCTAATCTCAGATATTGCATTTTTATTATTTTCCGATCTAATGGCTAAAGTTTTTAAAACGCGATAACAAAATTATATATTATATTTAGTTGCGACATTTTTATCATACTTAAATATTATTATTCGTCGAATTTTATTCTTTTACATAGAGCAGTGTACTTCTTGCGTGTTTCTTTATACGTTTTTATATGCTTTGATATTTATCTTTACAACTTTATCTTAAAAATTTTATCTGACGAAAGCAAAATATTCCGTTATATCGAGGTAGATGATCGTTGATAGAAGATAAACTTAAGTATTATAGACATATTTATAGAATATATATTTCTTTGTTCTTTTGCGTGATTAAAAATCATAATTTTATCCTGCTTTAAAATATTAAAATGTGCGCTAACGAAGAAGAATCAAATGACAAGGATTTCTTGCAGCCATATTTTGGCGAATTAGGCAATTTCGCGGGGAACTACCGTATTGGGACTTACTGTGACGAAGCAGACGCACGTATATTACGTATGACCAAGGACTGTTATCTGCCCCCGATATGGAACTCCTTGTGCCGCCGCAAACAGGAACCGAAACGCGGAAGTCGCGGCCCACCGGCACAAAATTACGCGCTACTTCCTCCGATAGAGAAGCCTACTATCTTCGCATGCGGGAAGACGCGACTCCAATCTTCGTTCATTATTCTGTCTGTCAGTTGAGAAACCGAGGAGTCATTCCCCGTAGACACGGAATTTTTCATTCACTCATTTCGGAGATCCGATAATTTGTATTTTCTCGAAATGTATGACTTGCAAGTGGATTATAAGAGACGATTGGTTCTTTTGAAATTATTTTTAATTGACATCTACCGTGAGATAAATCTCACTGGAACATGCATATTATTCCAGCATGTTTAAAAAAAATCATATCTCTCGATTAACATCAAGTCGCTAAAATTAAACAGAGCTGATTTTAGAAATGCTTAATCTTTAATCAAGAAATGAATTGTGATAAATGTTAAATAAAATATAAAAAATTTGAGTACTCTAATTGTAAGATCCGAAATCTCTTATACTAGCTATGAAAGGTTTAACGCATAGCGTTCTAAAAATTTTAAACATAAATGACGAAAATAGACGTTTCTCTTCTAAAAAAAAAAAAAAAAAAAAAATTTGAACGTTAAAGCAGATCTGTAGATTTTTCTCCGTGAGCGCGCTTTGTAAAAAGTAACAAAGGCAGGCATTATATACGATCGTCGAGATCTCAAGATCTCGGGAGCTATGGCCTCCGTCGAAGTACGGCGCGACGTGGATATTGCGAAATCCGACAATGAAGGCAACGTTCATTCACCGTGATACTCGCTAGCTTTCTTGCGAAGGACACGTCGATATAGCGAATCGACCTTCGCGGAAGCCCTGTCCTCCATAGAGTACGTTGATTTCGTCCGATATGCTTGACTCTAATTAAAGTCCGGCGGGCATGCCCAGCAAAAATTGCAAATATCATGACAATGTGTTCTGCATGATTTATAGATCGAAAATTTATTTCGTGAATGTCACATAATTAAATTTAACGCATGGAAAGCCGCTTTTTCGAATTATTTCGCTTAGCGTTAAACATCAACATTTTTCTATCATAAACAATTCTCGAAATATTTTTTCATTATATTTATAATTACGTAGAAAACTTTAATGAAAAATCCAGATTTTATCTTTTTTTAAATATATAATTTTATTTTGTTATTATATTATTTGGAGAGAATAAAAGCAGTTTTGTTCAGAAGTTAAAATTTTCGGCGACGTTTCTTTATACCAATAAAATTTCGCGTGGATATCATTCGCTGACACGCGCGTACGTTACGTGAATATGAACTCGCGTAATGGAATCTGGTGAGTTTACGTAAAAATCCAAACTCGACGCCGACTCGGCGTTTTGCGTCGTACACCTTGTACAATTGAGCCGGACTTCTCGTTCTCGTGCAACGAATAATCGAGCTAGCCTTGCGTGGAACGCGCGTCGCATGCGATTTGCGAAACGCAAATCTGCGCGGCGCATAGGATTGTCTGCCTACGCGTTGCGCTTTTGCAGGGATACCGGTCTGAAGTCCGGGACGAGGGAACCGACGAAAAATTCTCGAACCGGTTCGCCGGCTGTTTCATTTTACGCCTCGGATGCCTCGAGATGGGGAGGCGAGAGAGAAGGAGAGAGAGAGAAAAATTAGCTTAGAAGCGGACGCACAGCGTCCGCTCTTCGTCCTGCGAATCGAGACGATCTCGAGGAAGTCGCCGACGAGAGAGGATGTTATGGATCCTCCTACGCAGAGCGCACGGAAACGACATAATGGAAGGAAATGTTGTAGAAGGAAGATAAACGAGCTGTACGGAGGAGAGCACTGGCTCGACATGTTCGTCGAACACGTTCTCAAAACTGAAAACAGCGTCGTATCACGGAATATTGCGTAAAAACTAGATGAACGCGATGATTTTAATGATGGTCGAGCGATATTGTTAAAGAAATTTAATTTAATTTAATGAGTCCTTCTGCGAACTCTTATGTCAAGGTACGATAATTAGAGAACCTATTAAAAATTCGATAATAATTTTTTATTCTACTAAACCGGTTATCTTTATTTACTGCTTTCATAACTTTATATATATATATATAGGTACATATATATATGTATAAAGTTTTTATTATAATATCTTTATTGTAATTAATGTGTTTTAGTATTTCTTTGACGGTTGTGGTTGTTTGAGTTATAATTTTACATGCTTTTAATTATCGAACTTATGATTGATAGATTCATACTTAAAAAGACTGAATAAAATCAATGGTCGAAACGTCGCGCCAACGATATTAAATAAAGATAGCTAGTTTGGTCGAATAAAAAATCATTATTATTTATTTACTGGCAAAGCAATGTCTCATGTTTGGTTCTATTAAATTCTATGTTCGTCAATCGTATAGGATATATATAATATCGTTTAAATTGTTTACGCCACTTAGAAACCCGTTGAATTTTTTCTTGTACAATTGAGTGTCATCATCTTTATATTATCATTCGTCAACAAGCCTATTACTATCTGTTCGATCTGTTTTTGGTATTCTTACGTAAGTTTTCCGTATGATTGCAGTAAGCTTTAGTCGAAATGACGAAAAAATCTGTTGGATTTCCCACTCGAAAGCATTCTTTCACGTCCTGCCCGTAGCAGCTGTCTGGCGAAAATAACACTAGGAAACATGGGCATTACGGCGCGCACAGGATGCGCATATCCTTTTCCAGATCTTGCTCGTGAAAAAGTTCTTACCTGCTCGTCTGGCGACCCGCTGCGACCCGTACGCCGCTGACAGGCTATTATTGCTTCTTCACACAAATACTCGGCCGACTAATTCCAGGATGTACAAAGCGCAAGTGATAAACGTAAATAGGAGGGCACAGGATGCGGTTAATAAAGAGGACGACGAGTGAAAAGATACTTTATTTTCTCTGCGGTTATAGTATCTCTTTATCTCCGTGAAAGTACACATTTGTGGCTAATATTAATGCTGAAATCCATTTAAGGAAGGAAACGCTACACGAGGGTGTAAAATGCGGGTAATTAAGCAGGATACGAATATGAGAGGAAAATACGTGAGAGTAAAGTCAGTTTTCCAACTTTTTACAATCACGAAAGACTCGTGACCGCAGCTGATTGTCTAAAAACCGATTTGAAAGATCGTTTTTGCGATAATTTGCTGTGGAAAATGCTCGAAAGTCGTTAATTGCGCGGGTGCGAGCGCCAGGGATTTAACGGACTTTAAGTCCGCATTCTTTAAATCGAAACGGTGAGAGGCGAGAATTTATCGAATACATAATATATACATATGCGAATTCATTTTCTTTCTACGATTGAAATGATCGAGTGTGATTGGCCGACAATAAGATATGCATTAACTAAGCTTAATTAATGCAAATTATGCCGAGAAATGCGGCACGAACTTCGTCGCTCCAAAGTGTGTAGATAATACGTATGTAGTGACAACGTTAGCATTCCTGGAAGTAATTTATGTGCACGATTTTGTAATGAATTTGTGCTAAAGGTCTTGTTTTGCTTCGCTGCATTGCACAAAGTCATATTTTCCTCATTCAGAAGAATACTTATTTCCACTCTCGATAACACTGAAAAAAAATCGCGTGTCTCCTTCAAACACGCGAATTATACTCGCTCTGGAAGCCAATTTGGAGCGAGGCTTGTTTCTATTTTCATTGTACTGATATAAAATAATCTCGCGATTTCTGCTCTGTTTCGAGAGACCGAAACAGCACCGACAAACACATCACGGTCGTATATTTACTCTGATTCCGTCTCGTTACGAGGAAACGAGGACCGAAAGCTCGATGACTGCAACATTTTCACCGAATGGCTGCGTGATGCAGCGGTGCGCGATGACCTCAGCAAAGCCGTGATTTACAATTTAAATAATGGGATGACGTACCCGAAATGAGTATGACGTATTTCTTTGTGGTATCAGATACGCGCGATAAGATCCACGGCAGAAGTGTGGGCGCCGAGATTGGCGCGTCACGCATCGCGATACCTTCCCGTTTACGTGAACATACGCACGTATCGGCGCGTGTAGGTACAATGGGGAGCAGCAATGAGTTACATATGTTGCGCGATTGCGTCAGGGGTCAGCCATAAAAAAAAGAAGACGTCGACCCGTGATCCGCAAGGGAAGGTATGTTTCTTGTCAAGCGTTAATAATGACGCTGATTTATCAATACGTTCGAAGGCAAAAAAAAAATATATCACAGCTGATAAGACGCTTTTAATGAAAATGAAAAATACAGACACGTCCCTCTCTTTGTCTCTCTTTTTTCCTTCTCCCACCTCACTGCAATTTCCAGTCGACGTTTACTGTTAAATATTAAAGGATAAAATTTAAACCAATACCTTTTGAGTTAAATAACATTTTGTTATTTTTGATTAGTGTGTGTGTAAAAAAATTTATTATTCTGACACAAAAAATAGTATTATTTTAACTTCATTGATTTAATTAAATCAACATTGGTTTGGTTAAATTTTCGATATATTGAGTAGATAGCAGTGGCGATCTATAAGAATGGTTAAAAATTACTCAAATTGAGTATAATTTGACGCTACAAATTTAACCAATGTGTTGAATAAATTGAAGCGAGAGAAGTCGATTGGAAGTATTCGAACGGACGAGTATGCGAAGTGGCCACGAAAATAATTTAAATATTCATACAAATTAATTAGAGTCTATAATCTACCGCATCTATAATTTTCTGACGTCGCGTGTCGTTTCTTGTTTCTGATGGGCTTCTGTTTTTTTTTCCTGTTACGCAAATTCTTCTGACGTACTGTGTAGATCATTTGCATGGTGCGAAGCTCCTCTCATTCGCGCCTCGACTTGCGTCATTTTCCGCACGCGTGTCCGCGTGTGATGAAGTAACGAGAGCTGCTAATGTAACGCGTACTGTAACGTACCGCGAGCACGCAGCGTACACGCGCGTTGCATTGCACTAGCGGAAACGCCGGAAACGCGACTTGAGAGCTTTGGCGTGATGACGCAATTGTTTTTAGGAAGGATCCACCGAATACATAAATTGACGTAAGTCTTTAAAAAAAAAAGCGAGAAAAAAACACGGATGTTAATCAATATAAATTAATATAGTTGCGATTTAAAAAGAAAGAGAGAAGATTTTTGGAAATCGTTCTCGCGTATTGACGTAAATGCTTAAATTATAATAGGCAATAAACAACTTTGTTGCAAAAACGGACAGCCATATTTCCATATATCATCCCTCGAGCCTTTCTATTTATCGTACGAGTTGCGGATGTGCCTCAGGTTTAAGTTGATTGATTCGCACGAACAACTTTGCCAATTACTAATAATTCACGATTTCTTCGAATCCTCTAAGGATTAATCATCGGCTGATGGGGGGAGGGGGGGGAGAATAAAAATGCTGCTCGCGGAAAGATTAGTTTTCATCTAATTGATGATCGATTCGATGGAAACGTCAAGAATTAGGCCTAGTTAAGCTCGTTAAGCTTCAAGAATATTAATAGCTGACACACAAACTTCGTCAGTTCATCAGTTTGACTTCAAGCAATGTTTTTCTTTTAAAATGATCCCCTATTGACAGAAACTTCATTTAAAATTTATCTCTCAAGAGATACTTAATATAAAAAAATGAAGAAGCTACACGATAAGCGGTAGGTTTCCAGTTGAATTTCCATTAAAAGCAGTATACCATTCGGATTTGTCATACGCGCGATGACGTCAGAAACGAGGACATTCCCGCGATAAACTGTGCGCTCTTATAAAAGTACGTAATCTACGGAAATCAGGTTAAGACCTCGAAGAAATTTCTTCGCTTGTGGATATTCGCCTAATCAAACTGATTCTGCACATCTGTCGAGAAAAGAATTCAATGGTATACCATCGAAGTATCCGCGGTATGATAAGAACATGAAACGCACCTGATATCCGAAATATTTCGTACAAGTTGCCGAATAAGAATTTTTCAGTTGAATCGAATAAAAAAAAGAATAAGTGCGAAATTTCGAAAGGAGATTTATAAATTTATACAATCTTATCGTCTGGCGTGATTAAATTTTTATTTATATTTTCGGGCGAGTATTTCGCATCGCGATAAATTCCTGACTGATGGTATAAATGTTATTACGCCGGCAGGCATAAAGAATCGAACTTGACACCGTTCGAGGTTTTCCTCGGCTGCAGTGCGCGCATAATCATAAATCTCCGTCGCGACGCTTATCCTTGCTTGGATGACCCAGTTGTGAACGTTTAAATCCCTCGAAGCCCCGAACGTACATACGTTCGAGGATTTATCGAGAATAACTAAAGGCCGACGAGCTGATCTCGCCGATACGATCCGCTCGCGATCGATACAATCTGTTAGCGCGATCGGAAAATCGATTCCAGAAAACATTTTTCTGCCGCGAGAACAATGTCTCCCCAACTTATCTTCTCCTCGGCATCAAGGAGAAGTGATAAAACAAACGTGCGGTGATCGTTTTAATTTTGCAGTCTATCTCTAAAGGCTTCGCCAAACATTTTTATCTCGATAATGAGGATAAATCCTTAAGCACACGAGCGCGTGAAAGAAACGTGCGATTTGCGCAAATGAAGTCACGTTCCTGCAATCTTTTGGGAATGTTTTCCAATGTTTCTTTCTCTTTCACAAAATATTCCTGAAATATTTAATGAAATATCCCAAAAACCTTCAAGACATCACGATACGAGTATAATAATGAGTACGATGCTGACTTGTGCTATAATTTTTTTTTTTTAAGATATTATAACAAAGTTGTATCGATTGTGTTCAACGTGTCGCAGCATCGTCGCGTTATTCTTAGACGCAAAGACTGTTTGCACGGCTCTGCAGAAAAACATCGGTAATCATAATTGAGGATAAATAACAACTTAGAAACCTTGAATCTCAAGTGCGAGAGTGTCAACTGCGACGCCATCAGTGAACGACGGTTTTATCACGGCGATGTAGAATTGCGTCGAATTACGGCGGTAGAGATAAGCGCTGAAACGTGCAGAAGCGTTCTCTCACACGTTCCCCGATAGAAGCGGGAACGGGTGAACAACGAACGGGTGCACGACGACGGACGAACGGCGGATTGATGACAGCGGAGTAACGAAAATAGAGGAAGCGGCTGAGCAAACGGATTTCGACGATACCGCGATGAATTGGAATTCTTAAGGCCGCGTCCCGGAAATTGCGTCATCCGCTACATGATCCGCTTCCGGCTACCGCGCGCTGCAACGTTCGCACAAACAAATTCCAGGGAGAGATGTCTAAACGTTTCTAGAAAGTCACAACTGTAGCGTCAACTCGAGAATTGCTTTATATACAATTGGACTACATTAAATTTTCGTTTCCGCGACAGCGTTTGAATTTATATTCGCCGCAATAAATTTGACTCCCGCAAGTGTCAAGGTAGTTGAAAATCCGATTGTAATGTTACGCGGCGATAAAAGGTCTTTGTTGCAAAACGGGTCTTCCGGCCTTATCGTCTTAACGTCGAAAAAAAAACTGAGTCGTTAGAAAATCTGAAAGAGTCATCGTTTTAGCAACATACTCAATGTCACATATATTAAGATATTAATCGGCGTTGCGAAATTTTATTACGTAAAATGATAAATCACTATCCTCGTTTTCGGTGAAACGTAAACAGGAAAACAGATAATACACGCTGCTGTCTCTTTGTGTGGCGCAACGTTCGAGAGATAAGTAACTTAAATTCGCGCAAAGACGCGGCGTTGATCATTACACTCCCTTGTAATTCGATCTGTTAATCAAGAATAACAATGTTACGAATGACAACGTATTTTGACAAAGAACCTTTGAATACTTGTGTACATGTCTATAAATTTTGTTTATTTTGATCTTTTTTTTTGTTTGGACAGTTTTCTCGGCGATAGGGAGTACCAGTATTTTCTATTCGCTTCAATCTTCCGCTCCGATCACGAGAGATTGAAGAGAGGCGCTTTTTTCGAGCAGAATGATGCAGGATTAAGTCGTTCCCGTGGTTAATTTCACGTTCGATCCACCGAGTGAAGAATCGAAAGACGCACGTGGCAGCGATCGGCTCTCTCGAGGTAAATACCGATTACTTTTCGAGATAACGACCGTACCTACCCCCCGGTTTTTCTCGAGGCGGTTTGTAGCACGGCACGCCTTTGTCGCACGGGCCCCGTTGTCGTCGAATCTCTTCGGCTAAAGAACACGGCGTCGATTTATTTGTCACACACATCCGACGTGGAACACGAAAATCCGGAAAAAGCGGATTTAATGTGAATGGGGGCGCGGAAAAAGCGATCGAAGAATGCGCCGGATGCACGCGGAACGGATCGCTTTACGATCGACTTCCGGGGTATATTTTGCTTTACCTGCTCCGAAGGAACAGGCTGGTACTACGATTCCGACGCGAGAGCGGATCGTGGAGCAAAAAGGTCCATGCAGCTGCCCCTCCATCCCCCTCCCCCTCCGTGTACGCCTTATACATTGATCAGTTCCCATCGTTCGGCCAGGCGCCACGCTTACCCTTTTTCTTATCCTTTCGCTTCTTTCCCATTCTTCGTAGCTTCGGACTGACCTTAATTGTCGGCGAATGCATTATCGAGAAACTGTAATTGGGATATTTAGTATCTAGTGGACTTCGAATTGTCCAACTATAATACACTGTCCTCAGGATAGTAGCGAGCCTCTTTGTCATTTATGTACGCATTCTCAAATTTCTATTATAATCCTTTCGGGATCCGAATCCTTATTCACCGAAAGAGAGACGTGAATTGTGCATCTGCCCGTTTTTAGGTTTCAGTTGTTTAGTTTCCAAACGAGCGTAAATATAGATCGTACATTTGGAAACTTGAGAATTTTGAATAGGCGAGTTTCTCGGAAACCGATGATGGTAGAGAATTGTCATGAAAATCACGCGTCAAGAAGAGGCTCACTTTACACTTTCGTTAGACGGGGCCGCCTCGAGATTTTTACGCGCGTTGCCCAAGATGATACAACTTGTTACAACAGAGAATGCCCCTAGGCGTACCCTTTTGAGATCGAAGACCATGTTAATTTCAGATGACTAATCGCGATCGCGTCATTTATGTAGCACGTGTGACGACACACACGTGAGTTCATTGTCCCACGTCGTGAGACGATTTACCGAAATGCTCTATGTTTCGAAAGAGCGCAACAACTAGCATTCATCTCGCGTGTGCGCGGGGCGCATTAGCAACGCAAATTTATTTTACGTCCGTCGTAAAATTTTTGATTGCCATTCTACACAGTACTGGCATCAATTATTGCATCACTCAATGAATTTGTCAATTTTATATATTAATATATATATATATATATATATCATTCCTTTATGTTTGGCTTTGAAATACCAAAATTTCTTTCTGGAACGGATAGTTACAGACTTTATTTCTGAAATAAAAGTTATAAATGTATTGTTATTACTACAGGGATTGTATATATATTCTTAATCAAGCGTTTCTAATGTACTAAATCTAATCAGATCACCACTGTATCAATTTCTCATAAAAATCAAAGAAATGGATTAGTTTTATCCAATGTGCTTATTTTATCTTGTTACGTTTGTAGATAATCTTATATAATAGAAGGCATATATTATATTTATATTAACGTTTTAATATGTTTTGCTTAATATTTATTGCCACAGGCTTTGATTACAGCCTGACATCTCCTTGGCACAGACATAATTACATTTTTTATTGTATCAACGTTGATTATATATGATAACAAATACAGGCTATCGCGACAATAAAATGTTTCACATATATTCAGTATGTAAAGAGTACTTCCACTAAACTTTTAACGAATGAATAATTTTCAAGATGATGCAATAATTATAGTACCAATACTGTAGCTGACGTATTTTTTTTCCATTAATTTTGAACGTGTTAATTGTATAATTAATTTCCTGCTATAAACGTACACTCCAAAAGAAAGTAGTGGATTATTCTCTTTGCTTTCTCTCTCTTTCGTTTCTCTAATTTTCAGCGTATTGATAACGACAATTGGCATTTCAATTCGATGTGCAGCGATCGAGAGAGACGTCGGAACTTCTTTGAGGTGTGCTTTTTTCCAACTGGCGTGCACGCGTCTGCGACGCAAATGAGGCCATATTAACGCCAATGTCACTGATGCAATTCGCGCGCAGATGCATACAGGCAGGTCACGATATTTGTTGCAATCGACGATAGGGACACACTCATTATCTCGCGCGCAAGAAAATCCCGGCGTTAAATCGCCGTACAAGTCCGGAATTACTCGGCTAATTACCGTTGGGCCCGTAATCGAGCGTGCTAATTAGGCATAGCGTTATATCCCTCCCTCGGCGCATAACTGTGACGATTACGACCCAACGTCGACAGAACGATTACGCAAGAGCGTGCAATTTCTTCGCCGCTCGGGGAGTGTCGCGTGGAGCAACGATTGAGGGCGCGTCGCGTCGGCGGTACCGCGAGTTCTCACGGTATTGAAAACGCAAGGAGAGCTCGAGATTCAAACAGCCTTCCTTCTAGCCGAGAAAAATTTTGTCGGAGCCGTGCGCGCGCGAGGCAATTAGGTAACGATCGGTGCGCGATTACGAGCGTGTAAACATCGATCGCGCGCGTTTACCGTGCCCTCACAATCTCCGGTCGGATTTGGCAATCTCCCCCGTGCACGCTGTAGGCCGCGGAAGGATTTGGCAATGAGAACGCAACAAGAAATCGAAGGACCGCCCGCCGCGCCGCACCGGATATTCATTGTAATCATTGTTCGCTGAACCTTCGGCAAAACCGAAGGTGCCATCGTTGTTATTCTCCATGTAACTCTGTAAAACTACTTTTCAAAATCTGAACGATTTTCCGGACGTGCGAATCTAAAAACGAACTTACTTTTGTTCTCTTTGAACATTGTAAAAGATGAGAATAGGATCGAGAATGAACGAAGATATATTGAAGATAAAGTTATGGGAGCTAAGAATCTTGTGTGTATTTTTTTGTTTTAGAAAAATAGTAGCCTATTTACCCATTTTCAGGAAAAGAGTTGACGAAATATTCTCCGTAATTTATGCACTATAATTAAATGAGACTTACGCGTTTCATTGGCCTTGGCACATAAAATTTGTCTCGGCGCAAAAGTAGTCTTAATTATCCATGATTGTCTAACGTCAAATTTTTAATTTTGCTTCTATGTAGGATACTTCTACAGAAGCTTCTCTAGAAGCTCACAACTTTTGATAATGAATATTTATGAGCACTCGACTTATATCACATATCTTTTATGTCTTTCAATATCTGGGCTCGTTTAACTTCAGGAATTTCTTCAGTATTTCTACAATCGACTGACAATATGACAGTTCTTATTTTTATTATTTTGTAATCACCAATGACAGCCGGATCATTCACAGCGAAAATTTATCGATAATTTTTCACGCTCCATCGTCTGGCGATCGAAGGCTACGACTATTTGGGTCGCGGACACTATAACGATTAACCGTTCGGTCCTTCCGCTCTTTAGATCCCCCTGACCTTCTCTTGCGGCCACTGTTCTCTCTCTCTTTGTCTCTCTCTTTCTCCCTAACACTCTTTCTGCCACTTTGCCGCTCGTTAGTGTCGTCATTGTGTTGTCACCATCATCGTATACGTACTATTGCAATATTACACGCAACACCGTATACTACTCCATGTCACACACCGAATTGAGAAATGGAACTGAGTTGAGTAATCCATTTCATATGAAATCAGATACTCAGTTTTCGAAATCGTGTATTTGCCTTAACCCTTAAGTGCGCAGCTTTGCACATATGCAAAGCGACTTTTCGATGCTCCGTGTACTCTCCCGTATCAAGTTCGAACTGAAAACACGCAGCTTTGTACATCTGTAAAGGGTTCAAATTAGTAAAAAAATGTTTAAAATCTTTTTTTTACAATTTCTTAAGCAGCTCATTATTTATTTAAAAAGTATTCAGAATGCTATATGAAAAATTGTGCATTTAAGGGTTAAAATGTTTGAGCTTGCATGTATATATTATACTATTATATTGTATTTAATTATGTATACCTATACATATATTACTAACATTACATATTATATATTATATATATTATAATACATTCAATATTGATCTATATGCAATAATATATGTTCGTATAAGTCCAATTTTTATATCCATACCACATGTTTGCGTATTACAGCAATGTTGTGCGTTTACAGATTTTTCGGAAAAAATAGAAAACAGAATGAGCGAGAGCGGTGCCGGCGAAAGCGAGAGGAGCGAGGAGAAAACGGATCCGGGCGCTATCAGACACGGGAACTTCATGAATTATTACCAATTCCATCCTGCGGAAGAGCGCGTGCGGCAACTTCCGCGTGGCGTGTGGCAGCGGCAACGGGTCGGCCATCCGGCCCGGAAATACACGGGTCTAGACGTCGGCTGTAACGCCGGGGTAAGAGCAGCGGCGCGCGGCGCGGCGGCACAGCTGTCGGGGGACGTATGGGCCAGCCAGAAACGAAACGGGATGACTCCGGCCTTCGTGATCCGAAACTACAAACGGGCGCGTCTAATTTTGGTCGACTTTATCCCCATTCAGCTTTTCGCTCGCGCACCAGGCATCCGCTTCCGGAATTCGTATCCTTTGTCCTTGTTTAGAAATTTCCTGTACGCGTTCATTTGCTCTTCCTCTCTTCTCTTCGTCCCTCTTTATATTCGAGCTAATACGTTTTTTTTAATTATACGGAATGCCTCACAAATGTTGCGTTTCCTCTTAGCTGGAGATTTCCTCTCAGCTTGTGGATAGCTCGAAGCGGAACTCCTATTAAGAAAACACGACGTCTAACTAATTCTATTCTATTTCTATTCCATTTCTGATTCTATTTTATTCAAATTCTATTCTAATTTTATTCTAATATTTCGTAGCTACGAATTTAAATTAGGAGATGCAGATTAGATATGTATTATCTCGATGAATTCAACCAGCAACATATGTTTTTAGTGCGTTGCTTAAACGTTAAATTTCAACTTCTTTGTGTGTCTTAATTTTTATTTAAATATTTAAATTTATATTTGTACATATTTAAGAAATATGTACAAATAACGATACTCCGTTAATTAGGCAAAAATCCATTTTAGATTCAATTCTCCGCAATCTGTATAGTTGAAAGGATACCGCATATCTAAATCTTATTGTACACGACGCGTTTTGCAGGATCTCACATACGTTCTACGCGACTTCCTCGAGGAGGCCATGTCGCAAGATCAGCCCGAGATCTCCTTAATCGGCGTGGATCTCGACCCGATCCTGATCGAGAAAGCGCGCGAGCGCAATCCGCGCCCGGATCGCCTGACCTTCGAGCGTCTGGACTTTTTGTCGGAGGACTGCGACGAGACGCTGAGGCGGTATCTGGCGCAGCTCAATAAAACGCGATTCGACGTGGTGTTCTGCTTCTCGATCACCATGTGGATACACCTGAATCACGGCGACGACGGTCTCGAGGAGTTTCTGCGAAGGGCCTGCGAGCTGGCGGAAATGATCGTCGTCGAGCCGCAGCCTTGGAGATGCTACAGAAACGCTGAGAGAAGGCTGCGAAGAGCGGGATTGGGGGACTTTCCGCTGCTGAAGAAGCTGAAGTACACCGGCAATCCGACGAAGCACATAGAGGATATTCTGCGGAGGATCTGCGACTTTCGAAGAGTCGCCGTTACCGCGGGCAACGAATGGGGACGCATGCTTCTGATCTACGAAAGGAAGCAGGAATCGTAAAGGATCGGCAAATGTGCACGATATTACGTGCATTCGGATCATAAATACCCTCGGTACATGAAATTGTATCAATTGTGAATGTACCGCATGCCGCATCACATTTCTAAATATTCATACGTCGTAACTGTGTATGCGCGCGAGTGTGTCGACATAGCGATAATCATTTTTTATCCTTGTAGATAACGACAGGAAATGTGTAATAAAGCTTTTCAAATTCTAGCGCATGGGATTTAGCTGATTATGTTCTTCCTGATGCTTTGTTCATTTTTGAGCATTTAAATGTTCGTAATTCGAGTTCGTGTAAACTAACAATTTTATAATGTGCAAAAATTTTTATTAGTAATACCTTCTGCGTGATTATGTTCTCCTGATACTTCTATGAGCATTTATATTTTCGCAATTTGAATCCTTTAGACTTGAGACTTAAAATTCTGAGAATTCTTAAAATTATAATTTTTACGATTTCGATTAGTGTCTCTTACGTTATTATCGATTTTAGAAAATTTAAATTTTCGTTGATAATTAATATCGATAATTACAAAGAAAATTTCTGTAATTACCGTTGGTTGGTAAAGGTAAAGTCACTTAAGAATCTTTATTAACGATAGGTAAATCGGCGTTACTTTGATTTTATAATCACCGACAGAAATTTTAAATCCTCAAAATTCTCGAAATAGTGTCAACAGTGTGCAATTGTCGTCGCTCTTGTCGTAACCCTCAGTTAGTTCCGGTCGTAATCGGGCATCGGGCATAACAATAACAGCAACGATACTAACATGAATTCTGCGAGCAAGGTGAGGGTAGAAACTTTTAGACAATCTTGCCATACTTTGTTTTAAATTGTCTCGCAAGTCCTTGCGCAATGTCGACGAGTCGGAGAAGAAATACTGAGATGTCGAAACATCGAATACAAAAAGTACTATTATATTTCTAGGTTAAACTAACGGTGAAAAGAATTTTGAATCATTATAACGAATGTTAATTAAATATATATGACCGTTATACATAATTTATTTATATATTCGTGTTTAGGTGGGTGAGATCTTTGCTGCAGCTGGAGTAGCCTTCAACAAGCTAGGTGAGCTGACGATGCAGCTGCATCCTACATCAGATTCCCTAGCGGGGTAAGTTGGGCCGGTATTCATAGTCGGATCTTATTTCAAGATCGTCTTAAGTAATGTCTTAAGATGCTAATACGGCTCTGCGATTGGTTCATGACATCTTAAAGGTTGTACTTAAGACAGTCTTCAATATAAGAACCGACTATGAATACCGACCTTTTAGACATACAACCATAAAATATATAGTTTGGAGGCAAACGTGCAGATAGTCTTATTAGTCTGGAAAGTAATTCTACAAGTATTTTAAAATTATACAAAAGATTTACGGTTCCGTCATGATTATTATGGCAATATTTGTATAGGGTGACTCTCTGGTAGCATATATTGCATTATATTTGTCACAAAATAGCTTTTTTCTTGTTTCTAATAAGTTTAAGATATATACCATTGGAGTGTCATCTCATATACAATTATATCAGGCCCCATGCTCTTTTCTTAATTTCCTATCCCCCCTCGATGCGTAGTAAATGGGCTGACGAGGATATTGAGATGCTCCGTCAGTCGGTCAGAGTCTTCAGCGAAGAACTGAGCAGAATAAGCGAGCACATCAAGAGTCGGACGGTGTAAGTTTTCACAGGCTGCCAGTCCTGGCAGTCAGTCCGAATCTCACACCGAACGTATCGTTTTCTTTTCCAGCTCTCAGATACGAACGACCCTGAAGAAAAAGGCGTTTGAGGAGGCGGGGATGACGGTCAGGCAGCAACAAATTCTACCCCAGCAGGCGCAACAGTCCACCCTGGTTCAGCAACAACAGGTTGTTAAGCAGCAATCGACGTCGGGGAACCAGAGCCTCATGGGAAAATCGGCGGAGGTCACGCTCAACATGCTGAACGCGCCGGAAACGGAAGTGGACGTCGAGGGACTCCCTGAGGAGTGTCAAGTGAAACTCGAATTCGAGGAAGGCGCCACTGAAGAAGTCACTGGTTGAACTAGTTCGTTCGTTCATAAGTTAAGTAAAAAAGAAAAATGAACTAAAAAGCTGGTGATACCATCCTCATCTTTTTTTTCGTCATCTAATTGTTCATTGAACATTCGAATTTTAACTAGTTTTAAGCATCAGTCTCGTGTACACTTATAAGTTACTTTTTGCAATAAATGTATGAAAACCTAGTTCAATCCGGCGACCTCCTTTCCCTTCATTCATCTTCAAATACAGACTTTATTTTATTATTTTACCGCAGCATTTATTCAGGTTGCAGTACAATTTACAACTGAGATTTAGTATTAAAAGCAGGAAAGATCGGATAAAACAATTAATTCTATCCATATATTAAATTAATATTAAAAAAAATATAGGTACCACTTAATAAATCAATCGCTGATTAAGTCAGTCAGGATTTGCTGTGATGAATTTCAAAGAGACATAAAAAAAAAACGTTCAGTATCTATAGAATTGAGATTATTGAGAAAATTATTTTCAGAAGAGCATAATAATGCCTCGAGAATGCACGAAGATTTAGAAATATGTTCCTTGTAGCTGCATTGTGTTATACTTTCTGCGCTCAAATGAAGAATATTAATGAAATTTTCTTTTGGAAAGAGGAAGAAAAAAAAGGCACAAAAAATTCAGCTATCAAATAACGAGCCTTAGGTAGTTTCCTCCGTTCTGGTTGGTATTTGGAGTCCGTAGGGACTTTGTGCCGCGCGTGCGAGAGTCCAGACTCCAGGGCGTCCAAAGCCGCGTCACGCGTCACTCTCACATGCCGATTGTGTCAGTAGTGTATCTCGCTGAATGACGCATACCGACGCACACCGCCAACTGACAGATTAACCGATCAACAATGACGGCACTCGGCACTAGCCGCGCGATGCAGTCGGAGTAGTCGATCGGCGTCGTTCCATCGATCGCGGCCGATCGCCGATCCCTTTTGTTCGCGCGCGTGATGACGTGAAGGCGGGAGGGGAAGAGAGAGAAAGAGAGAGGCGTTACGCAAATTGATCATTGTCTGGACTCGATTACACCTGCGGCGGGCGGAGTGGCTGTGTGCTGTCCGAGGGCAAACAAAGCGCGAATCAAGCGGAATCTTGAAACAATAACGACAGAGACGTCGCGATAACGATAACGACGACGACGACATGGAGGGAGGCCTGTTGGAGAACTCGGCCGGCGACACTTTGGACCGATCCGAGGACGAGGCGGCCCTTCAAGGATGCTGCAGTCCGAAAAAGGCGCCCTACCGATTTCTAGGGCTGGCGCTCATGTGTCTGCTCGGATTCGGTACGGAGCTGACGTATATTTAATTTCGCGGGACGCGTGATGCTGTTTGTTTACGCGTCGCGATATACGAACAGCGTCGCTCCGTTGTTTACCTATCACAACAGCGTTGCGCCGGAATGGTGTCACTGTCAAAAGAACGGGTCGCGAATGAGATCCGTAATCGTTGCCTCTCGCCAGACTCATTGTCACACGCCTCATTTCCGCGACTTCCTATTCACACATAGAAATGTATTTTAGTCCAAAGTCATACGATTCTGAAACTTCCATTTGTTTCGATACTAATAACGTTTAATACTTTTCAATACCAAGTGTAATAATTTGATATTTTGCACTATGCAGGAGAACTTACGCAATATTAGAATCTCTGATGAAAATCTATCCACATTTATAAAACGCATCTATCTATTCGTCTACGTTTATGAATTATGAGAAATAGTTGTGACTCAATGGCCAAAATTGCATACACAGAGACACGATAAAGAAAGAATAATTAGTTGAGTTGGAAATTGCTTAAGTAGATTCTATCTTGTGTCTTCCTGTTATTAATCGCAAGGAAAAAATTTGACATTGGCTAGAGATAAGGCGTATCATGAACGCCCTCTTTGTGCGAGTTTATCACAAGGATTTTTTTAAATATTGGCCATATGTTGTATAAACGATGTTAGAACCTATGACACAATCGATAGGGTATCTTCGTTTATCAGACTGTAAAGCTCTTAACACAAATAATATTCTGTGTTATCTAACTGTTCTAATTGAAGAAAGGAGAGCCAAACCTTACAGACAAATTTGTCTCACTGCAACTCCAGCAGGAATTTCAATGTATGTCCTTTTATTTCAGGCTCGTATTTTTGCTTCGATAATCCGGGCGCGCTGCAGGATAATTTCAAAACTGACCTGCACATGTCAACTAGCACATTTGTCTTGCTGTATTCCATTTATTCCTGGCCGAATGTCATTCTCTGCTTCATCGGCGGATTCCTGTTGGATAGCGTCTTTGGAATTCGGCTGGGTACGGTGATATACATGGGACTCACGTTGATCGGCCAGATCATTTTTGCAAGTGGCGCTATGATCGATGCTTTTTGGCTGATGATGCTTGGTCGATTTGTCTTTGGGTATGTTTACGCCTACGGTGCTGTTCCATCGAATGCAGAATGTTTTAGAACTATCATATATGTCTTTCTGTAAAATCGTCAAATTAACAAATTGTTCCTTTTCCGCAGAATCGGCGCAGAGTCGTTGGCAGTTGCGCAAAACAGTTATGCGGTCCTTTGGTTCAAAGGAAAAGAGTTAAACATGGTGTTCGGGCTGCAGTTGAGCTTCGCCCGGGTAGGATCGACCGTGAACTTCTTAGTAATGGAGCCGGTATACAACTACGTGGCTCAATATTACAAGGGCCCGAAGTGTATCGGAGTAGTTCTCTTTCTCGCAGCCATCACCTGTGTGATGTCGATGATATGCGCCTGTGTATTGGGCCTCATGGATAAACGGGCCGAGAGATTGCTCCGACGAGGCGAGGGACAGGAACCGCAGGTCGTTAGTTTAAGGGACGTCAAAGATTTCAAGCCAATCTTTTGGTTGATCGCGCTCATTTGCATTGCTTATTACGTCGCGATATTCCCTTTCATCGCTTTGGGAAAGTAAGTGCTCGACAGCATAAAATCTTATTGCACGATACAACTTTTTCAAATCGCATCTGTCAAAGTGCATGAAATAATGATATTGCATTAAAATTCATCCTAGAAGTTAATTTTCTTATTCAACTTTTCATGCATAACAATTACACATAAAAATAAGAGTTTCGTTAATTTTGTTTCAGAGTATTTTTCGAGCGGAAATATGAATTTGATCCATCCGCAGCAAATACAGTAAATTCTCTGGTTTATTCGATATCGGCGATAGCTTCGCCTCTGTTAGGTTACATGGTGGATAGAACGGGTAAAAATGTAACGTGGGTGTTCATTAGTATCTGCGTGACTATCATTGCTCATGGGTTGCTCGCTTTTACCTATTTGAACCCTTACGTGTGTATGGTTCTCATGGGGCTGGCCTATTCTATGCTCGCTAGTAGCTTGTGGCCTTTGATTGCACTTGTGACGCCAGAGCATCAACTTGGAACTGCTTATGGAATGTAAGTAATTTATTCATTGGCAATCTCAGAGCAAATAATACTAAAGATAATACTAAAAATTTTAAAAATAAAATTAATATCTTTTTAGAGCGCAGTCTGTACAAAACTTAGGTCTCGCTGTAGTCGCAATTGTGGCTGGTATAATTGTCGACAAAGGAGGATATTTAATGCTCGAGATGTTCTTCCTCGGTTGGCTTTGGAGTGAGTATTTTCGCGAACTTGGAAACTCAAGATATGATTTCCACCGTAAGATGGAAATGCGAGAAATTTCATTACAAATAACATAATTCATGATTTGTGCAAAATAGTTTCACTGATAACCGCCGGTGCAATCTGGGTGTCGGACATGGCAACAAGTGGCGGTTATCTCAACATGACGCCAGGACAAAGAGAACGATACGAGGCAGTTCAATGCACGCCTGAAAATTTGGAGCGAGAAAAATTATTATCGTCGGAATGCACATCGGATTTCTCGGCGGATAGTCTTATGCAGCCACAATCTGACATCAGTATACGAAATCGTTACTTGTCTCGCATTGGTGCGATGGTAAGTCGATTTTATTGAAGTTATACATTTTTATTTTTTCTGTAACATTAGGCGATAAACGGATGAGTAAAAAACAGAATGTATATAAGTGATAAAAAATCAGAAAGTATAAATCGTAACTCTTTAATAACGCGCGTTTTTAAATTCTAGGTACCACCACATGCGATTACGCCAATTCATCGACCTTTACGATGATAATTTAGTTCCAAATTCATGATACGAATAGGTGTGTAAAAATACTTAAAAAGTCTCGTCGAAATGTTGGCTCATTATGTCTTCCTATTACACACAGCTTGATCTGTGATAATTTCGTAACGCAGTTACTGTTCGATTAGAGATTACGTTTTAACAAGCGTATTGTAGCTGTTTCTTTGATAGTCTCGATCGATGCCGATTACACGTTACACGTGATATATACGAAACTTTTGACAATTCATGACGATGGCACAATTATAGATCTTTTATCAATGGTGGAATCATTCTCTCTACCTCTAATTTAAAAAATAAGCGTTGCGAAGTTACTTGTTCATAAGATATTTGACGTGTAATATATATATATATTGATGTAATATTATAATAAATGTTCGATCTTTGATCATTGTCCTTTTTCGTCAAAATCATTTCGGTGAAATAATGAATTGTATTAAAAGAGCCATCCGTTACTTTTTATTTTGTACGTTGTAATTAATATATGCGACATTGTTCAAGCTCTCTGGCGATAAGGCTCTCTCTCGTGACCAGTTAATTTCGACAACGTCGGGATATGAATACATTACTGTTGCACGACACACGATACGATACAAAAACTGGTGTGCAACGCCGACGTTGGCATTAAATCATTAAATTTGGTATCATTAGTCAAAGAGGCAGATAATTCATGTGCGCGCAGAGATCTGCATTTCTTATAACTTTTATGTACTCCTATTTTTCATGATAAAAAATATTTGAAATATTACCAAACGCGTTGGGTCAATCGCCAGTGCATTGATACAATGAAAAAAATATAAACAAAATTATTGATTAAGTTTATTTACATTCTTTAGAATTTCAAAAAAAAAAAAAAAGTGAATTTATAACTGAATGAGAGATTTGTAGGATACTCATACAAATTTTGTCAAAGATGAAGATGATCGCAAAATTTTATAAATTAAAAAATCTGAGAGATTCTGAAAATTAGGAATTTGTAATTTTACGAATCACATACCTATTTTCCGATTTAATTATTTTTTACAAAAAAAAATTTCAAAAATATAAAAATATATTTTATAATATAATATTTATATTTATGTTGCGTAAAATATGTATTTTTTTATATTGAATCAATTAAAAGTTTATCGTTTTTTACACTAACATATTGTAATATTTATTACTATACTCCGTTAATATCAGTTATATGGAATATTAGCTTTCATACATAGGATCCGTGGCACCTTCTCGCTTCTCCGGAAATACGTAACGCCAAGTGTTCTTTGTCCGCGTCGCACGCACCCATGTCCACGTCCGGTACGCAAAGAATTTCCAAGAACTCCGGTATTTCGCGTAACCGGTGCACCGACTCCGGAACGGGCGGCGCACTCCGCACACACGTCGAGAGGGCGTATGCGGACCAGCGAGCACGGAACGGAACAGCTGTATGCAGCTGTAGTGAGCTGTAGTGCTGTAGCGCGCACCACGTGCTCGGCTGTGCTGTGCCCGCAAGTGGCACATACGCGTATACGCGCACGTACGTATCGGCACGCTCCGTGCGGTCCGCGACGAGATGAGGGTCCACGACGACGCGGATCCCAAGATTCCCAAGTACAACGCGATGGGGAAGTCGTCCAAGTTGTCCATGAAGCGGCCTAGCACCGTCGTGTTCCGCGAAAATTCCGCCAAGGTACAGAAAACGAGCGAGGACAGCAGAGTCGGGAACGCGACGAACAGCGATCGAACGAACATCGGCTGGCGGAGAAAATCATTGCCCGTTTATATCCTCCGTAAACGGTAAGTTTCTCGAGTGATTAAGTGATGTATAATCTTTTACGCGATTATGCGCGACTAAAGGGAAAAAGGGGGGGTGACGTCCGCGACGTTCGGCGTCGTGCACGCGGTGCATGGTGTATATCAGTGCATATACAGGATGTTTCAAAATGGAGACTCGCTGCTGATTGCAAATTAGCTAACGGGGATAATTTTCGTCACAACCGCACTTACTCGCGGTCGTTAAGGTAGAAAATACTGATGATTATTTTGTTTATTTAAATACATATTTTTAGATTGTTATTTTTTTCTATTTTATAACATAATATCATTTAATAATAATCAAACTGTATACGTGTTAAGTAATTATGTATGTATATAATAATAATTTTAAGCGCATAAATAAATTTTAATTCAAAAATCTATTTCTAAAAATATATTTTATCCAAAAAATATATTTTTTAATTTTTATTAGAAGAAGCTGATGCTATACATTGTATCACATATACATATGTATATACATTACATATATATAAGTGATACATAGTAAATTTTCAACTTAATTTTTAATAAATATAAAATTTATTAAATATTTTGTTATGTAAGTAAAATAGATATATTATTTATCTATTTTACATATATTATATCACAACAATATTATATACATATATTACATTACACGAACATAAATAGATATTATGCTTCATATATTGTATTACACAAATATTATATTACACAAGTAGAATAAATAATATAATTTATTATTGTATATAACAGATATGTAAATAGAATTCATAATAATTGCCTAGCGTATTATATATGCATATTGTAGAAAATGTAGAATAAACATTTTGGCCATAAAAGATCATCTTTAAAAATAATGGGTATTTCATCAAGTCGCGGCAATTACTTATTTAATATCACATATTCTTTACATATTCTTTATTTATATGTTCTTTATATAATATACTCTTTATATTATATATTCTTTATAGTGTATATAAACTTTTTGCTCGTGAATTTTCAGGCTGTTAGACGAGATACGCCGACACAGTACTCTCATCATAATAGGCGAGACCGGCAGCGGTAAAACCACGCAGATCCCACAACTGTTGCTCCACGCCGGAATCGCCGGGTCGTCCGGCTGCATCGGCATCACGCAACCGCGTAGGATAGCGGCGGTCAGCGTAGCGCGCCGGGTCGCCCAGGAACAAGGGGCGAAACCAGGAAAATTGGTGGGCTACTGCGTCCGTTTCGAGGATTGCACCTCGTCGCAAACAAGGATCAAATATCTGACGGATGGCATGATGGTGCGAGAAGCGATGACTGACGAGATCCTGTCGGATTACTCGGTATACTATCGTCATATTATTATTACAATTGTTGTATTAGACGACGCAGTCATTGGAGGAGCAAGACTATGTTTGAAATTAATAATAAAAAATGAAATTAATTTTAAATGATAAACTAGCATCGTGTAATGAAAGATATTATTACAATATTATTTATTAATTTTATGCAAAATATGTTCTGGAATCAGTCTATTTTAAATTAAATTAAGTTCTTGTAAATTAGATGCTTTAACATTTTAACAGAAAGTAAAAGGCTTTTCCGTTAAGTTATTATTATATTTAAAACCGGCAGTAATCTGAAAACTAAGGAATCTCTCTAAACATTCCCCTTTGCTACTTATCTCACTGCCTACCCGATTATTGCATGAGTTTTATAACTTTACAACAGGTGGTGATACTCGACGAAGCTCACGAGCGATCCGTGCAGACCGACGTTCTGTTCGGGGTGACGAGACGAGCGCAGAATTTGCGAAAGTTGAAGAATCTGCCGCCCTTGAAACTTTTGATTATGTCAGCCACGATGGACCCCACTAAGTTCAAGGAGTATTTCCAGGCACCAGCACTGTACTTGGAGGGCCGTCAGCATCCCTTGAGGATTTTTCACGCGGTGTCCTCGCAACAGGATTATGCATTCGCCGCACTAGCTACGGCGTTTCAAATTCACCGCGAGACTCCCCCAAAGTAAGAACAGCACGAAATTCTAAAACGGAATATAAACTGCGTGTTCTACGACGTATATATAGGAATAAATTGTGTTCTAGTATGTTAAAGAATTTATTGTTTTCGAAATTGATTGCAATTTCATCACATACTCCTTCAAAGACCTCAAATCAATCTCTTATAAACCGAGATACACATGAGATGAAGGTCGTCAAACCCGAAACCTATCGACCCATGAATCGGTCGTTCTGTCATAGCCATACATTTCAATTATGTTCTAGTAGGTAATCGTTTGATTTTTTATTTTCTAGTGAGGATATTCTCATCTTTTTGACCGGCCAAGAAGAAATAGAGGCGGCTGCAGTGGCCGCCCGAAATATAGCTAAACAACTAGATGAAGAAGAATATCCGCCTCTGAAAGTCTTTCCCTTATACGCGACACTGCCCACTCACCAACAGTTAGAGGCCTTCAAACCTTCGGCACCGGGAATGCGGAAATTAATACTATCGACAAACGTCGCCGAGACGTCCGTCACGATTGGCGGTGCGTATACACCTTTACTATCTCTTTTCCGTTACATAATTTTCTAAATAAAAAATAGAAAGGGCTAAATAAATATTTTTATTAGCGCTAAGGTTTTTTTTACATCAGATAATTATAAAGATAAGACAAGATGTAAAGGAAGTTTATTTTTAAAATCTTTTTATGGAGTTTTTCCAACGCGATAATAAACGATATTATTAATTATGTTATTTTCAACGTCGCGCTTATTTCAGCGTTAATTACACAGCGCTCGCTGTTTTCGAATTCACAATCGTTTAAAATCTGATCTGAAAATTTAATAACGACGTTAAACATAGGAATTCGTCACGTGATCGATACCGGTGTCGTCAAAGCAAGGACACATCATCCAACGACGGGGTTGGACGTATTAAGGGTCGAGAAAGTCTCACAGGCACAGGCTTGGCAAAGGGCGGGTAGGGCCGCTCGCGAAGCACCGGGCAAATGTTATAGAGTTTACACACGAGAGGAATTCGAGAAGATGAAGGACATGCCGATACCAGAAATTCAAAGGTGCTCTCTCGCGGGAGTCGCTCTGCAACTACTTGCTATCGGCGTTGACATCACCACCTTCGATTTCATGGACAAACCACCCAAAGAGGGTGTAGACGTGGCTGTGAGCTGTTTAGAAAAGCTGGGCGCAGTTAAAGGTAACGAACGCTAATCTGTTTATTTACAAATTAAAACATTTCCTTCAATATGTTCGTTTAAAAAAAATTAGAATTTTACTTAGATATAACAGTGCTCATTAAATTATGCTTATTAAATTTCTTATTAATTTTTGTTTATGCAATTTTTAAAATAAAAGTTTCCTTATTTAGTACTTAAACAGAATGATAGATTTTTTTCACATTGAGATTCAGACGCGATGAAAGAAAATAATTGCGGCTGTTTACTGTCTTTATTTTATAATATCACGCGCGAGTAACGGGAGAATTTCAAGACAATAAATTCTTATTTAATCCCTCTTAAAAGGATCTCCACCGCAGCTGACTACGCTCGGCCGAACGATGTCACTATTCCCGTTAGACCCTCGATTTACCAAAGTGATCCTCGCGTCGGTGGAACACAGGTGTCTGGAGGAAGCACTGACGGTTATCGCTTTATTATCGGGCGAATCGATTTTCATGGACCCACCCACGAAGAGAGAACAGGCTTACAATGCACGCTCACGGTACGGCTCTTGCTTGCAATCTATTTATCGTCTCAAAGTACACACTGAGTATAAGGATGAGTAGAAAGAGATCAAGATAATTTTATCTTCGTACAAATTTCTCTACGAACATTTTTATTACGGAGAGCACTGTATCCACGATAGAGTGCATTTTTCATCACGGTTCGCGACTGGCTAAGTAAGTTATTATTTAATAGCTACCCGAGTAACTCTCATCGGGGTGGTTTCAGATTTGCTTCGCCTGAGGGGGATCACGTAACGTTATTGAATGTGTTCCGGGCATACCAAAACGTTACGCAGAAGAAGGCGTGGTGCCACGATAACTTCTTGCACCACCGAAATCTGGAGTATGGGTCGGAAGTGAGGCAACAGCTTGCGGCGTTGGCGGAACGTGCGAATTTGGAGAAAGCGAGCTGCGGAACGAATACGAAGCAACTCAGAAAAGCTTTCCTCGAGGGATTATACGAGAATCTCGCCGAGCTGCAGAGGGACCAGACGTATGTCACGGTAAGTAAATGTGCTCTCTCACTATATTATTTCGATATTATTATATTCTTCTTACTGTCAATTTCATAGTATTAAATAAAATATTATTTCTTTTGCCTGCTAACTTTATTATGAAACAGTACGTAAAAATGTAATTATAAAAATCTTTCAAACATCGATCTACATGAATTGTGGAATTTTCGTTGATTAAGACTAAACTATTATTTTTAACGAAATACAATATGTTAGTTTTATAAACAAGTATTTTTAATCACACTGATGTCTTGAAACTTTTATACTTTAATTATTTATCTTTATGTCATTTTGGCGAACTTTAATCAGCAGATTAAAACGATTGATTATTCTTTTCTCTTTCATTTTATTTACAATATTTATTTTGTGTCGTTTGAATAATAAGGATTTGAGAGGTACAGTCATGGAGAGATATGCGCGGAATACATCACAAATAATTTTACATCATTCTTATCTTGATATTCCCCTATATATGTTGTTTGTATCTCTGCCTTGCTTGAGTTTCCTATATCAGCAAACAAGCGAAGAGAATCTCGAGTAATCGTATTACACGTACGGCATAGGTATACTCGAAACAGCCGGTAACCATACACCCTTCCTCGACGTTGCACGGTACGAAGCCGCCGTTACTGCTATTCACGGAGGTCGTAGCCACCGGAAGATGTTACCTTCGCGGTCTGTCTACCATCGATCCGGCGTGGTTGACGCAGAAGAACATCGGCCCTGGGAAACGCGACTGACGCAATTTTTTATCCTACGACGTATTTATACAGAGCTTATTTTTGTTGACGTGAGGTGGAACAATTGAGGCCACTGAGTAACGGAGGAGACGCAATGATTTTTTTTTCGAATAATGAAATCGATAAGTAATAGAGAAACGGTATAATTGTAAGAAAGATTAATGTGTCGTGTTCTTTACCCGTACACTTATTCAGCGGTATCAATTGCGCCACTTGGCCCTCTTTCATATGGGTACAATTTTGTTGTAGATATATGATCAAGAGAAACCATTTTTTCTACTACTTGTACACTTTAAGCTGTTATTAAATTTAGTTAATATAAATTTTAATCATCGAGTACATTGCGTTTTGCATATTGGATCGCGACTCCCTCTACATGCGCCTTCACGCATATCCTCACTCAAATATATTTACCAGCTCCATTTTTCCAATTCAATGACAAATACTCCTTGAGTAACAATATCCAATATTCCTTACAATTTATATTAGACATTTGATTAATCCGTACTCAATGTTTAATCTTCATCCTTGCTTCTTCATCCTTTTTAACTTTTTATTTGTATACAACAGTTCGTTCTCGCAAAGCAGGAGCCGAACGAGTTTAGTTAAACATTTATGGCCGTTATGGTAAATTGAACGAATCGCGCATCGGCGACTTGGCTGGCAAGTTTGGTCAATTTTACGGTCTACGGGGTCGCCACGGAAGAAATCCGGCGGAGTATTTTCATCTGGAGATTTCAGGGGACTTAACCAGAGCCCGCGCGGTTAATGCTCGTTGATAGTAAGTACCACGAAACGATTTAACCACGAAATGAAGTTTCGCGCGGCAAAATAGCAAGTAAATTTGGCCGCGGATGTTACGAGGGCATGTTACGCTCATAGCTGCGTACTTACCCGGCACTTAACGCGCTCTGTTCTGCATATCGGATAATTATGGCCTGAGCGGGAGAGAGTATTGAATTTGCTCGGGCTAATCGCCTCGAGCGAGTCGAGGAGGAAGAAAGTGCGGCTCGACGTCTCGCAGCCACGGATTTTCCGTCAAACTAAAATTTTAATGCTCATACATTCCGCAACTTCCAACTACCTCGTTATTTTATTGCGTATCCTGGCAATGTTAGCAGAATGAGTCTTACTTATTATAAATGTTAAATTGCTTCTGCGTAATGAAATGTAAATGCATGAAAATGCATTCTAATGTTTTCGTAAATACCAGGCGCAAATTAAATATTACAATTTGACAAGTTTCCTGAAGATACGTGGGCTTTATTGTTATATTTTGTTTTAATTGTAACACACACGAGTAAAGCAATCAATTGCCGTTTAATATTATATATCCATTATTCGTGTGGAAAGTGTTACGTGCGCACACATGTGGGAAACAAGAAATTTCCGAAATAGTCGTTTTAATAATGACGCAAACAGTTGTGCAGTTTAACATTAAATTATTATCATTTGTACGGGAAGTATTCCACGCGCGCCGGAGAAGTTTCCAAAACGTTGCAGGACCCTAATTATCTCTTTTCAGATAAAGGTCATTTTCATCTGACGTATATGACTCGTGTCCAAGTCCTCCGAATGTGTTATTTATAGTTCTGTATACAGCCACTCGGAGCTATCCTCAGGTTGATCGATTTAGCGGCGGCTGGATATGTTACTGTATCCCCGATACAGAGGAGATCCGATATAGGATTAAATCGTCACAGAGTTAGTTATATGACGTGGAGGATATTCGCTTGTCGAGGTAGGATCGAATTGTATCTCTTTTCTCGGTCTCTCATCCTTCCCGCTTGCAACGACGCGCAAATAGCTGTTTCTCTCTCTCTCTCTCTCTCTCTCTCTCTCTCTCTCTCTCTCTCTCTCTCTCTTTTCTCTCTTCTCTCTCTCCCTCTTTTCCTTACTTCCACGGGAAAATCGTAGGTATTCGGCGATGTCGCCCAAGATGATGATGATGATGATGATACTAACGGACTTCTCGTCGACTCGAGATTTCACAGCCCTTATCGCGCTTTCCAACGTCCCAGAACCCCTACTGCGTAATGGTGATCTTCAATATCCCATGCTCTTCAACGGTTTCCTTTCCGCAGGCGGGGGAGACGAGTAAAATTTATTCGATTACAGGAGAGGAGGAGTCCGTGTTTCGACACTGGTATTCTCATAATTCGGACTTGGGTAATACGAATGCGGCGGTGGTATTACGTAGGTACGCCCCCCCGGGGTACAAATAAAGTGAGGGCTTTAATCTGGAATGCTTGAGAGTTTGGAGAGCACTTTGCGAGCGTTTCATCCGTCCGTAACCCACGTATATATCTAATTTCGTTTCTGAAAACGCCATTATGGATTTCTCAATATGAAAGTAATTATCCATAATTTCTGCTGGCGTTGGATGATCCGCTGCGCGAGGATTTGAAAGTTCACGAGGGCAGAGGCAACTGTATCGAGTAGTCGCTATGAGACGAATATAATCCTCATTAAATTCACGTTTACGCAGACAAGCGTAATTACAAGCTTCTTGACACCGAACACATTACGTAATTTCGATATTCTCGCGCGATTAATATAAAAGACGTTCCATTTTTTTTTCTTGCAAGTCAAGATGCGTCAGAAACCCCCTGGGACGCGGAAGAGAAGAGAATCTTTTATTTCTGTTATCCCGGCCCCTAGGAGGGGTCCCTATCCACTTGTGCCGAGGGTGGCCACTGCAGGCTCGCGGACGGCTCGGCGTGATTAAGAATTAAATATTAATGAGCGCGCCGACTCGGCGGCCGTATCGCGCTTTCTTCGGGGATTCACTCCCGTTGATAGGGCACTCTCGTTATGAATAGAGCGACGTAGAATCGCGCGAGATACTGGATAAGCACGCTGAAAGCGCACGGACGAAAATAGGCTTCCGTCGACGGCTTCGAAAGCGTCGAGTTTTCTCTCTTTCCCCCCTCTCTTTTGCCTGATGTTCTTGTAATCCAGAGCAGTCTCCTTCTTAACGTAAAGACGATCCTTTGTGAGGATGCTTAAGAGACTTCTTAATAATGAATTTCTCTATGAATGATCTGACCCGTCGCGTGTCACAAAGCGCGACGTGTGACGAGTTGGATAGTCCAGCTCATCCGCGGAAACACACCCCAGTCACGGTTTTTTTCCCTTTCATTTATTAATCAAGCATCCGCCCGTCAACCAATCCCCGTACATCCGCCGGAGCGTTAACTCGAAGGAATGAAAGAACGCACGATTCTCGCGTATTTCGGTCACCTACATAATTAACCGGCCCCATTTTGTCGTGCCTTTATATCCGTATCCACGCTTTTCACACAGTTTTCTTTACGACCGCCCACGCAGTTACCTCGTGATTGATCTACCCCCGTTCCTGTTTACAGTACTTTAACCTTTCCGCAAGCGCGACTCTGTCTATTGCGAAAACACTATCGGAAGAGATCTGAATAATTTAAGAGTTTACGTTTCTTTATATCTATTAATAGCTTTGTTTACTTTCAAAGCTCCATTGAAAAATTCCGATACCACATTCGCCTTGATTAACGTTGCAAACAAGAAAGAGATACATTCGTATAATAATAATAATAAATCCAGATTTCTAGTTTTCGTTTTTCGTTACTGTCGTGACGGACGTATTTGATGTAGCTTTTCGCTCCTGGAAGCCTCATTCGCGGCACTTTGACCTCGTTGTCGATCACATCGCTGTTACAACATAACTGACATAATATTCGTTGTATTAGCCGCGGCACGATCACGAAGAGAGGAGAGGACTTTGAGCGGAGAAAGACAACGATAGCAACAGGTGGCATCAAAAATTCATTCGTGATGGGCCTCCGTCAACAGGGGACATCTGTTTCTGGGGATCACTCGACCTTCTTAATTACGATTCCGGAAAGTAATTAGCGTCCGCGGTGTCACAGGTGTGTCATTAGGATAATGCAGGATGTATCGCAGAATCCGCACGCGAGATAAATAATGTATCATTGTAGATTAAAGAGTTTCGTGTAAAAATGTTTCGAGGTAGAACGTCTTCCCGGATTAGCTCTGAAACTAATCGAGAGTTCCTCTTTAATAATGGCAATAAACAGTTTTTATCCAAAGTATAAAATTTCCAATAATTTAATTTCTTTATATCAATAAAGGATATACAAATTTATACGTGTGTGCGAGGATGAACAAATATTCGAAATACGCAAATTAAATTATTGGAAATTTTATACTTTGGATAAAAACTGTTTATTGCCATGCTAACGTTTTAACTCACGCAAAAAATGTAAATATAAAAAATTTCATTGCGGTACAAAACTTTATTAACTCAATATACAAATAATAAAAATTTCGTAGGCGATGAGCCAAAATATTTCAATAAGCAAATCGTCAGACGAAACAGTCCTACTTCGCAGAGATAAACATTTTTCACATCAACATTACACTACAACATCGTGGATTTTTCTCTTTATAGAATCATCAAAAGATCTCTTTATTGTTTAAAATGAGTCGAGTACTCGAAGATTTGAAAAGGAATAGCTTGAAATTTTTCGGGTTTTTTTAATCTAATTTTACACACTCTAAATCTGAATCAGTGAATAGTCACTGATATCAATGTAAAGTATGCCACTTTACATGAATCAGTGGCATACTTTACACTGATATCAGTGACTATTCACTGATTCACAGTACTGTTCACTGATTGAGATTTAGATAGCATCCATAAAATTTGTCAAAGAGTGTTCTGCTTCCGCTTCTATCCATTTAATAAATTTCTTCCATATGTATTCCTTTGTGCAGAGAAGAATCGTATTTGCTTGCACGGCATCCATGATCAGTCGGCCCACTTCAATGAACAGTACCAAAGTCCTGAAAGCAGCGATAATAAACGTACGCATAGTAGGTTTCTCGGCAAGAGATAATTCATTTGAATTTCGAGAAGTTCGCAAGGCGATTAGCTTTGAGTGTTGAGCCGACTGGTTTGTCGAGCCCTCGTAATCTCCGATAAATCGTCTATCGTTAGATAACGAAGGTACGCTCCTCGCGGTTCGAACGAGGTCGTTGTCCTGTCTCGATTTCCGCGGGATTGTCGGATCGGGGAGAAAGCTATGATTTTCGTGAAGCGCTTGTCGGCGCGATCGTCTGAATTCCGACAAAAAGGACGGATGTATTGCCGTCGAAACGTCCCTTCCGTCCCTCGAGCTCTCCTCTTCCCTCGGTCGCTGAGAGTCTCGCTTCTTCGTGTCGCTTCCGCTGACCGTTTTGAATTGCATGAATGCGTTCCTTTTAACAGCCTTTCCTCCACTTCCTGGAGATTCGAGAAACGATCGCTCGGCAATGGCTCTTCCGCCGTGAGGCGATAAAAGCGAATCGCGAGATAATTCCTCGGGCTTCCGACGGGACGTTTTCGAATTTATCGTCGGATTGCGCGATGAATTTCCCTCGAAATCCATCAACTTTACGACACTCGTACGAGGATGCTCGGCGCTCGCGTTTACTCGGCGGAACTGCGAGCGCGACGGCGTCGAGGAACTTCCGTCGTTGTTCAAAGGGTCTCGGGGTCCTGCGGGATCGTCCTCGATTTCGTGATCTTCCCGCGGCGCCCAGGGATCAGATAGCATCTCGTCTACTCTCAAATTTCTTTTTTGCGACGACGAGGACGATCGAAAGGGAAACCGCTGGATAACTCCACGGATAACTTTGAGTGAAAATGAACGCGACGCGAGAGCGTCCTCAGCGATGGAGTCACGATGGCTCGTCAGCGGACGTAAAACTTTACGACGCGAATCCTCCTCCCCAAGATCCGTCGATCCGAAATCGACTTTGTCATCGTACCTGGAATTAGGCGTCGGATTAACGGCGTGCGAACCGGTCCCGCGGGATGAAGACTCGTGACCGTCCTCTCCTAGAACCTCCCGCCAAAGTTCCGCCATCACAATCGAGAGCGTTCGCTGTCTAAAATTTTTGCACGTGTGTCATTTTGCGGCTAAAAGGATCGAACTAACGCGGTAATATCACATCTTCGGCTTAACGTCTGGGGGGCGAAAGGTAAAATTTATACGACGGAGCGCATAGCGGCGAAAAATATTAAACGTAAGTTTTCCTTGCGCTCACGCTACCAGAATTATTTAGAGAAACGTATGATTTGTGGATTGCGTGCTGTAAAGGGAAGCTTGCAAAAAACTTTTAAAATTAATCTTTACCGCGGTGAGCTACATAATACTGGAAAATATTAACAAGAATTTTATTTACGAAAGAGATATTTTTACCTCTTCTTCGCGTAATCCACCGTCGACGCAATTCTTTCCTTTTCATCAATTTCATTATTCCGTTCCGTATAATTACTCGATACAGCTCGTGAAACTCGCCCGATTTTATTCATCGTCCATCTCTTTCGCCTTTGAATTGTCTTCGATCGCGAAGCGACTCGTTTCACTCGATGTTCGTCAGGATCGTTTATGGACTTGGAAGTAGTAGATTGCAACCGTTGCTCTCGTGGATGTTGTCCTTCCTGCGTCTCTCCGAACGGCGTCACCGCATTTTTGACCGTTACGTTTTGCGGAAATAGACCCTCCTGGCTTTTCGTCGTCCCGACGATCGTGTCGGAATCATTCCACGTCGCGGCGGACGACGGCACGGATACATTCGTCTGCAATCCGCCGTTTGGTTGGAGATTCTTGAACAAATACTCCGCCCAGCAATAACCGAGAGCCATCTCGTCTTTGTATGCCTTGTACATTTTCCACCAATATCCAAGAGTTTGTCGCAACGACAGATCGAAACCCGTCCTCTGTCCGCCCTCCGCTGATCCTGATATCAACGAGAGCAGCAGAGCGGAAAGTATCGGAATCGTGGGCGACATCGATTCGCGTCACCGTGTTCCTGGAGAGGACAGAAATGGATACGAACGATCATCTTTTCGGACGTGCGCATAAATCGGTTGAATCCTGTCAGAGCGGAAAGATCGGCACGCCTCATATCTCTGAGGCAGCCTGGAGAGTTGGCGATTTATTTGGAAAAATCGTTCCCGTCTCTCTCTTTTACGCGGGGGGAAAAGTAAAAATTGAAATATTCGGGCTGACAGGAGGGCGGGAATTAACGTTCCGCGATTCGTAAAGTTTAAATTAGCTTTGAACACGACGTCGCACGAATTCATGTTAAATTGCTAAAAAAAAAAATTCGGTCTTTTTTACATTCGTTTAAACATTTATAAAAAGTTTGCAAAAATATGATTATTACTTACATAAAGATGAAAGCTCTGTGAATAAATGAAAGCGGGAACGCGGGAAATCGGTCTTTTGCAGGATTAAAAGGAATGTAAAAGTATCTGGTGCGTGTCTCGTATTAAACTGTCATCACTGATGCTCACTGGTATCTCGAACTGAGGACGCGTTCCCCTGCCACGGCACCATGAAGCGATATTCAAAGTTATCGGCGATAACGAGCGAGGGCGATCGGGGAAAAAAATACGCTCGGATATATGATCGCGCCGGTTGTATAACGAGTAAACGCGCGCGCGCGAATTTATGAAACAAAATAAAAAAAAAAAATAATTGCTGTAATCGGATTCGTTGAATCGCGCTCGTGAAAAAAAGGGCTCCCGAATGTTTATCCAGGATGGAGGAAGATTTTCTCCTGGTAACACGAAGCGGCAGACTGACTGACTTTTACGATAAGGACTCCATTATATCCGCCGTCACAATTAACGCTGGCGCCGAAAGTGCGTAAAATGCATAACTCGCCTCGTAGAATCCGTGCCCCGCTCGCTCTCCCCTTCGTCCCTTTCGTATGTCTTCCTTCGTTTTTTGGTTGTTTTTCTCTCCCCGTCGATGCAGCCGATGCAGGTAGTTACACCTGCGGAGCTAACGGTACCAATCACCTCGCGGTAGAAACAAGAATGACGGCGAGGAGTAGGTTACATTCCTAACATTATTCCTCGAATAATCTCTACGTGGTTCGTTTCGAGTGGAATTCTGTGGGATTACCTGACAGCGGGAGCGATTTACAAGAGTCGTTTGCTGGAGGAGATGCGAACTGACGTGCGTTCGCGAAAAAAAATTGAAGGCGTCATATCTTTCCTATCGTCTTGGGAAAGCGGAAATAAGGAACGGTAGAACGTGTATTGTCAGCGAACACGCACTCGGGCGGGAGGAGCAATAAAAAGAGATATTACGCCGTGTACGCGGCGACAATTATCGCGGTTTAATTGAAAGAGTTTAAGCGAGAATAAGCTGGGAACTTTGTAAACTTTGCCCCCCCGAGATATTTACGAAACGTGTTGTGGAAGACCGGTTGCGGCAACACGGTCCGTCGTATTAAGAATAAATAATTGCCGATCTTTTTAAAGAAAATATATTACTAGCAGAAAAGTAGAAACAAGAGAATAATTGTTTCATATTTACAGAGAATATTTCTCTCATTTTATATTATGCATTTTTGTCAATAAATAAAAAATAACAGCGACACAGTTTGCGAAATTAATATAAGAAGATCAAACATATATGTGTTCGTGAACATTGTAGGGATTTGTTTAATGCAGATATAATTCCGGCTGTACTTTGGTGTGTTTGGAAGAAATAAAACGGGCGATGAAAAGCAGCCTACGGTTATACTTTAAGACCGGATCATTGCGTGTGCTTTAATGGAGCTGAGTAATCCTTTGGTTCAGCTACACTTGCCCAAGTAACCAATTAACGAATTACCGGATCTTTATCTGCCAGCCGTTCACCGTTTTATTTGCCCGTTTGTTGTTTTATTCGCCGTGAAATAAGGGCATTCGTACGTCTGTCGCTAATTAACAGCGAAAGCAATTTTGCAGCCACGCTTCTTTTCTCTCTTCTTCAGGATTTATGATACCGTGAACCCCGCCTTTTACAACTCAACAATGAATGAATTAAAGTCTTTGAATCTCAAAGAGTGCAGGCAACACATTATCTTATATTCTTATTTAACTACATTATTTTATTCATCATCCTCGTTGTGAAATTTTATCATTGTGTTTCTACATGTACGCGATCATATAGAGAAACTAGAACGATTCAGAAGGTCTTTTGCTACAAAAAAAAAAGAGGAACAGAATTATCTCGCAGTATATTTACTAATAAAAAAAAGCAGAGATTTATAAAACTTCATAAATTTAAAGCGGAGGCCGGGCCGCGCGCGCGATAACTCGTCCGTGAGTGCGCGAAGGGGTTAAATTACACATTTCTCATCCCGCGTCTCCTTTTTGCTCCTTTTCGCCGCGCCTTTTCCCACTTATCCTCGTCGCTTGGTTGTTTTTCTCCGGCCCAGTTTTCCGCTGTACGTACGTAACAGAAAATCCGGCGAAGGAGGAGGGATAAAAAAGCAGTGCTGAGCGCATGGATGATCCACGTAACCGCACTCTCTGCCGCCCGGGAGATCCTAGATCCCCTTAACCCCTCGAAACACGACGAGAAAGCGATAGCTGCCTTCTCTCCAGCATTTCGCCGTCTACCTTCCCGTTCCTCTTTCTTGGTCGTCTTCTCTCTCTCTCTCCGCTCCCCTCTTTCTCTGCTCGTCGTCCTTTCTGTCCCGTTTACTGCCTGCCTACCTCCGTAGCACTCCACTTTGTCTTGCGCTCGACAGTTACATCGACACCCACTCGTCCAGGGTAAGTCTGACCGGCAATTCACGCTGGAGTGGTGCACGGATATGGGCGGCGGCGGCGGCGGTGGTGTTGATAGCGGTGGTTCAGGGTGCTCTTCTGGAATGTCAATCGCACTTCCACGAGACGAGAATGGAATAATTGGAGCACCCGGCTTTTCGCGACGACCGAGTCATTTTTTTTCTCCCCAGTTAGCGAGCGATTTTTTCCCCGCTACCGGGATGAGCGTCACGAGAACGATAATTGAGGAGTTTTCGTTTTTTATATGATGCCTTGTTAACCGCCTTATTACGCGTATTAGAATCAATCCGATTTTGATCCGTTCGACTTTTCTGAACGTGCACGTTGTTCAGAATATTTAAAAAGACAGCTTGTGGGATGCAAAATGTTTAATTTTTATATTTATCCTCATATAATACGTAATTATTATTTGCATACTCTGCATAAAAGTAAACAAAGCAAAATCGCCTGAAAGTTTTTCGACCCTAAACGTGTTGTTGGTAGGTAGCCCGTGGCAACTTTCAGCAGTCGAGTATTAAGATTAAAGTTTTTAGATTCTTCACCGTGTTACAAAGGAGGTACATAAATCAGCTCTTAAGTTTTAACTAAATGACAAGCAGAGATCCGAGAAGCAACATCCAGGAAGGGAGTAAAAAACGATGTTACATCAGCGAAGTCGCGCTAAGCTGCTTTCTTGCTCGGTACTTTCGTATCGTCGATCGCATTTGCCTCAATTTGCCATTATGCCATTGTGCCCGGGAGCTCGCGATTAGAGAAACGCGTTGGATTACAAATATCGAGGAGAAGGAGGGGGGGGGGTAAGGGAACGAGATTGGATTTTCGATCGTATCTGTCGAAGAAAATCTGACATAGCGATATTTGAGGGCCGTCACTAAAAGCGAAACGGATTCCAGGGTATATGGCATTTGATAAACTGGAGTGCGCAAGATACCTCTGATAATGAAATCTCTCTCGCGCCGCGCCTCGCCGCCGTATCGGCATTTTCTGACAGCGCTCGAAAATCCTGACAAAATCGGACGCTAATGAAAGCTTCGTAGACGATATGAGCGACGAGCGAAAAAAAAACGTCAAATAAAAAAAGAACTGAAAACACTTCTGAATTTTTTTGGAGTTGCTACCGCCGATTCCCATTTCGATTTCCGCATCTAAATGAGGGATTAACGAAGTTTGTTGCCTTCACGATCGTAGTCACGACATTATTAACTTAGAAGTCCAAGTAGATTTTTTTTTATATTAAGGAATACTATTTTAAAATCTGTATTATAAATAAATTTAAAATTGCGACAACAAAAGATAGTTGAGCGGTAGAGTATATTTTATTTTTTAACAATAAGTAATTAAAAATATAGAGTACGAATGGTTTCGGTATTTGTTTAGAAAGATTGGCTGATTAAATTTAGTTGATGGGGTTGACTCGTTTGCATGAACCGCGTGAGGTATCAACGCCCGTTCTGTCTATGTGCAGAAAAGCTTATCAAAACTTGTTATTTAACTATTCCAGCGCCTCCGTCGGTTTATATACACGCCGCCGTCTACGCAATTTTCCGTATTTCCATCAGATATATTTCCGGTTATTATTCTTTATGGTGTAACCTCGTTACGATATTGCGGTGCACTCGGGGCTATTCGTTACGGCGAACGTACGGTTTCGTTATTGTATCTCTATCTCTCTCTTTCTCTCTCTCTCTCTCTCTCTCTCTCTCTCTCTCTCTCTCTCTCTCTCTCTCTCTCTCTCTCTCTCGCAGCGCGGGTTTTATCCTAAAACAGCTGTCACTCCCAGATACTCCAGAAATGACGACCATCTTCGTTCCACGAGCCGCGCGACAGTCGCGTCCCGGAGATGAATTTTATTGCGCGCGGATGCAGCTTCTCGCGAATCGCTGCTTGAAATCCTTAACTGCTAACGATTTATTACGAGGCGCGGTAATTGTTGCGGTCTACAGGCAATCTCCGGTGAAGACGAAATTCTCTTCTTCGAGGGAATAACAATATTTGTCTATACTTGTTCATTATTTTAAATTATTAGCCCTATCAATAGGTACTTTTACTTTGCATGAAATCCAAGAGTTTTGAATTTTTGCAGGGTCGTGTAGTTGGAGGTCCTAAATAATTTCCTGAATTTTTGACCTTGGCGACCCGCCGCCACATTGGAAAAATGGTGCCAAAAAACGGTTTTTTCGCAATATCTCGTCTCCGGTTGGTCCTACGTCAAAAATAGTTATTTTCAATATTAAAGAGGAGGAAATTCTCTACAACTTTTGTTGGAAACGTTTTTCTGTAGGTTCAATAGTTTTCGACTTACAGCGGCGTAAAGACAATATTAGGACACTATTAGGACCCCCAACTACACGACTCTGCAAAAATTCAAAACTTCTGGATTTCATGCAAGGTAACCGCCTTTTTTCGTCTCTATTGACTGGACTATATTATCACGCCTCGAATGTATCGAATATATCGTCACACGTGCACACATACGCATAGATAGATAAAATTAATAGACGCGACGTGGTGCGCTTTAAAATGTTGGAATTTTATTCGAAAATTCACGGGAGAGCTGCGCGGATGACGTTTTAACAATTGTTTTAATAATAATTAGCTGCAGCAGGCAGGCGCGCACGACGTAATTTGCAGCGAGCAAAGGCTTTTGTCCCTACCTCGTGCTCTTGACGCCCGCTACAACGGCGGTGTCTTCTTATTTTTGCACGATATTAGCGCATTCACGCGTTTACGCGAAAACGTCGCGCGCGCGTAATATTTTACGTCCAAGTATCGGATTAACGTAATATCGGATTAACGTAGGCGAATGCACTGGCGCGGCGCGACGCCGCGCGGTATAATCGCATTTTGCGAAAGTTGCCGTGCGAAAAGGCGTCCTCGTAACGAGGATCCGTTCTGAGGCCGCGCATTTTAAGACTTTACTTTGTCCCATCGCGGATAAAAGCCTGGGAGTCGAGTTGGAAATTCGATTCATTAATCTGACCGCCGCGAAACGACCGCGAAATCGATCGAGAACGCCGCCGCGAAAATTGGGACGGCCGTCGGCAGAAGAGTAGGAGGAAGAAGGTGAGAAAAAAAGAAGAAAAAAACAGAAAGAGAGACCTTCCTCTCTCGCGACTTTATTCCACCTAACTTTGCCCTGCCGGTTTACGACTCCCTGAATACAGCCGGCTAATTAACGGCGCTTCCTTAGCGCGGCGAGCTGGGAGTAGCCAATTTCATTTCCGTTTCTTCCTCGGTTTTATTTTTCCCCCTCGGTTAAGCGGTCTCGCTCCCGTAATTCAGGGTTACCGCGCGAATGTCTCTGCCGTATCCTGGTGCTACCCTCCCGCGCTGCACCCCCTCGTCCTCGAGAAAATTCATGCACTTTTCAATTTCGCCGAGCCGCCTGGACTTACGTTTCGCGAAAGGATCTCGGTCCTCTTTATCTTTTTTTAGGGGAAGACCTCCCTCTCTGTTACGTCGTGTTTCCTGCAAAACTATTAATCTACTGGGCGCATGAAAACCGGTACACACGTGCCTACAATACCTACGTGACGTACCGTAAGAGAGGGTTGTCAATTTTCGTAAATTTCGCTATTCATTGTCGGAGCTTTTTATATAAGTCTCTGTGTGATCGCTAATATCGCAATTTGTCCGCTGTACCGGATTCGCGAATTGAATGGAGGCCGATTCCGTCTCTTGATTTGATTCAATTATATTCGCCGCTAGACGCGGCGCGCGCGGATGGACCAGCGTTCATTAACGCAACAAACACAACCCTTCAATGTACATTAATCAAACATGTATCGCCCGGCGTATTGTGTTACTTTTCGACAATCCTGAATTATTCTTCAATTAGCTCGCGGGAATTAATTCTCGAAATGAAGACTGCCCGGACGTTTTACAAATGCCGCAAAATCTCAAGTGTCAAGCGGGATTCGCGCAAAAACGGTAATTTTCCGGTTTTGTCAGTGTCGGCCGCGGGCATTTCCAAACTTTGTCAATGTTGTCGTCTAACCGATCGTGTCCGTTGTGGCCGAAGCGACGGTTTTGCGCGGCGCGGGGGAAACGCGGGCCTGCAGTTTAACGAGCTGGTTGAATTGATGTATTCTCACGTCTCGGTTTTAATTAATCGGAGTGATGTTTCAATCGGGTGACAGGTAAATCATGGGCGAAGCGTTGGCGAGAGGGAGAGAGAGAGAGGCAGAGAGAAAGAGAGAAAGAGAGAAATCGGACGAGGTGGCGCGAAAAAGCGAAAGAGAGGAATAGAGGAAGTGGCCTGGCGTCCGTGTAGGCGAGTCTGACGGCCGTTGAGAGTATGAGGTTTCCCTCGTTAAGGGTCGTAAATAATGGCGATGGCGACGATAACGAGGCAATTTACCGGCACGCTCTTGCGCACGTTTTGGCTTCGACGTTCGTCCCCGGCGATTTGAATCTTTCGCGAGTTTGCGATCTTCACGCGTACGCGGCACACTCGCGTGGCGCGCGCGAGCGGATAGCGCGCACCGCGCTGGTGGATGAAGGACCTCGATCGATCGGCGAGTGAATTATAATAGCGGGACACGCGACGTACCGCTATTTTATCGCCCGCCCGAGACTGCGGAAATCAGAATAAAAATCCAATCGATGCGTTTCCGAAGTTTTTCGACAAATATGTACCCTGGTGTAAGAGACGTGAAATTCAAAATTTTTCTCCTCTTAGAATCGCGGAAAGTGTTATAACGAGAGAGACAGAGCGGGGTTTTGATCAGGGGAAATGAAATTTCGCCGCATATTGCTTCTCGATGATTTCGACGCGAGATAAAATATCGGAATGTGGAAATTTTTGGTTTTATATAGGGCCGCGAAAGTGCTGCAGTAAAATTCGAACGGCGAGCTTGAATTTTATATTAAGCGTTTTCGTAAATCCGTAAGATCGCGAGCAGACAAGACGATTAGATATGAATTATTCCGGGCGTACGACCCGGATTCGGAGTCGGTCCTTTCGAAACGGGAAGACCTCAATTTTCCGGCTTCGATTATTCGAGTGTATGTGAATTTGTGGTCCTATAACAAATGTAACCGCGCTGTGCGAGGCCATATGGTCATGGTATATACGGATATTTCGCTCGCTAATGGTTTGCCCGCTCGTTTATACTCCTTGGAGCGTAGCACCCAATTTCTCAGAAAGTGTAGAACAGATATGAACAATTTAAGTTTTAAAATGATTGAAGGTGTTGAGAAAAGAGTTCCAGGTGTTAACCCAGTGGAGAGAGATCCATGCAATATTAAACACCGCGAGAACTTGTACTTTCTTAAGTAGACTGGAAGCGCCATGTTTTAATGAAAAATGGATCCTCTCACTCTCATTAATATGACTATCGTCGAAATTAATTAAAGCGCAAAAAATCCAGGTTTTACACTGGTTTAATGCACGCGAGGAAATGTTTAGAAAACATGAAAGAAAAACACGTGAAAAAGTATGGCTTGCGAAATGACCGATTTCGCGAGTATTAACTCTGAAGCATGGTAGCACAAAAACATGCTGTAACTATAAATATGCTGTAGTAACACGATAACTCCCCATCAAATCCATAGAGAACGTCTATAAAAGGAGATAAAAATATTTTTTTCGTGTTCCTTTACAAGAAATACTCTTTGTGCAATATATCAGTTATTAATTCTTCCTCGTGCAAAATCTGTATCTCGGAGAATCGATGGATTCATCTGGCTGTGCACACCGAAGGAATTAGTTCGACGATCGACGATACCATTTTGGCGGAAACATAGCCGCACAAACGCCAGTCGGTTATTTCGCGAGGCGAGTTGCGTGGGTGACGTCTGCCTCCGGCAGCCTCGTTGTTGCGGAACAGAAAGCGAAAGACGGAGTCAAAAGAGGAAGTAAGAGAGAGAGAAAGAGAGAGAGGGGAGAGGGAGGGGAGGGAAAGAGAATTCGTTTCGCACACCAAGCAGCCTCTTCAGGCAAGCTTTCGCTCGTGCCCTTCTCGTTCTCGTATGTGAGGAAGGACAAGCAGGAGCGAAGGGTGGCGTGTGTGAGATGTGGTGGGTGCCGAAGGCGCAGCGTCAGCCGCGAGGATATGGAGCACGAGTCGGCGGCGGCGGCGGCGGCGGCGGCCGGAGAAAAGATGCTGCGCGTGTACGAGGAAGAAGCAGGATAGGAGGCTCCCGGTGTGGGGGCGGCAGAAGCGGCAAAAGGGGTTGCAGGAGAGGATAAACGAGAGAGAAAACGGGATAGGAGAAGAGAGAGAGAGAGAGAGGGGGGGGAGAGGAAAGCCGGAACGACCCGGGGGTTGCCGTGGTGCTATCGACCGGGCCGCTGGTCGGAATCAAACCAGGCGTCGGCGCCGTGGCTGTCCCGGCTTCCTCGAGTGCCGGACCATCCTCCACTTCCACCTCCATCACCACCACTGCCATCGCCGCCGCCGCCGCCGCCACCACCATCACCACCACCAGCGGCAAGAGCAGCAGGCACCAGCACCGCCACCTCCGCGGAGGTCGCACGGCTGCTGGCCCTCGGCGCGTTAGTAGTGCCCGGGACAGACAGTCGATCGCGCACACGAAGGGTGCGGGTCGTTCTGGGGGTTGGTTTGTGGGTACGGATTTGGTCAGTCGGCTGATTTTGTTGGTCTCGTCGGCAGTCTCTCGCAATTCGTATGCAGACTGCTCGCGGCGGATCGTCGTCGCGTCCGTCGCGTTGCGATTCAACAGCTGGCGAGAAGGTGCTCAGACGGAGAGTATGCCTGAGGCCTGAGAGGCGGCAAACATCTAGCGTCCGCTTTATCGCGGTTTGACGGCGCTTCGGGCGATCTGGACCGCGCTCACGAATCTGTAATAATCGGCATCGTTCTCGAGAGCGTGGAAACGTCAAACCCCGGACTCCTAACGTGATGCGAGCCGCGTCGAATGGATCGAAGCGTTACGTGTTGGTGCGTGTGGTGCCGGAGCGATAGGTTCGAAATTATCTGGACCCGGAAGTTATCTGACCGAGATTATTGAGTGAACACCATTATACACTATGTGATACGAGAAGACGACCCTAGATAAGAAGTTGGATGTTTTTCGGTGCGTTCCATACATTTTTCAAGATTATAAATACAAATGCAATGTTCCTGGTAGATCAGCTAGATGATTAAGCTGAACGAATGACATTGGCTCAGTAAGAACGTATTCTGTACGGATAACTGTATCAAGTTGCTTTCGTAGACTTTACTTTTCTGATTATTCAAGAAATCTGAAACATATGGCGTCGAGACATCATCGATGATAGCTCCCGAGATTTGAAGAAATCCGCACATCATTTTCGATCAATATTCGAGTTTGTCGCGTACATATATATTACAAGGAGTAGTAAAATTATGTCAACAACGTATAATAATTGCGTCATAAACTTTCGTCGTTACTATCGCAAAAATTAGATCATAATTCTTAATATATTCAGATTTTATTGAATGCTTTTTCGGAGATCAAATATTCAAAAGTGATTAAATATGTATTAAATAAGTGTCTTATTAAATATTAATTTACAGGAAATGCAAATGATTAATATTTGCATATAATTAATATTTAAATAATTTATATTTACTAATTCACTCCTACGTTTACTTTATGTAATTTTTAATATATTCTCGTTATTTATTTTAATCTTTTGTTTAACCACTTTTTTTCCACACATAATCATAATAGCTCTTGGTCTTATATTCTTTTTATTATAAAATGTGCATAAATATATCAAGCTATAGATAAAGTTAAATGTTAAAATATAGATAGATACTCAACAGAATTTTTCATCAGACGTAATAATTGATGTGTAAAATAATATTAAATTATTTTAATCAACTTTAAACGTTTTAAACAATTAGACTTTTATTTCATCGACTACATTTGGCAAATAATCATCGTGACGATTCGACCATTGGTTTTGGTCCGATTAATATGATTAATCAATGGTCATCAAAACCAACGGTCGAATCGTCACGATGATTATTTGCCAATTGTAGTCGATGAAATAAAAGTCTAATTGTTTATTATATATTGTTGGCAAATCACAAATGTACTTTCGGTTTATTTAAACATTTTATTATGCACAAAACTTAAAATAAATTGACGATAAATTCAGCGAGAAAATCGCATTTTGAAATGGTACATTTTTAAAACATAAAATCTCTAATCTTGGAAGACAGTATATTGTCACTGAAAATATTTTTGTCGCTTTCTTTTTATTCCCAACGCGTATTTAATATTCTCGTCCGTATTTCGCGTCAATTAAAATTATTACATAAAGATAGAGTGTAATATAGAGGAAAGAATTGAGAGAGGGAATAACGATTGTGAGGCTAATCCTCAATTTCGAAGATTGGGGGGACCCGTAATTTTGCAAAATGGATCACCATCAATTCTCATTGACTCATCCATTTCTTACAGGACGCGCTCTCGTTGATCCGTGCAAAAATGTCACGCCGGCACTCATGCAATTTCCGCGATAATATATCGGCGTTTTTCGCGAGGGATCCGTTCTTCCTTTCACGTTGTCGTTGCCGCCTCGATAATTCCTCATGGATTCTTCCCCGTAAATCCGGAAACTTCGAACTTATCGCTCCCTTCGGTGAATTATTAATCGTCCAGTCATCCCCCCTTTCTCTCCCCCCCTCCCCCGCAATTAGCGCGAGCCCCGGAATTTAATTTCGCTCGCCAGATTGTCGCGCTTATGATTCGGCATTGGCATCTCGTTTTTGCTTGTCCGCTTGAATGCCGCGGAATAGGAGCATAATCCGATGATGGTTCGCTCCTCTTTTCGAACTTGAGTCCACGTCGGCATCGCGCAGAGCTCCGTCGACGAAAGACCCCCGGGGAATCCGATCTGCAAAGTACTTAGAAAACAGTGTCAGACTAACTCGAGAATCGGGAATACTTTGTACTATACATCCGACACGTTCGCTTTGATTGAGTGCGAGGAAAAAATTTTACATTTGCTGTAAACCTGCGAATTAACTGCGTCAAAACGGTATTGAATTAATATCAAGCTTTGTTCAACATTGAAATTACAGGTATAATTAGCATTTGAACTTTCAAATAGCCATTTACGTGGTGCGCCACGTTTTATTTACATTTAAACGAACTTTGCTTTCATAATTCTGAAGTTTCTTTTTACTAATAGACATGAATAGCATTTATTTATAAATAACATGAAAAATATTATGATGGCAGTTACGATTTATATTTTTCTCTTTGACGGACGGGCCTCTGTATTTCTTTAAACTAATAAAAGGCTAAATGGACGTTAGGAAGACATTATAAGGATAATTATAATCTTCAATTTTAATTTTCAATACATTTACCTCTCGTTTATTTCGCGCAATTATAGTAATACTTATTCGTCATTGTCAAGAAAGTAAATGGTTCTTACTTCGGCGCGTTCACCGGAAAAGAAGTTTCAGAAAATATAAAAGTAGCGAGCGCAAGAAAATGTCTGCGTTTATATGGCTTGTCTTAACAATTGCACGCTCGACGAAGTACGAGACTATTACGACGTTTCGCCACGTAGGTGGGCCTTCGCGGAAAAATAGCCCGCTATTTCGCCCCGCGTTTGGAAAAAGGGCATCATAACGGGAGAACGTAACCCAAACTTTGTGATAATTTAAACGCAGGCCGCATTCTCTCCCCCGGGGAGCAGGGGGAAGGTTGAAATGTTGCTAAAGTCGCAACGCCGGGTGTACCAAGGGGCAGGGAGTGTAGTTTATATCAAGTTAGAAATTGGAAATTCTCGCATAACCACAGTTGAATGCTATCAGATTTCGCGTTACTCGAGCAGCTGGAGCAACTCATTCGAATCAAAACTACATCGTCATTGCAATTAATTAGATTTAGTCGGGCGACCGGCCGAGTGCGATTCGATTTTTCATTACGGGTCCCGCAATGTACGTTAATTATTGATTTAGTGAACGTAAATTTCAAGTCCGGCGTCGCTGAATTCTCGAAAATTCGATCCAAAGGGTCGATGCATACATCTGCATATTAATACGCAATGGAAACGGCTCAAATTTGCGCTATTACCACAATGGGGTCAGTTTTCGCCGCAGTAATATATGGAAATATATATTATCGCAGATTGGAGCGCAAAATATCTACTTCATTTCTCATCATTTTACAACAAATAGAGAAAAAGAATGGTTTCTGAAAAATAAATTATGGTAGCACCAATAACAAAAATCAATTAACTGAAAATCGGACATTCTGTTTACTAGATGCAGATTTGTTTGCCAGGGAATACATACAGTCAAAAACAAGCATATTTTTAGAATGGAATAACCGCTAAAATAACAATAAATAATTAGAAAATATGATGGAGGATAAAAGAATCCTTGTTTGCCGAACCGCAGCGGGATTAAGACAGGAGTGGGAAGGCAACGACGTTGGGGGTACACACGCTTCACGCACGATTGTCTCCTCGAAAATATATCGAGCATACATTTTTCCTGTTCACTGAGTAGAGAGTAGCAATTTTCGCGCCATTTGTCCTCGGGCACGAGAAACATCTGTCCGCTTGAGGTTTCGTAGAATTTTGAATTGTCCAGGTGGTGGGACGATCTTCCTCGAGTTTATAAATTTATTATACCGGTGTGACTGCCATCGAGTTAGTCGAACGTGACGTGAAATTCATTTCCAGAGAAGCCGCGTTAACGAAGCGCTCTTTATACGTTGTTGCAGCGTGTTGCGGCGCGCGACGTGGTGAAAGCAGGTGGTTCCCGTGGTTCCCGGCGAGACCAAGAAACGGATACGCGAAGTCCGAAGAATCGTCGTCGAGCGATTCTCCTTTCTCGGGACGAGTCGTAGCACGTACGTCGAAAACGTTGAGGATTCCACGCGAGTCGGCGTCGGCGACTCCGAGGGCGGTGAATCGAACCATCGTACCCTGGGCGCCGATGATTCCATCAAGCTCATTCACTGCCGACGATTCGAGTTCGTCGATCGTCATCGGAGCGTCGTGTATACGCGCGTGCCGCGCGGCAACGACGATCGGTCGCCAGATTGGCAGCTCAGCGTCAACGCGGGCAACGCATGCACCTGAGAATGGAAGTGAGAGTTTGCTCGGAGCCGATCAGCAGCAGAAGCAGAAGCAGAAGCAGCAGCAGCGCGATAGTAGTACCGAGTCGCTATTCTAAATTCGAGACGGCGGACAGGGAGCGAAAGCCGCTTGGAGGGCGCGGGACTGGAGGTGCAGGCGGCAAGCCGTACCGGAAGCTGTGGGAGTGGGTGGACGTCGGCGACGGGCTAAGGGTGGTGCCGGCGGTGGTAGGGCGGAAAGGGGCGCAGGAGGGCGGAAAGAGGCGCAAAAAATTGCCGACGGCGGCGGCGAGGACGGAGGAGCGAAGGACAGGCAAGAAGGCAGCGGCGGCAGTGGCGGCGAACGGGAAAGGAAAGCGGAAATCGGAAGCGGAAGAAGAAAGGGGTCGTCCATCGGCAGGAGGGCCCCACAGATGCGGGGCCCGCAGGGGCGGCCAGTCCGCGGCGGCGTGACGCGATGCGGACGTCCTCCTCCTCTTTGCCGAGGAAGAGGAAGAGGAAAGACCTCTCGCCTCCCAACACCGTCCTTCTCACCAGCGATTGGCGATCGTCAGTTAAACATGTCCTCCGACAGCAGGGTTCTCCGCGGCTCGATATTATCGTGTCGTATCGACCGCGGCACGCGGTTTTCCACCGGGGACGAGTTGTCTCCTCGGTGTGTCGTGAGGTTCCTAGGAAGCTGGGGAGTCGCCAAACAAGCGCGATTTCCGACGAACGATGCTGGGAACGGGGAAAGCGGAAGGGAGGCAAATGCGACAAGGGGAGCGACGACGAAGGAGATAAACGAGAGAGGCGACGACGAAGTGCGAAGGATATCGCGAGTAAAGGGACCCTTCGAATGGTCCCGTCCGACGGCGGCATTGCCAAGAGCGTCTTCCTGCTGGCGCTTCTCTGCGCTCAGTGCTGCCTGGCAGGTACCGAGGCGCTGGCCGGCACTCAAAAGTACAGTACAAGAACGGTCAAGACGCGATACGGCATGCTGCGCGGTATCGAGGCCCGATCGTCAACATCCGTTGAAACTTATTACGGCGTGCCGTACGCAACGCCGCCGCTTGGCGCGTTGCGTTACATGCCGCCGGTCACCCCGACACCCTGGCGCGGCATCCGACTCGCCGACACCATGCCGCCGGCCTGTCCGCAGCGGCCGCCGGTACCGGACGAGAGCCTGCCGCGACAGAGGCAGGCCTACCTCAAGAGGCTGGTGCCCGTGCTGGTCAACCAGAGCGAAGACTGCCTGTATCTGAACCTCTATGTGCCCAAAGCTCCTCACGGTAAGTCGACGTTAATAAGGCGATATTATTTCAAAAAATGGTTTTATTGAAGAAAAAATATATTGCTTGATAGAATAAAAAATATGTTTTAAAGCATTTTATTGTTAATCGTTGTTCTAGGAAGGACGAAATGGAAGAAATATTCCATTTTTGTATAAGTAGATTTCATTATAAATATTCTTTTTTATATCAATTTATATTGCTGCTTTCGAGATTCCTTGTGCTTTGTAGAAAATAAAATTTCTTTGCAGCCCTTTAAAAGATAGGAAACAGCTATCAATGGTCCCATGATAAGAAATGCGATAAATTAATGATTATTAGATAAAAAGACGCGAAAATTAATGGTTAAAAAACCGTGAAAATATTTCTGATTGAAAAGTCAACACTATCACATTTTCCTTCTCGCTAGCTAGAAAACAATGTTAGAAGTTTGTAACAATGTTTCAGATATATTTCGTAAAACTTACTTTCTGCTTGTTCGAAATAAAAAGATCATATTCTAAATTCTAAACAAAATTCTCGTGAAAAATACGTGAAAAACACGTTTGTGATGCACTGTTTGGAAAATCCTACTCTGTACACCATACGGTCCATTGTCGAATGCAAAATTCGTTGCGGAAACATATAAGCCGAACTTTTCGGGATGTATCTTTCGACGTGAAGTTTGGTGATATTTTCGCGAGAGACGCTGTGTTTCGAAACATTGCACCGTCCAATTTTAGGGAGATTGCCTAACTTCGTCGAAAGTGCATCGCTAACCACCGGGGGGCAAGAGAGAGGCGCAATTTCATTCCGCGATAATCTGATTATCGAAGCGTTCGGGAATGCAGCGTCGGGCGCGTTATGACACGTGACAATGACATCGCGCACGTATAATTCCGCGCGACAAGTAGATACGTAGATACACGCATTGGTTCGCGAAATTTTTTTTTTCTTTTTGTCGTACGCGCGCTTGCGTACCGGCCTGTTGGAGATTCGCAGAATTTTAGAAATAACATTCCGCTCCCGCCCGAAATTACGTTCGGCCGATTCGGACAAGCGTTTCTATCCGCAGCGCGATCCACTCTGATCCACTCTCTGCGTCTCTTACCGAATGCGAAATTACGCGCTACCTGCATTGTACACAGCTACGTAATTCGGTCGAAAGTCCAAACAGCGCGGCGTAACGAGCTCTCATGAAAGTAGAATTATCCATATAGAAATTATTACCTTCTCTCGTATCGCGTCGTGAGGAACTTAAGTGCTATCGCCCGCATTTGGAATTTGGATGAACTTTTCAGCGCCGAGAGACGTGTTGACCTTAATTGCTTGCTTAAGCTTCTTGCTGATGAAAAATACAGAGAGTGAGAGAGAGAGAGAGAGAGAGAGAGAGAGAGAGAGACCTTTGAACCTGACGGCATAAGGTTGTCTCATGAATGATCCATGCGCGATATTACGTGATATCACGATCACTGATTACCATAGCGTATATCTTTCATCCCGCGCTTTCTCATCCTGTCCCTTCGGATATCCAGCCAGCACGGCTGAAATATTGAAGCGCGACGAGAGCGCAAGAAGATTATAGGTATAGCGGTTGTAAACAATTCGCTTCGTCGGCAATAATTTCCGGCAAATTTTTAGAGCTAATTTCAATACGGCGTACGTTGGCTGAGGGAGGACGGGAGGGAAAGAAAAAAAAATGTTGCGCTTCGTAACGAGAGCTCGATGCGACGATTTTAGTAGTCGCGATTTCGCGCTGTCGCGATGCTGGTTTCCTTTGCAAGAAAACTCTCTACTGCTCCACGCTCCCACCTTTTTACCCCTTTCCCCTACCGTCCCATTCTCTCAGCTCTTAGCGTGGGGATTGGGGATAGAACGGGAGCGGGTGTTCGTAACAAAAGAGCGGATCGATCGCCTCGCGGAGACGGTTTTCTGATTGCGAACACAACGAGAGACTTTCAGATGAAGTGTAAACGCGAACCAATATACGGATCATAGATATGGAGATCAACAACGGGGAATACATCCCCGCGATAAATTTTCAGATATAGGGATTCGATCGGGATTTGTTGAATTCTGTAATATTCCCGGTTGTGTGTATAAAGATCTGACCTAGTTTTGCTTCTTGAACAGTTTGGCTTTGCCGTGCTTCAAGATAAATATGTCTATTCCAATTTTCGTTAAGGGAGCACGGATATCGCCGTAGCGCTAAAGAAAATATCTGCCTTCGGTGGAAGATTTGTACGTCGTAGTTCTGCGAAAAATTAATTCTCCGCCCGAGATAACGCGGATGTGGAATTAATTAAAAGCGAAGTCGCGCGAAGGCTCCCGTGATTTCCGTAAGGCGCGATCGGGCGGAGATAGCGCACGTATGAGGGACTGAGGGATATCGCGAGGTTCCACGATACGGCGAGACGGCGCGGCGACGACGCGTAATATCCACTCGCGATTTTTCCCGTTTTTTGTTCTACGGGATATCTCGCAGAGAGAGGCCGCTATTATGCTGTCGAATAAAAAGCCGTAACTACCCGACGTTTCAGCCGGATTAAAGAGAAACGAGCCGTCGTTGCTTCCTTCGCTATCGCGTTGAATCCTCTTGCTACTTTTTTACAGAAGCGAAGCGCTTTTTCTCGTGCTCGTCTCTCACCGACGACGCTGACGCGCGCGACGCCGCGATGCATGGGTGCAACACCACACCATCATCACCCACTATCGTCACTACTCGCGTGCGTAAGCAGCTTAGTTTCCGGATCTTCCATCTCCGGATATCGTCGCGGAAAAATCAGACGAGCGTTTGAACTCCTTCAGCGAGCGCGAGTGGAACGCGTTATTGAAACGCGATTGTAATATCTTTATGGAATTTAAATGCGAGCGGGACGGTTCTCGGTAATCCCGATCGCACAATGATAGCGTTTAGAATTAGGAATTTGCAACGTTACTTCAATTTATAACTTCAATTTTGCCCGAACTCATGCGAATGAAGAGACCAAGTGATTCCTTACGATTGAGGAGCTCAATTTCGACCTCGCATTTGCATTAAAAGTTCCGACGCAACGTTAAAAGTGTAATTCGCAAACAACTGGAATTGAAGTTTCATGTCGGATAAAGTACGGGATCGCACCAAGTTACGAGTAATACATAGATTGCGCAAAGAGGAATGCGTAATACGTCGTACATCACGCAAAATTCGTGCTTATTTTAACGATATTGCGCTTATCCGACAGATTGAGAGCTCTTTCGTCTTGGATCATCGTCGCGGAATTACTTTTATGGTTATATCCTACATCTGTTATTACGCAACGGCGACGACGGCTCGTAACTCTGGACGATGCTCCATCCCGAATGCTTACGATATCGTTCATGGATATGTGGTGAATGAAGAAATAACCATGATTTGCGATTAATTTAAACGCGTGTGCGATTATAAGTTTTACTTATTTAATATGAGAATTATGGTATAAAAAATAAGATATTATATATTCATGGATATATCGTGAATAGAAAAATAGTTATAATCTGCGATTAATTTAAACGAGCTTGTTATAAGTTTTATACGTATTTAATATCCGATTTTTATTCAATATAATTATGATATAAAAGAGATATTATCCATGGAAATATCACTAACAGAAAAGTAACTATGATCTGCGATTAATTTAAATGCGTGTGTAATTGTAACTTTTATTTATTTAATATATTTAATATATTTATGTGATGTAAAGAATAAAATTGCCATATGTATTAAAAATATTGCATAAGTGTAGCTCTTCTGAGTTTTGAGATAGTTAATACTATGCTGTATTATATTTATAACAAACTGTATAATAGAAAAAAAGCAGCAAATTCTTTTTATTACTTATTAATTAACAATTTCTTTTATAATGTAATTTTAATTGCAAAGTAATCTTGCGAGGATGCTGCATAGCCTGTCGGAAACAGTGGACTCGTTGATGGATCTTGAATTCGATCTCTCATCTCACATATGGATTTAAAATTCGAAATAGGATATAGTCTAGATAAGATTGGTAAAAAAATCTGTTTTTAGTGAGATTGCAATCTGTTAAAAAGGGAATATTTTTATATTTAGTCCTAGTAGTTTAAGTTGAACAAAACAATGCAGAGCTCGCTTTAGAGTAGAGCCTTTCATTACGAAAAAGAAGAGATAATCTTGCAAATGTGTGATATTTTCTTCTTCATACCGTGAAATTTAGCTATACGTTTCGTATACACGCACCGATCATCTTTCATTTATGTCAGCCATTCGCGAGCGAACGTTATTCTTTGTGATGCGATCACTCGCGGAAAAATTTGATATAGGTAGATTTAATACAATACTCCACGGCAATATACTTCGACACACAGAGAAACGCTGCCGAGTGTCGGTGAATGCGGATCACGTGAAAATAATATTCGGGACATACGGGGCGAGCGCGAAGGGGGATGGGGCGTCGCTCGCGAATTCATCCGGCTGTCGTTTCCCCGATCGAGCAGCGAGCATCCGCCGGCTTTGTGCGTATTCGCGTGCCTCGCGTGAGGAATCTGTCGCTGTGAAGAAGAATGAAAGAATAAAGCGCACTTTTATCTGGGAAATGATGAGAAACCAGGGTGCCTCGGCGGCACAATGGCGAGGCCGATGCTGCATACGAGAAGAAATGAAGCGGGCCGAAGGGATTCGAGATATTGGAAGGACAAGATAAAGCGACGGCGAAAGGAGCTCCTCGAGTAGAGCGAGAGAAAGAGAGAGAGAGAGAGAGAGAGAGAGAGAGAGAGAGAAACTACTGTAAAGGAATGCAAGTGTAAGGATGCGTTGCATCCTCAATTCCGTAGTGCATTGCAGTCGATTATTTGATTCACGTGAGAGAACCTGCAAGCACCGCGGGAGTGAGGTGGCTTCGTATCGGATCGACGTTCTTCTTGTCTGGCCGCTGCGACATTAATCTAAAGAGGGGACACGATAATGAAGAGGAGACTCCCAAGTGCCGACATATATGCGCCTTAGGATCGATTCTTTAATCTGTTCGCACTTGAGACCGCGGTTCAAGATCGATCGTTATCTATAGTCGATGTACAATGGACCGGAATCTGGAGAAACTGATGGAAACTTTAATTAACTGTCCCACTTTACCAGGGTTTTTAATTTTACGCATTTGAACCGTCTAGAGAGAGAACCGTAGGAAAGTATCTATTTAAGTAAATCCGATTCCGAATATTTTTATAGTTCGATTGTCCATAAAATTGCAGTTAAGAAAATGGGAACTAAAAATCTACGGAAAGAATATTTGTACTACGTGTAGTGCGATAATATAGAACTCGATTAAAGGATATATATATATATATATATATATATATATATATATATATATATACACGGAGAAAATTTTATAGTAAATATTACTATGGTGTCGCACTAGCTGCGGACCATCGAGGAATTTCAAGGTAAAATACTATAATTATTGTTTTAAAAACGATTAAATAACGTAATTTTTACCATAAACATAGTAATTTAACTTAAAATTCCTCGATAGTCCGCAGCTAGTGCGACACCATAGTAATATTTACTATAAAATTTTCTCCGTGTATATATATATATATATATGTATAATACATAGCGACCTTCGTATTTTTTTTACTGTACAAGAGCGTTGGAAATGCTTCAAAATTGCTGTTAGTTCACGATAACGACTTCGCGATCTCTCGTTAAGACTTAGATAACGACCTTTTCGCATTAAGAGTAAACTTTAGTGCCTGATATATTCCAGGTCGTTCAAAAAGCTTCCTCATTTCCGAATCTCTGCTAACTTGCTTATGAATTTATTGGTCCCCCGTATCTACCCCACCTCCTTTCCCGACATGTTACATAATCGCGTTATATACGCTGAGTTGGAACGTATGCAATAGAGGCTAGGGCGCAACATGCTTCGTATACGTGCGGAACCAGAATTTCACCTATCGCTTATGATAGAAGATTATACTCCTGCTATTATCGTTCTAAAAAAGACATAAAGGATAAAAAACAAATAATTTTCTTGAAATTTTTACTGACATACAAACGAGTATAGAACATGTAAAATAATATAGCGATTATATAAACATTAACAAAAACTTGGCGAAATATTAGCTGTGGGGTGGCTTTCTTGAGAACAACAAATGGAAAATTATTCTTAATTAATTAAGAAGCCTGCGGGGAATTAGACTTTCAACGAGAATTGTACTACTAAAATTAATTAATACACAGTTTGCAACACTTGGAATGAAACATTGGAGTTCAGTGTTATTCCTAACTAGATTAAAAGAGCGGCAGTAGAAGATCTCAGTGATAATAAATAGCCTAGTGAGTAACTACATTGACGGTGCATCAGTACTTTGCGTTCATAAAAAAAAATCTACTATTTATAAACTTCCGAGCAGCAGCGCGACAAAGATGAGTCGATACCGAGGAAGCAATAAAAGCATCGAGTCGCCCGTAAACGTTTTGAGATACGATCGCAAACAGGCGCGCCGGGCAAAAGCAGGCAGGTTTTCGCAGCTCCCAATGGAAAAATACGCACAGCGGAATCACGAGGATGGTGTGTCTCACGCCCGGGCTCGCCTACTCGTTCACCTACTTAACTTTCTGTCGTCTAGCTTGCGCTATCAGGATCGCAACAGGTGTCTCGCCTTACCATCACTTAGCTCGGCATGATAGTTCGTTCCCGGGATGATTATATTTCGATCGCCGTTGCGCATTACGGGGAATTTGACGTCGCGATTGATAGAGACAGCTGCATTACCTTGCCAAGAGCTGAGAGGTAGTAAGGTTTTATGGAAAACCTCCCTTCAAGATTTACGTATAAATCGAGATTTTTCGCTCAAGTAGCTAAACGCCTCGTATAATTTACGGCATTTGAATCGCTCAGAACCACTTTTGCCAAACTGACATTTTATTTATATATGTGAAATATTGAGAATCATGGGTTAGATAACCGCTCATTAATCAAAAATATATGTTATAAAGATATATACGTCGTTATAATTATTTTGAATACGAACATAGATATTCCACACGTAATTTATTTTTCAATGATTAATAATAGACAATATGTATATAGATATTGATATTCCTTTTATAAATACTGTCTGTATTTAGTGCTAAATGCAATTAAGTAATTTTTTTCGTAAAACATTAAACACAATCTCTAGCCGATGAAATGTTATACAATGTTATCGTGGATTCGTAATTCGTGTTTTATAAACTGCTAGCTTATAAAGTCATATAAGCTCTCAGTCACGAGATTCTGTGGAAACCTAAAGTTGCTGTTTAATCGGTTATTTGAGCATTTTTATCTGGCCTATCACGCCTAATCTTTAGAAAAACGCTTAATCGCATTTATGCCTCGTTAAATTACAACAGAATTAGGTTTGTGTGCACACGTTTACTTGATCTTATATTGTTCAACAGAGAATGTATATTAAGATCAGATTGCAATTTTCTAGAGAGAATTGTAAGCTGAGTCAAATAAAATATTTACCGTCGAGAATAATTAAAGAGATTACAAACGTCGTTCAGTCAACGTCATTGTCCGATATGATTATTATGTAATTTAGGCGATGCGAAATTTTGATAATGTGATATAAGTACTTATCTACAAGGTGCTTCAAGAAATGTTAACACTTATATAAAAGTAATTTTTTTAGAGAAACAGAACTGGTAACACAAAATATCGTAGTAACAAATGTATTTTGTCTCTCCACTTGTTCACCATCATTGCAATGTGCATCTCCGATAGAAAATTGCAAATGTGATTGCAACAATATCCAGAGAAATGTGCCTCAGGGTTCTGGAGACCACTTGGAGAAGAATTTCGAGAACATGTTGACAACGATGGCGAACAAGTGGAAACTATTTGAAGACAAAATATATTTGTTATTGCAATATCTTGTGTTATCAGTACTGTTTCTCTAAAAAAAAAAAAAAATTGCTTCCATATAAGTGTTAACACACTTTTAAAGCACTCTGTGTATATACTCGAAATTCTTCTACGTATTCGTCATATACTCTCGCGTATTCTATATACTCCCTCTTGTATTTGTATTGTATTTATTCGCGCATCGTACTTCGTGTTTGCAGAGAGATATCGTGGTAGAATGTCCTCTAATGTTGCAGGTAGTATTGCGGACTCGCTGCCGGCTCTCCTCCTTATTCATGGCGATTCCTATTCGTGGGGCGCCGGGAATTCATTTGACGGAACCGCCCTAGCCGCTCACGGACGCCTTATTGTCGTCTCCATCAATTTTCGTCTTGGCGTGCTTGGTAAGCTGGCTATATTTATTCAATAAAACAGACCGTCTCGGCCTTATCGGAACGCAGGACACGCCTTGCAATCGTTTGCGATTATTTTATTCGACTACGTTCGCGTATGTCCGTAATCATTTGCGAGAAAACAAAGCACCGCATCTTTTAAAAAATTCATTGCTCGTCGCTTTGTCTCAAAATAAAATAAAAAAGAAAAGAAATTTTCTCTTATTCGTCATTTATAAAAATGTATTTCTGAGCCAGCGGTAATAACAACAATGGAATAAAATAATTGAAAACTGACATAGAACGAAACGTGTTCCGCTGCAAAGAATCGTACCATTGAAACAATTATTTTCTTGGGTAACGAGTAACGAGCATTTATCGATAACTGACGATTTGACACTTCGATCAAATACGTAATAAATGGCACGTTGTGTGGCAAGAAATTATTCTCTCGGGCATAACAACGACGGACAATACAATAATCGGGCATTCGCATTATTATTTCGTACGCGAGAGCTGATAGAAAGTTTCCGCGTTATAAAATGCGCCGAGCTTACCACGCTTTGTTTATTACACAGCGCGACTAGCTCTTTTGTTCTTTCGACGGAGTTAACGGAATGATCTCATTATTCGTGGCAGCTAGGAGGAAAAGTTTGTCGAGATCTTACCAGATTACTTTCCGTGCAGTTATATATGGAAATTCTCCTCCGGGGGGTTGTTACTTTTGCGATAGTTCGGACTCTTTAAAAACACGACATCAACTCTCGGATATATAGGTAACAGGACGAAAATGCAAGATGCAGGATGCGTTTTCGCGCGCGCGCGTGCGCCAGAGAGATACAGTGGGGAGGGGGGGGGGATAACCGCGTGTGCGTGTGCCAAAATTAAAAACGAACAAAGGGGGAAGAAACAAAGGGAGTTTAATGAGGACGAAGAAGAGGACACGCGCGTAAGGCTAAGGGTGTTTTCGCGCGAATGGATTTTCACGCGCTCGTTTGTCGTACGACCGGCTTTTGAGCATCTGCTAAATATCGTGCGCATAATTTAAGTTGGAGTACTGCGGGGAACGGCTGCGTGAAGTGGAGTCGATATTCGCGTAACGCGAGGAGTCGGAAACGGATCCCGTTTCGCTGTGCGATTTTATATGTTGTTTCCGGATAAATATCAATTTTTATTTAGTTAATTCAGTAAAATGGATTTTATCTGGGCATCGGTCTCTCTTGCCCACGCTGACAAAGACAAGGCTGTAATTTCACGTTAATTAAAAATGTGTTATGCCTTCCATAACGGCGATTCCATGGTTTTCACGTCACGCTTTATTATCGCAAACGCACCCACAATGGTGTAATCTGTATATATTTATTTTTCCGCGCTATTTGCAGCGGCGATGTTTAAAGGTTCGAGTGCACCTAATCGCGGATAAAACGATAAACAACGTATTATTCGGCGGGTATGCAAGCGTGTTTACAACACCGTATCCTCCATTCATGAAAGAAGCCCCGGGGCAGTCAGCGGAACAATTTTCGATATCGATACGCCGTATTTTCACCATACCGGGGGCTGGTTTCGCGCTTCTCTTTGTCGGTATGCTGCAGTTCCGCATGCGTTTTGTTCATCGTTGAAACGAAACAATGCCTGCGGCGTTATCCAATACCGCATGGCCGACCGATTCGATTTTCTTCCGTCTTTTTTCTTGTTACCTCACTTATTACTCGTGTTCTTTCACTGGGTTTCGCGCCATTTATGTGGTTTTCACGCCACTTACGACATAAATAAATTCGACATAAATAAATTTCCGATCGGATCATCACGTTAATGTTAAGTGTATTTTTCATCGCGTAGCGCGCAGCGTTTCGCAGATTGCCGCATTCTCTGCGGAACAAACCTCGACAGGTGAGAGTAAAAATGAACAGATACATGATAATTATCGCGAAATATTTGTCCTCGTATTTTTGCGCGAAAGAAATATCTTTTTATATATGAATAGTAGCAAAACATTTATTCCATATCACTCGTACGAGTCATTACTCTATGATATTTTTCTGTGCTAAATACGAGCGTAATTAGAAGTTGGCACAAATGCTGCGCGGCAGATATGTGAATGTGATTAAAAGGCGAATCTGATTGAAATGGAAAACTCCCCTCGCAGGCAGATGGCGAGGCAAAGTGACAAGCCCGTAGGTGAGTCGGTGCAGTAAATTGAAGCGGGCGGGGATTGAGTACCGACGAGCAAATATTTAATTTTAATCCGGTTTATTCTTCGAGTTCAGCCGTTCTCTCGTCGCTTACAATAGCTACGTTTGCACACGCACGCGTGTGGGAATCTCGACTTTCCCCCGCAACGATAACTAACTTAGCGATAATTAATTAACTCTGACGATCCCTTCTGCTAAAGCAGGTATATACTAAAAGTGAGCGTACTCGAGTTTAGCAAAACTTTACGATTAACATAACAGAGTTTTGATCGTCCGGTTTGCGCGTAAGAAGAACGAGGCGCGGTGAGAGAAGCGGAGAAAGAAGAAGCCTCCTTGAGACAGGGAGTAGAATCGTGCTCCCGGAAATGTCTGAATGAATTTTCTAGATAAGTTCTCTCTTTCCCGGCGACAACTTCCGCTTCTCGTCCTCGAAATAACAAAAGTACAGTGTGTTAGGAAGCTCGACGCGCAATTCCGCTCGTGCTTTCGTGGAAGCTCTTAGGGAATTAACGGCGTCGAATATTCGAACCGTCCTCGCCGATCCGTTCGGCCGGGCGTAAATGAGCCGGCTTCCTAATTCGAGCACGTTGAAACGGCAGGCTTCCTGAAGACCGGATCGAAAGGGAGCGCGCAGGGCAATTACGGATTGATGGATCTGGTGGCGGGGCTCCATTGGCTGCGCGAAAATCTCGGGGCTTTCGGCGGCGATCCTGAGCGACTGGCGTTGCTGGGCCACGGCACCGGGGCGGCTCTCGCCAATTTTTTAGCCGTCTCCCCTATGGCGAAAGGTAAGGCGTTTAATCGTTTCGCGGCTTGCGGCCGATCGGTTGCGCCCCACGTTTGTCGGTCAACCCACCTGGTTAACGTGCCGTCGCGTGTCGGTCGGATTTACCGCTGACGTGTCCGTTTTGTATAGGAGCCGATGGAAAAGCGCCACGAATTTGTTTACGTTTCCTTTTTTTGACAATGTCCACACGGACCGTTTTATTTATTTGCCAGTTTTTTATATGCGTTTTATTTGCCGCGTTATTTTTTTTTTATTTTATGCTCCTGAGAAAACATTGATAACGTTCTTTTCGCTTATTTGTGTGATAGATGGAATTACACTGATTAAGCTGCAGAGCTCTTGCATTATAGTCCGGCTTACGAAGGAAGAAGATTGATTTAATCACGTCTAACGCTGATTGATATCGGTATAACCGTCCATAGAGAAACATGCTGATTTATCGATGGTCTCAGTGTAATAGTGTCCATAAGCTTCCCAGTAAGAAGGACTTAAATAAAATTCGAACGAGAGAAAGAAGCTTTTAGACAATATCGCGAAATAATAAGAGGAGGATGATTTTCTGTTTACGAGGATATCGGATTTTCGAATAATAAAACGTCAATAACGTATTAATTACTATGCCGTGGAATAATTAAAGATTTATCGGACATTCCTCGCATTTTATTAGCCGTATCGCAATTATAGCAAGGGAGTTTTTTCCAACGGATATTCCAGCGCTGATCGGGAGGGTGATTCTGCTCGGCGGTTCGGCCCTCTCGTCGTGGGCGGTGCAGCGAGATCCGCTGGCGGTGAAGCGCCGCGTCGCCGAGCAGATAGGATGTCCCGGTGACGTCGAGGCCGACGATATCGCACCGTGCCTTCGTTTGAAGAGCGTGGAGGAGCTACTGGCGGTGCAGCTGGATCCGCCAAGATTCACTTCCGGATTTGCGCCCTTCGTTGACGGGGCTGTTCTGCCACCGACAGTCAATCAGGTGAGACGATTCGCCCCCGATAATCGATAATCTCGGGACTGAAGAACGGTAACGCGCCGTTTCCACCTGCTTTACGATCCGCTCTGCCCGATTGCTTCGGTTTTACTGCGCCGTTAACTGTAATACGGCATTAATTAATCTTAATTGCGGTTTAATCGATTGTGTTTGTCCGTTCCTCGGACTTGGAATTTAGAGAGACAGACGGAGAGAGAGAGAGATCTACTTAAACCGGAGATTAAAGTTTTGGAAAGTCTTGGCGAAAACTATTATAAATATTACGTTGGCACTTTTTAACGGTTTTTGTGAATGACACGTTTGTTATCTGTTGTTTGTTGGGGACGTCCGGCGCGTAGCGGTTCGGCTTCGTTTTTGACGTTTGAACCATTTTTCATAAAATTTGCATTTACATCCTCCAGCTTTCTCGCGGAGTATATGCGCGTGCTGTCCCGTGTCCGCCGTTTAAACGTAGATTACGCGTGAAATATCCACCGCGTTGTAAATAAATATAACGGCCGGATGTTAAATAAACATGGGGCCGCGACACGCGTTTCATCCGGGCGATTACGGAATTCGCGAATGTTGTAATTGCGTACGGATATTAACCCAATACCGACGGACGACCGGCGTATTGATTTTGCGCAGGAGCGAACGAGACGACAGGTAAACGATGAATCTGCTAATTGAACGGGCGGCCGACTGACGGATGACGGATCCGAGAATCGTAATAGCTACTTCGTGCATGCTCCATTAACTCATTCGTTGATAGAGTCCCTGGTTGATCGCGCTCCGCGCGATATCGCGACATTAAACGGGGAATTCGGGAGAGGATGAACAAACGTGCATGTACTATCGCAGCTGCGATTTATTACAAAGCAGTCAAGTCTCTCCTTGTGCCGTCTCCGCTGTAAAATGTACAGCGGCTCAATTTATGCGACGTTAAATAGAAATTACAAGCTATACGTTTACGTGCGCAGAGGGATGTGCCTGAGTGACAGAGATTTATCTAACAATGATAGGAAACCGAGAGCGAATAGAGAAGATTGAGAATCTTTAATACGCGTGATTATTCCGAAACACAAAAAGGAAGATTCGTTTGTTCAGAATTTCCAGCCCACTGCCTCTTCTTCGGGACTAATGCCAATCGTGCCCGGGCCCGGCGCTGAATTCGCGGACTTCGGCGACCGTGATTTACTCTTTGGTTTGACGTCCGAGGAAGCTTGGGTGAATCTCACCGAGGAAGATTTACAGGTAAGTGGGATTCGTGGTGACCCGAGAATAAAATATACGTAAAGAAATATATTAATTACGTATATCGTATTCTTTTTGTTCTTAATCTTCCGGTTCTTTTAAAAACCCGGTATTACAATACATATTTCATAACGTCTCTGTTAAAAGAATGAAGAAATGCGGGATACATTAATTATACCGTATTCTTTTTTGTTCTTGATCTTTCGGTTCTTTTAAAAACCGGACTCCGGACAATTCTGTGCTTCGTAATGTCTTCGTTAAAAGAATAAAAAGGTTTCAAACTTTTTAATCTGTTTTTCTCTGCTGCTATTATTGGTGATATACCTTTATTTTTATATCGATTTTATCAAGAAATTTATATTAGAGCGGAAGTAATTCCCTGATTAATGACCGGACACTTCGTGCATAATATGTAATTGACATCGATTGGATATAGTTTGACAAATTGACGAGCTTTACATGATTGCATCACAAGCCTGCGCTCGCCAATCATTCCGGATATTATTGACTCTCCGATGGTCACGGCCACTGGCCATCGCGCTATAATAGCATGCGTCTGCTTTACGATCATGATCGAATTAATAATCCATATTATACGCAGATGTATCGGCGGAAACGTCATTCGATTACTTTGTACATGTAATCCGGCGATCATCCAAATGTTCGACGATACAAAATTGGCGTCGGGAGATTATTTTACAAACTGCAATAAATTCACGAACTGTTGCGCTTTCCGCGTCGTGAAAACCCAACGAAAACTCTTGCCGATTTGCAGAACGGCTTGAACGAGACGAGGAGGGACCGTATATTACGCACTTACGTCCGTAACACCTATCGTTACCATTTGCACGAAATCTATTCGACTCTTCGGAACGAGTACACCGACTGGGAGCGGGGCGAGCAGAGTCCCGTGGCGATCTGCGAGGGTCTCTTATCTCTCCTCGGAGACGGCCAAGTCGCCGCCCCGCTCCTCAGACTGGCCTTACTGCATTCGGCCTCGGAGGGACGCGGCTATTTCCTGCACTTCCAGCCGGGCGAGCTACCGAGCCAGAGGGGCGAGGAGGTGCCGTATCTCCTGGGTATACCTCTTCTGCGCGGCGAAGTCACGTCCGCGCTGCCCGCCTCTGCCAACTACACCCCGGCCGACGAGAATCTGTCGAAACTGCTCGTACACTACCTGACTAACTTTGTGAGGCGCGGGTAAGTCCTTGCCGCTTCTCTTTCACCCGGCGATAAAATTAATGTTTGACTACGTCCATTAAAAACGAGTTTAGAACAAAAATTAAAATTTTACCCCGCAACAAACAGGAGTACGTTGCAGATCTTTCACATTTTTCAAACTTAATTGACGAATATTTTCGAGAGTATCGCGAGAAGTTAACTGTACTGTTTAACTAGCGCTATCTTGGGTGAAACATACGATCGGCATTAATCGGCGACACTACAACGTGAAATAACTGGCGCATAGGTGCGAAAGGGTTAATCGGATAAGTGAACCTCCTCGTTAATTCACCCGGTTCAAAGTTCTTTGAAACTTAAGCATCGCATACACTTCGATTACTCTCTGTGAGGGAAGTCTAAAGGTTGGCGGTGGTAGTAAGGGTAAAGTTACAGCTGCGAGAGGATTTTGGAACCAAACTCCCGCAAAGGCCGTTAACGCGCTCAGCGAAAGCTCGCAATCTCGAAGTAGAGTAGACTTGTTAGTGGCGAAGACGCGAAGTGATTTTGGCATCTCTAATTGCGAATCGGCGGCTATCTGGATGATTACTCTGTCATCGACACGACGAATTTTCGCAACACAATTTTGCCTCTAGTGAATTATCGCACACAGAGACGCACGAGATCGCTTCGGACCTTATTGAAATTTAGCTTCCAATTTCCAAAAGCATTTCGAACAATTTGCTGCATATTGTAAAATTATAACAATATTCATTTAATTATTTGAAATAAACAATGATATTGCTACAATCAATTATATAAAAAAATAAACTATGGATAAACTGCCCCCGTCTTATTTATGTATTTTTCGGTGTAAATAACTTCAAAATAACTCCAGAATAAAGATATACCTACATATATTCTTTAAATGGATTTTTACCGATGGAAAAAATGATGGCATAAATTATATTTAATTTCGTGCTTCCTGATATTAAACATTTAGCGATCCAATAAAATAAGAGCGCAACGTGAATCGCAGATTTCTGTCCATTTGTGAAAGAATCGCGATTCGCTCGTTGTTTTAGGGACCCGAATGGCGTGAGTCCCTTGTCCACGGCACTGGATAACGGCCTGACGACGAGCCCGCCGTTCTGGGACTCGTACGATTCCATAAATCAGCTGTACTTGGAGGCCGCTCACAGCCCGGAGATGCGCTCGCATTACAGAGGCCACAAGATGTCCCTCTGGCTAAATCTGCTGCCGCAGCTGCACCGGCCGGGCTACGAGATCAACATGCGGCACCATCATCTCGCGGAGAACCCCGGCCTCTACGAGGGCCCGGTGCGTCCGCAGAGCACGGCCGTACCTCTACCGGCGCCCCCGTTACCCATGCCATCTCCCACGGAACCCTCCTCGATACTGACCGCGCTGTCGACCACGGAATGTACGCCGAACGCGACCGTCGCGACGACCATCACGCCCACCACCTCGCGAACGTTGCAGATCTCGAATCTGGGCCCGGGCCCCAACAATCTTCTGCGCAAGCTCGCGTCCAGCCACTACCAGAGTTACACCACGGCCCTCACGGTTACCATCGCGGTAGGCGTGTTCCTATTGCTGCTCAACATCCTGATTTTCGCGGGGATCTACCATCAGCGCGACCGGAACACGACCGGCGGCGGTCTGTCGGGCGCTTTCAGCAACAAGAAGAAAGAGGAGTTTCTGGAGGCCGGCTGCTCCGGTATTGACACCTCGGGTTCAGGCAAGCAGCGACTGCCGCCTTCCATGACCCTGATGGACTCGCCGTCGTCGATGCTGCCGCCGCACAAGGCAAAGCTCGTGCAGGAGCTCGAGCTGCAGCTGCAGGAGTTCCAATGCTCTCCGCCGCCCGGCGGCGGCAAGCGGATTCTGGAACCGCCGTCCTACAGCAAGAGCCCGTGCATCCAGCGGACCCGCACGCCGTCGCCCTGCGTCGACGCCACTATCGCCCAGATGGACGAGGTTAACGACATCAGCGGCCTTCACCACGACAGCGAGGACGAGAACGAGGAACTGCCGGAACCGCCGCCCCCGCCCAAGGCCCCGGCGCCGAACGTCGGTCTCACGTGCCCCGGGATTCTACGGCAGCCCGGGACACCCGGTAGCGCGAAGAAGCGCGTGCAGATTCAAGAGATCTCCGTGTGATAGGGTGCGAGGGATATCGGTCTCTCGAGATCTTTGATGTTGGAAGATGCGGTTCTCGCCATGAACGAGCGCGCGACGAGAGGACGGAGCGCCGATCGAGATCAAGTGTAGGCGAGGGGCGCCTTTGAACTCTTGATTATTATCGGGGATACACTTCCCGAGGCGCGAGTGGCCTCGCTCTTCGCAGTCACTGTCGAAGCGATTTTCGTTCCTCTCACGAGATTATTGTTTCCCTGTATTACCGTTTGAGAATAAATAGCAGTAATAGCACGTTCTCGCGCTCGCGTGTTCGTCACGTCGGTTAACTCGTGTGAGATGAGAGCGCGATCACTTTCGCGTTAAAGCGAAGGTGAACGTTTGACGGCCGTGTTAATAAATTCTCTTCTCGAAATCTTGCTCCTAGAACTTATTACAGACTGCTAAAGTCTACTACTACAGAAACGCGTTCAAGCTTACGATCCTTGTATCTCCGAGTGATCCTCGTCAGGAATGGATGCCGACGTGTGCGTAGCTTTTTCGCGACTGAAGAAAGTGAAACATAATTTTTACTCGCTCCGAACGGAGTTGTACAGTGCCGTGTGTGTCCCCACGTGCAGATCAGCAGCGTTTGAAAGTGTGCTTTATTTCGAGGGATTTTCTTACCGAGCCGCGATCCACGTTCGTGTAACGCAATTTGATGTACGCGCAAACGGGCACGTAAACACGTAAGAGAACACACAGGAGGTTCGTAGTGGTCCCTTTGTACCCGAGACGTGAATCTTCGTCCGTCCATTAGGGACGACAACGTCTGGCGTTTGAAATTCACCGGATCGGCCGACCCTTGGTCGGCTTCACTGACTCTTCAGCCGGGTCCGATCCGGCGGTCGTTGCGCGACGCGGTGTCGCATAAACGGGGGGGATTGACGTAATCTCAGGAATAAAAAGAATGCAAAAGACATCTTCGTGGCAGGCATACACGGTGTCCGTCATGGTGCTCGGGCTAACTCAGGCCCGAATCTTGCCACAACACTAAATGGAATTAATCGAGGAATTGGTAGTCTTGGGCTTCGACTTCTAGGTTCATAAGACGACGAGAACGACTAGCTTACTGATATGTGTGTTCGTGCGAGAGAACGTGCGTGAGACATGGACGAGAGGGATGGAAAGAATGGAAAGAAAAGGGTAAAAAAAAGGAAGGGATGATGTGGGGAAAGAGAAAAAGGGGAACTCTGTAAGATGCTGGCTTTCGTTAGTAGTAATTGGGCGTGTGTGTGAAACTTTGTGTAAGGAATTAGAACATGTTTGACACGAGATAGGGCTAAACGGTTTAACGGCAACGGGGAGTACTTAAGAGAATACAGGTGATTCTCCGGTATTTATTTTAAAAGTTGTCGTTGTGTAACGTGAAATTTTCGGAAAGAATTCGATACGCGAAGTTTTAGCGTTCCATTGAAGGCGACTGCGTTATACACTCGAGACATCTTTACGATGTATAACATTTGTCAGAAAGTATCGTGTTATGAGTTTTCTTTGACTTTAATAGTCACCTCGGAGGGAGGGGAGTAAAGTTGCGTTGTTTCAGAAAGTTATAAATTTGCTACTAACTTTTTGATGGCCGCTATAAAGAAAAGTGTTTAAATAAGAGTTCCTATATGTTCGACCAATTGGAAATGATCCGCGCATAAACGCCATAAATTATATTGGTGGTACGTCAACTTGATTCCGTATTCGGTTAAAGCTGATCTATTTCTATTACGTCTTTATTTCCTTTAATTTATTTGCTTTCATCTATTCTTTTCTTTTAAAAAAATTTGTAATTACTATTTGCATTCAGTTCCTTGATAGTAATGACGGAATTTCATACAAGTTGAAAGTTGGAAATCGTTGAGAGTCACCTGTATATTATAAATTTTCATGCAATATTGGAAATATGGTAGTTGGAAAGTGAAAAGTGTATTTGGGTCCATTTTAATTTTTATATTTTCCTTCGGGGTGCTAAGACGTGTCGATCGGCTACTAATATACGATTAATACTTTAAACCTGGTCGGATCTGTTCAATACTGTCGACAGGAGCTATTTATTACACCAATGATTAAAATTGTTTATTATAAAATGACCTAAGATGGCACCAAAATGTATATTTAGCTTGTTTTACGGAGGCGTTTAGGATCAAAATTTACCAAGTCTATGAGATATACTTTAAGAATGAAAAATTAGATATCGTTGCAAAATTCCCCGAAGAAATTGTTATTGAAATATAAGTCGGACATTTTATATGTAAAATAAATATATATATATATATACAAACTCTTCGGAGGCTAGGCAAGTTTTGATCTTGGTTCGTCTCGTCACACAACGCTCTTCGACGACATGTAATTGGAAAGACGGCAAGAATTGAATCTTGACTTGACAGCCCCAAGAAACAAGTCTGTCGCAAGAGTGTCAGAGTAGAGAGACGGGCGAGCGCTGTCGTCGTAAAGCACCCCTACGATCGTAAGACTTCGAGTAAATGAGGAAGAGAAACCGCGCGAGGGGCCACCGTAAGTAACCTAATTCCTAATTAACCTAGTCACGGGGAAACTTGCCATAATTGATTCGATTGCACTCGCGTGTGTTATCATTTACCGGCAGGATGCTGCCGATGTTAAGATATATCGCCAAACATGGGGGAATTGGGGAGGTATATCGCGTTATACAAAATCGGGGAGCTGTTTGATCGATCCGCGAAACGCTGGGGTAATAAACAGTCGTTCGTCGAATTTGGATACGATCGTCAAGTTAGCTTCATTTGCATGGTAATTAACTCGGAGGGGGCTTATTGTCATTTGCGCGACTAAGATTGAGCCCCGTGAGAGCTCTTTACTGTCACCGTTCCTTTCGTCTGCAGATTCTTCAGTCAATTAAAAACCAGCTTCTTTTCTTGACAGGAATATTGGAAATTTAACTCTTTATAATGGCATGTAATTGGGATCTACATTACGCGTATCTACATATTTTTTAAAGTGTTATTTTATCACTTCACCTCTACATCATTGCGCGAATTTTCATGCTCAATAAAAATATACATATACATATACAAGTTTTGTATACTATATTGTTATTATGAATTCCGAGTTACATATCGTTCTCTTATAAATGAATATTTTTTAATTAATATCCCGCGATCAATGTTTTCCATTTACCGGTTGTGCAATTTTTTTTCATGAGCAAACAATGTTATAGGGAGTTAAATCATTCTTGAGTTAAAAACGATCGAAAATGAGTGATTTTTTATGAAATCTAGAAGATGCTAATTTGAAAAGCGTTAATAATGCAGAAAATTTTACTCTTCAGCATATTTTAAAAATTACAAAAAGAATTCGAAAACGTTTAATTAAGATTTTTTTGCAAGAAAGAATCGACCGCGATTTAATTAGAGGATCCGTAGATGAAAGAAATGGCACTTACTTGTGCACGACAGTGGACATACAGAATTAATGAAAAGAAGGACACTATGGACATAACATAGATAGCCGAGGGCAAACTGACATGCTGCCACAATCTATCTTGTGTCTATAGAAAGCGCACAGATACAAAAGACACACTCATACGTATATACAACTATCAATGTTTGGAATGTTGGGATTTGTTTAAATAAATACTTAAAGATTCAAAGCGTAACTCTCTGATGGCGTTCTAATTTTGCGTGTGTCCTATGTCTTCCCTAGCTCGCCTCCTTAGCCTTGCAAGTTAAGAATTGCATCTGTAATCTTGATTACTTATTGCACTAATTAAATGCGGTACAAACAATATCTCACTGGCTAATTCAAAGTATCGTTCTTCAAGAGAATCCAGATTGATTGGAAAATAGCAATGCACTTACAATATTATCTTTAGAAATTTTCCGAGTTTTTTTTATTCGTCAAACGTACCCTGTCATTCGAGAAAGACTATAAAATACTTCAAGGATTTAAACGCACGCGCAGCTGTTAAGGAGACAACGATATATAGTAATCTTTAGGGGGGAGAGAGAGAGAGAGAGAGAGAGAGAGAGAGAGAGAGAGAGAGAGAGAGAGAGAGAGAGAGAGAAGCGGACATGAAACAAAGTAGGAAGATCGAGGATTAGAGTGCACAACCGCCCCTTTCTCACGCCTAGCGCACTCGTATTGACGTCTCGCGGTTTTCTTCCCTGCGCGCGGGTGGGGTGGCCGAAGCTCGAGATTTAATAGGGTGCTTTCCGCCTCTCGTGAAGCCGCGCAACGGGATCCGCCGCGGGCTGAAGTATAATTAGTCATGCTATACAATACCACAGTGGCATAGACCGAATACATAACTATATATATTTATATTATATATATATGTATATACTTGTCGCATGCTGTGTATGTGAGTGTACGAGCGCAACCGGTGCCGCTAGGGATGCGCGGGAATGTTTGGTAATTGGCGATACGGCGAGACATGAGGAATACCTTGAATCAATCCTGCGGAACACGACGGAGGAAAAATTTCGGAATTTCTAAGTTTTCTTAAATCACGTTTTCATTTAAAAGTACTTAATGAAAAGCAATTTAATTTTCTTTTGACGAAACAGACTCAGTAAAAAAGCGATCGCATTTATTTGATCACGGTATATTGTCGCGTCAGGGGCTTAACGGCGCGCACTCGTGTTAAATGCAATTTCGGTGAAAAATGGATCAAGTGTACGCTGTGGATCTGTATAACTTTTGCTGTTATATAAGTGTCAGCTCGATATTGATATTGATATTGATATCGATATCGATATCGATGTTGGCACCTGCACATGACACTGAAATTCATCATTTTTCTCATTTATTAATAAAGATCTTAAACTCCGAAATCGGTCTATTGAAAAATTCAATGAATTGCGTTCTGATGCGCTCTTTAGCGCATTAGAAACAATATTTCGACTACGCATTTTGAATTATTCCTTTTTCCGAAGACCGTATTATTTATGTAAGGGATTATGTTAGATTATCCTCTGTGGAGGAAAAAATGTTTCGTAACAAGATTGAACCAGCTCGTCCGTCGCAATTTTTTTTACGGAAGAGCGAACGTTTTTATCATCAACTCAAATTGGTATGGATACGGCAGGTTGTCTTAATCGGTTTAGCTATTTGATCGTTACAGCTGACACGTACACCTGCGTGCACGCGACCTTTTACATTTTTTGTCAAACGCGATGATCCGAGAGGATTCCTTTTTTTTCCCCACGCAATTTCAGAGATAGCGTAAGCTCGTTACACTTTGCACGGCGCGCGATTCCCTTCGGCCGCGTTTAAAACGAAGGCATAAATACGTCTTTTCCCTTATGAAGCGGCAAAGTAACGTGATCTTTCATTTAACGAGCGTTGCGCCATCTCGCCGGGTCCGCGGCATCAATGAGTACCGCGTGGGTGAAACGATTAAATCATTCCGGCCGACGCGACGGGTCGGGTGGAGAAATCATTAAGTGAGGAAAATAATCGGGACGCGCGCGTGGAAGAAGAGCGGCCGTGCAACACGACACGAGTATTTAGAGCAGAAAGGATAGCGGAACCCTAGATTCTTGTTTCCCGCGGGCGAATGTGGGTTATCGCGGTTTATAGACGTCGGGCCGGCGCGGCGCTAATTAATAATCCGATGCTATTTTTACGCAGCCGTTGCGACTAAATGGCAGCCGCGAGTTAATCCCGGTTGAAAGAAAATCGATAAGGTCGTAATGCGGCGGCGTTACGCGTAAAAGCGGCGCGGGGCTTTAAGTAGACAGAGGCGTTAAAATGAGGTGTCCGTTTACTTACTTCCGGCGGGACGTCGACGCGTCGCGTCGGCCAGAGAAAAGCCTGATCTCTCCTCGGCCGAACTTACTTTTGTAATAACAAAAGTTAAACACAAAACTAAGAGGAAACAGGAGCAGGCGCGTCAGACGTGGCACGTACCGATTGATTTTCCAACAAATCGCATTGAATTGGATTCGCTCTTCTGTCGAGGGAAAGATAAAATAAAATAAAAGCAACGATGTGTAGAACAAAGGCGCTATATGTCAGAAATGAAAGACTCGTAGCTCTCCATGTTTATCGTGTCTTCTCTTTGATTTTGAGGTACGGAGTGAATTTAATGTCCCAATTACCATTTCTCTGTATAATTCACCGTAATATATTACATACAGATATTTCCTTTTTACGCCCTCTCGTTTGTCTCTCCTTTAGACCTTTGTACATTAATGCAGTCGCCCGCTGTCTATATTCGTTTAGAGATACAACCGATGTCGTCGGTAGACTTGCTCCGTCGGGCGACGAGCGGGGGGGGGGTGGGGGGGTAGGTCGAGAGGGTGGGCACGTTTTGTACATGAAATACAGTGCGGCGCGATAAATGGGTGCTGACACTGCTGACACGATGCTTCACTGCAGAGACGTGCCCTTTTACTGTGAACCTAGCTTTATTCTCCCCGTGCTTTAAGCGACTTAGGTATAGGTCATGCTACCGCGGAAGTTGCTCGCTTTTGTTTGCACCTTGACACCCGACCGGTTGTCAACGTCAGTAACCATTTTCCATTCTTTAAGAAATCGATAGGAGCTATAAGCTCGCCCTTAACATTCGCCGTTATATAAACCGTAATTCACGCTACGGCGAGTCAGTCGTTCACTCGCTGCCAGATGGACTTGAACTCGTAACTACCTTGCGAAGTGTATACGTTTAACGTTTCGCCGGCCTTGTAATTTCAATGACAGCAATGTCGAAAGGTTGCCAAACACGCGAGATACTTGAAACGCCTATGCGTTTAGAGTCTACCCGGCAAATTGGACTTCCAGCCGTAAGTTGAAGCAGTTGAAATGACAAGAGAGCTGATGTGGAGACGTTGATGCACAGGTGACTGACTCGTGGCTTCGACTGCTCGATCCATCTCACAAAGGTGCGTAATAGCGCTATTTATTATTTATAATCGTGAGCGGCGTGGCCATGCTGAATTGCATATTTCGCAGGTCGAAGGGATTTTAATATTTGATAGACCGTGTATGAGCGCCGTTCTCGCGCTGGGTGGAATAGCATGGTGCAAGTCCAGTAAAAACAAAAGTTCGACATTCCGTTGGAACGGCATAAAATGTTGAAATGTTTACTTTATAGAATCGTGAAAACGCCATCGTGGCCAAGTGATTGAATTCTACGACGGATACTTTGCAAGGTTTCCCAAAATGAGAAAAATTATATTTATACTGCTGAGAAAAGGAAATTATTTATTTTGCTAAAGGCAAATCTCAAGTTTTATTTCAAGTTATTTTAAAAATGTTAAGTATTGGCTGCTTTTATCGATGTCTTTATTTATTATTTTATACTTTCGAAATAAGTGAACTTTTAAATTAGCAACTGATTACTCTTGAAAATTCATAAATTACAATAAATAAAAAACAATTAGATTAACTTATATATCATTTAATTCAGCATACTATTATTAGATGTTATTTTTTTAGATAACGAGATTTCTGTATGTGTGTGTGTATAATGGAAATATTTTATATAAATTTAAGTATAGCATTTTTGGTAAAAATATTTCGAGAAATGTACATAAAATTTACGCGAAAATATTGGTATATTTACTTGGATTAAAATATTTCGAATATATCATATAGAACTTCAAATATACGACATATTACAAAGTATCAGCTGAATTCTGTAGAGATTCTGTATTATTCATTAGATCAATTGAATGCTAATTCTGTTCGAACGTAATTGCGTCCATTCATATCGATCTGCAAGGGTATGGACTAGCGGTTCGCCAGCTATGTCTGCACATATAATTCTACCTAATTAGCCATTGTGAGTGAGCGTATCGGTCAACGCGGAGTTTCAAGGGTGCTTTTTGTAGATTTACATACATTTTTAAACATTATAGATCTACACTCAGCACGTGCTATACGTTCGATCACTATAAAAAAAACAGCCCATATACAGCACACTTGTTCAAAAGCGGGACATAAGACGTCTAAAAGACGTCTTTTAGACATATTTTAAGCGTTTTACTAAAAGATGGCTAAAAGACGTCTTATGTCCCGATTTTGGACATGGTGCTGGGTGGGAGAATGTTACACGTAAAGGAGAACCATCGCGCCGAATAAATACGAAATGAAGCAGATAGGCTAAAGATGCAAACCGCAAGAATACTTTTAAGTCTTCGTGAGGGTTTGAAAAAGTACGAGCTATACAGATCCTATAATTAAACGGATCTAAACACACCTAACTCCACCGAGACCCAGTTGCGAGACGTTAATACTCGAAGTAGACCCTTCCGATTCGCTGTATTCGAATTAGAGCGTTTCGACTATTCAATTATTCGAATTTCACCGCGCAGCGTTCTGACGGGGCATCCTCCGAAAATTGGAATATTTTGGGCGCATCTGGGATTCGCTCCACAATCTCTCGGGTCGCAAGTGGTAGCGGAAATAATGTCAAACGCAATTACGCGATGCGTCGCGGTCGTAAGGCGCCGAAAGCACGCGAAAAGACAGGAGCATCGAGACATTAGGCTTGTTCGTTTTAGCTGAGCTTCCTTGCACAGTTCATTTTTCCTTTTTTTCTTTTCACGTTGGGGAGAAAAAGAGAAAAGATGATCTGTACAAGAAGTTCAGCTAAAACGAACAGGTCTTAATGCCAGGATAAGGCCACGACTTCTCGGCAACATGAATGATGGGGCGGATGGAGGTGTGCTTCATATGCCTACCCCCCCACTTCTATTTATATAAAATATAAAAATATTTTCTATAGGCTCTGGAGGTGTTCATTTCCAAGCCTATTCATTTTGAGGCAATAGATTATATATATTTTGGTTCATTTGTAATATATTTATATATTTTTAATCTTTAATATTTTAATTTTTATGTAATAACTGTAACAATAAATAATATATTCAGAAAAATTTCATGAGATTAAATAATACAGAACACTTTACCGCTACGTTAATTATCATTTGAAATAGAAATTTCGATACAATGTCTAGTAATTGTTAAGAAAAGACTGTTCGTAACTCTTTTTTATAATATCTCATTTCTCATACATATATATTTTATTCACGTTTATAATATGATTTTTACAAATCCATTGCCTCGACATTGAAATTAAAAAATAACTCACCGGCCGATGCGCAACAGCGGAGTTGTAGATAACACTGCGTTAATCTGTAACATATAGAAACATTTTCACATTAAAGCAAATCCGTCCAAGATCAAATCGATACTTGAAATAAATAATTATCGCGCCCGTTAAATTTTTAAAACGTCATTTTAACAGATCTGATTTCAAAATGCTAATGCGAGAAACAATCGCGGTCACCGCAAGCGGCCACATATTTCCGCATTAATTCGTTCGCGTAATTAATCCGCGAAAAAAATCGTGCAAATAATTTTACGACCGTGCGACGTTCGCGACGTAATATATATTTCTTTTCGCACGGAGATCGAACTCCGGCGAAATTTCGAGAGTTATACCTCGTACGGTATTGTACGAATAATAATTCGAGTATCATTAACGAATCCAGTCGCGCTTGAGAAAGACGCGGAATTCGTCACGGGAAAGCAAATAATAAACGAATATACCAGTTACTCACCCCACGGTCGCTCCGCCGTTGCCCGATGCCACCCAGGCCCCCTCCTCCTCTTTTCGGTCCTCCTCCGATGTCGCATCTCCGTCGGGGCACTCACTCACTCGTTCACTTCACTCGTTCATACGCGAAAATATCGTCGTTTATGATCGCGCGCTATTTTCTACACTTTGCACGGCACTCCCGCTATTAATCTCACGACGCGACGCGTACTTAATTACACGGCGACGAAAGAATTACGTCGGAGAAACTGCGAGCAATGCTATACGATATCCGCTCAACGCCCGTCCGGCCCGTCGTGTCGGCCCGTGCTCCGTGCTGTCCTGCGGGTAGACGCGACGATTGAGTCCAAGATGGCGGAGAGAATTTCGTAAATCGCGCGGCTCACTTCACTCGCCAGGAGCAACCGTCGCGACGACGCTACACTTGCTGCTTGTGAGGCGATTTTGGTTAGCAGGGTTAGCTCCAATGAAATCATCGATTTATGAGCATTGTGTCTATACCTATACCTCACAATCGGCAAATATCAAGTCACGATTAAACACGAATTATACGTACGACGTTAATATAGAGCCTGTAATCTGTTAATTAATTAAACACGTCGCGGCGTTACTCGATTTAGAATCCGCTCACACTCGTATCAGTCGTATCCTTTATGCTGGCCCAGCTGGCCACACTGACACTTCCCGTAAAACGTAATAATTGGTCAGTTATAAAATTTCGACCAATCGCGTTGCTCAATTCGGCCGCTTGTAGCCATAAGAATCAAGCACCGCGATTGGTCGAAATCTTACCGTTATGTCTTACGGGGTGCATTCCGTTTCATGCATAATGCGCATAATGTATCATTTATCCTTGTTTAACGTTCGGTGAACAACAATAGAATAAATGATGCGCATCACGCGTGAAACGGAAAGTGTGCGGTCAGCATTTATCCGCGTTTCGAAAACGACGGCAACTTCATTCTAAAGACCGCACGAACGCGACGCGAGTGTCGCGAGTCAGTTAGATTGACGGTTGAGAAAAGCGAGACCAATTATTCGAAAGACTGTAATCGAATGCAATGTACCTCGGTATCCGTACAAATTCCGCGAAGCACGTGTATTTAATCTCAACTGCCGCGCCAGACCCGGCGCGATCCGTGTGTATTACTCCGCGATGCGATCCGAGAGCAATAACGTCAGAGCGGGGAGCGGGAAGCGAGCGAGTCGCGAGCGCCACGGTAAACATGAGTGAGGGGAGGGTAAAGTGGGTATGGGCTGATACGCATACCGAACGCGCACCGTGCCTAGTCACCTTACCTCCCGTACACATGTTACCGCGACGCGTTCTGTTCTGACGTCGTTGCTCTCGGATCGCGGAAATTATACGCGAATCGCCGGCTCCGACTATTCCGATTACGAGAAACTGTGATATATCGAATGATTCGCTAATACGTGTGCTTCGCGGAATTTATACGGTCCTACAATCAGTATATCGGAGTCGGATGTTGGAACGCAGCCGATGGGCCAATGAGAGAATTTCTTCTTCGAAAACGAATTTTTCTCATTGGACCATCGGCTGCGTTCCGACATATCCGTCTCCGATCGACATACGACTGATTGTAGACCGGGCCTTAATCTTTTTCATCGGGTCCGGCGCGGCAGTTGAGGTTACAAACTGCGCGCCAAAAACTGTGACATAACTTATGATTCGCGTCTCGCGTCGTGTTCGTGCGGTCTTCAGAAACAAGTTGCTATCGTTTTCGCGGAACGCGGATAAAGGATATGAGCAGGCCCTAAATGGAGCGACGTGTTTAATTAACGATCACAGATCACAGTCGTATTAACGTCGTACTTCGAATTTAATCGTGTGTTGATATTTCGATCGTGGGGGGGGGGGGTAGACACAATGTTCATAAATTGATTTAATTAGAGTTAACCAAAATCGCTTCACAAGCGGCAAGTGTAGCGTTCTCGCGACGGTTGCTCCTTGCGAGTGAAGTTGGCCGTGCGATTAACGAAATTCTCTCCGCCATGTCGCGTCTACCTGCGGGACGTATAGCTCCCCCCCTCCCCCCCCCCTCACGGGCTGACGACGGGCGTCGAGCGGGTCGTATAGCTTCGTTCGTAGCTTCTCCGACGTAATTCTTTCGTCGCCGTGTAATTAAGTACGCGCCGCGTCGCGAGATTAATATACGGGAGTGCCGTGCGAAGCGTCGTGCGATCATAAAGTGACGATATTTTCACGCGTGAAGCGTGAACGAGTGAGTGAGTGCACCGACGGAGATGCGACATCGGGAGAAGGACCGAGAAGAGGAGAAGGGGGCCTGGGAGGCATCGGGCGATCCGGGCGACGGCGGATGCGCAACCGTGGGGTGAGTAATTTATTATTTGCTTATTATGTTTCTGTCAGTCCTGTGGCGGATTCCGCCACTCCTCTCGAGGTTCAACACCGGCGTAATTTCGATCTCCGAGATCTGTGAGGAGAAATATTACGTCGCGAACATCGTTTCTCTCTTAGGGCCATTCTACGATACATATTTTCCGCGGTAACTCGTTGGTATAATTAATTCGTGAAAAATCGTGCGAGTAATATTACCGTGCGAATAAGAGTCATTCTACAATACGTCGCAAACGCTCCGTTTTCCGTCGCCGTCGCCAAGTCGCGAACGATGGCAACCGCTAATTGAAAAGTGTTATTTCTGGTTGCGCTTGTCCGGCTTGTCAGTTGTGGTTGTCAAAAGAGAGTTGGCGAACTTTTAACTTTCTGGCGACAGCAAGTGGCAATCGAATACCGAAAATAGCACCTTTTAACTAGCAATTGCCATCCGTCGGCGACGCTACGTTCGCAACGTATTGCAAAATGACTCTTATTCGTGAAAATCGTGCAGTAAGTAATCTAGGGTGGCAGTGTAATCTTGTGGTAAAGCGCCAGACTCGTAACTCCGAGGAACCGGGTTCGAGTCCACCTGATCACAGGAATTTTTTATATTCCAAACTGCACCCCCCGCATGATTGGGGCTCGTGCGGAGAAAACTGGGCTATCTTTCAGAAGAGACATTAAATTTGTGGTCTTCTCTCTTTCTTCCATTGATTGATAAATTGATTATGAAATTGATATTGATGACAATTATGTTATTTTGAGGAACAATTTCCTAAACTACAGGAGTTTTATCTTAAGATCTGTAAGATAAGTCTTACAGATCTTAAAATAAAAGTTCTTTAGTTTAGGAAATTGTTCCAAAATAACATAATTTTCTTCGATATCAATTTTGATAGCTTCAAGACCTCACTGCACCCATATTACTTGCACGATTTTCCGCGGATTAATTATTAACGAGTTACTGCGGAAATATGCAGCCGCGATTGTTTTTTGCATTAGCATCTTAAAATCAGAGTTCTGTTAAAATAAATGTTTTAAGAATTTAACGGGTGCGATAATTATTTAAGTACTTCAAGTATCTATTATCTTGGACGTTATTACTTTAATGTAAAAATATTTTTACGTTACAGATCAACGCAGGGTCACAACTTACAACTCCGCTGTTGCGCATCGGTGAGTTATTCTTTAATTTCAATGTCGAGGCAATGGATTTGTAAAAATCATATTACAAACGTGAATAAAATGTATGTATGAGAAATGAGATATTGTAAAAGAGTTACGAACAGTCTTTTCCTAACAATTACTAGACATCGTATCGAAATTTTTATTTCAAATGATAAAATTAACGCAGCGGTAAAGTGTTCTGTATTACTTAATCTCATGAAATTTTTCTGAATATATTATTTATTGTTACAGTTATTACAAAAAAATTAAAACATTAAAGATTAAGAATATATAAATATGTTGCAAATGAACTAATATATTAGAATCTATTGTCTCGAAATGGATAGGCTCGGAAATTAATAGACTTTAGAGCCTATAGAAAATAATTTCTATAATTTATGTAAATAAAAGTGGGGCTGACAAGGCACGGTGTGCTCGGTGTGCCTGGTCAGTCTACCTCCATTCAATTCTCACCAGTCCACCGCTCACGTTGCCGAGAGAAGCCGCGAAGAAAACCCCATTCTTGCATCACTACTACGAGAGTGTTTCGCGCGCGCGTCGAAAAAATCTCAGCTGCATTTAAGTCAATGTTATCCCCTCCTCTTCCTCCTCCTCCTCCTTCTCCGCATGCCGTGCGGCACATCGCGGCCTCGCGCCTTCTTCCTGCGCGAGTCAGAAGTCGTGATAACGAGGGCTAATTGAACGCGTCGGGGACCACGCTCACGCGTGGACTTATGCGACGGACAACATATTCGGCTCGCTCGTCGCGCAAGAGAATGTCAATCGGAATCACCGTTTTACATTTTTTTTAATCGTAAATTCGTTCGCTCGAAGTTCTGATTAGAGAAGCCGTTCGGAAATTAATCTGGCTTGCATTACTCGTCCGTTGTGTTCCGCACTGGTTTTGCTAAAACAACAAAAAAGTATGATTAGCGGTGGCGAATTAATTTTGCCCGGAAGAATTTTTTAATTTCTCAAGATTGCATATTACGCAGGACGGAGGAAGGCGTGCGTTTCCTTCAAAGCTTTTATAAATTATTAAGTTTAAGCTTTGAAAGAGGCAACATTGTTTTAACAAAAAGAGAGAGAGGGAATTGATAACTTCACGAATCCTCTCCTTACCGGCACGATTTTATACGCGAGGCGCGGTATTTGCAAGCAAAGTGTTGCAAGCAAAGGTTGTACAAAATTTATGCGAGCGGGAAACAGTTCTACCCGCGTGACAATTTTCACAACTGCCATAACAAGAGCTAATAATCGACGGTAGTCATTAGCGGAAATCCGTCACAGCACAATCCTGGGGAACGTAATCCGCTCCGCTCCGTGATTAACAGTGCGTCGCGATTACGTTCGCTACAATGCGACACTAATTAATTTATCGTATAACGCGCTCGAGAAATGCGTTTGTTCGCATTTGAAAAAAACATGACTTATACTTCGAAAACATAATTCGAGAAGTTCAGAAAACGTTAAAATAATATATAGATATGAATTTGTGTCTAATTTAATTTCTCTAAATTTTATCTTTAATTTTCTAATTTAACCTAAATTAAGTAACTTTATTATAAGTTTTGTTTAAGTTTGAAAAGACACGCTTTATATTTTAAATTCAAATAAGTAACTCGAGAAATTCAGAAAACGTTAAAATAATATATTTGACTTTGTGTGTCTAATCTAATTTCTCTGAATCTTCTTATCTTCCATTTCCTAATTAAATCTAAATTAAATAACTTTATTTTGAAACGCCTGTTTTTTTTTTTTTTTTTTTTTAGCACCGCTCAAGTGTTTTTAGCTGCGAAAGTAGAAAATTCTTCTGTGAGATCCCCGGGAATTTTGGATTACTCACAAGTTCGAGATATATATATTTTTTCATGTTCGGTCTACTTTCATCATAACGACTGATGAACGCAATGTGTCGTGTCATGCTTTGTAAGAGGCAAAATATAAAGAGAAAATATTTCAGTTTGTTTCGCTTCTCTCATAACAACAGATGCAGAAAATTGAAACGCATTAAAATGCATTACGAATCCGTGGCGCCGTAATGTGACACGATTTCGTGAAAGCCGTAAATATATCCGAGGCTAGTTGCAATTCCTCGTATTATGGAAATTGTAATTTCTTTTTATTATAAGTGTGAAATGGTAAACTGGACGAATGCAGTGCGACAAAATTTCGAGTTATTTCGACAGAAATGGTGACTTTGATTTAAAACCAAGGGGCCCAATGATTATTCAGCCTCAGAAAAATTGTTATTTACCGAGACAGACATTTATTTTATTTCAACTGCCTTGTTATTTTTCATTATAAATCGCATTTATACGATGCCAGTTTAATGTTTAAGCGCGCAGCTGCGAACCGACCGGCGCGGGCGATTCGACGAAGAAAACGCGCAATTCTTTTCTGTCCTTCCATCCGGCATTCGTCTCTATCGCCAAGATGTTTATGTATGGGTACAACGGTGCAGCAGCTGCACCTTGAATTACTTACCTAGATTCTAGTCGTGTTATCGACGTCGCCATCGCATTCTTTTTACCGTGTAATACAGTTTTCGTAAAAATTCCCCTCGCCCGTAAATACATCGAAACTGCAGTGTAGACAGTCCGCCGCGAATATATGAATAATGCAACGGACGATTATTCATATTCCCGATGCATACTTAACGTACGGTTAGCAATGATTTTAGTTAAGTAAATTTGTCGAAATTTGGTACACTTAAATTTCGGGGATGCCTCTAAACCTAGACGCCGCTATTTGACTTGCGTGTTATTTGCGTAACATGAGGATACAGCGTT